>NC_140125.1:30448522-30898111 GCF_964035555.1 Netta rufina | reverse complement strand
CTGCTGCTTTTTTTTTTTAGGTCTTGTTAGTTCTCCAGCTACATTAGGTATCTGGCAAGAAGACTTCCACATATCAAATTATACTGCAATATCGGCTAAGTCATGTTGAATATGACAAAAAAGAAGTGAAGAATAAATGTCTGATTAAAATTAATACGAGTAGCCAGACATTCAAAATACTGTAACAATCCCCAGATTACACTACAACCCATTAAACGTCCATGGATGTTTTCAACACCGTGTTCTCTGAGGTGTTCACAGGGAAGTATCCACGCACGCTACAAATGCCTGAGCTCACTGAAAAAAGTCATATTCCCCAGGAGAACCATGCAGGCAGCTGCACCTTCACTGCCTCTGAACCTTGGCCTCTAATTGTACTTAAACTCTTAGATTTAGGATCCTCTAAGATTGCTACCCTCAGAAGGCTGAAGTTACCCTTTGTGAGCAACCCCAGATGATTTTGCTTAGAAAAACAAGGAAATGTGTTTAGATGCTACCAAAAATGACTGCAGGTGTCTTTACTGGATTATATATAATAAATATTTCTGTTGCTAGGATTACTGGACACTGGGGAAACAAATCAAAATGAAGACAATTTATAATTATTATTATTATTTTTATAAATTACAATTTATTTTAAAAAAATCTGCCTTTCAAACTTTAGTCATATTGTTTGCACACATAGTCCTTTTATACAGATCGAAGAAATCCAGAACAAGAGAAAGGACTGGATCCTTCATTCTTATTTAATTTACAAGTCAAAATAAGACATGTTTTAGGACGGCAGATCCACTTGCTTGACCTGAAAATGAAATTATTTTTTAGGCAAGTTCTCCATTAATGTACCTGGCAGCTGTAGAGAGAAGTAGAACATCCTAGCACTTGTTTTTCTCAGTGGCCACGAAGACTTTGCAGAGCTGACAGCTGAAAAATGGTGGTGCCAGTTCTGCCACAATTCCATTTCTTTCAGTGGTACTAAGCCTGCTTCATGACATTCCTGGTAATGAATCTGACCAGGAGTTAAGTACAGTACTGATGCATTACTCTAACTGTCATTTTTTACCAAAATCATGCATTAGCCTTGCCTTTAATCTCATCCTTTAGAAGGCAGGTTTCTTTTTTTTTTTTTTTTTTTAATTATTTTTCTTTTTTTTTTTCCAAGCCTTTTTTAATCCTGTTACTGGAATCTATATATCTCTACTGTCTGCACATTTTTTTCTGAGAAGTCCTTCATTACAGAAGGAGACACTGATAATCACTAGGCGCCTTTTCTGAGCAGCTGGAATTCCCCCCTCATTCAATTATCAGCCAGATCTGACCCTGCCCAGCTCAAGAGGCCACTAAGATATGGAAACTTGAAGACAGGAGGTGGTATGGACAAGAGATGAAAATATAACTACAGGCAGTTGGGAAAGCATGCCATACTATAATCTTACAGGATCGTGTCATCTTCGCTTTTTAAAATGAGTCATTATAGCCACAGGAAAATATTTTTTTCTCTTTTATTAATTGCATTTGAAAATAGTAGAAAAGGATTGTGTGTACATGTAGTACTTTTGCCTGTAGTAAAAAACATGGAGTATTAAATAATCGTAATAATAATTCCCTCAAAATCAGCCATCTTTATTCCTATGCACCAATCCATTTGAGCATTCACAGTCTTCCTTTCCACCGCAGGGTGGTTAATTAATAAACCTTTAGTTAATTGAGTTTTCTGCCTGCCAATTCCACTGGGGTTATTACTTAAACACATGCAAACTGCATTTCCATTTAGAACAACTTTCTGGTTTTCTCTCTCACATTATAAGTACAGTAAATGTAAATTTTCTGCATTCAAACATCAGACATTAATACTGCAGTGGTGTTCACCCACTACACATCATTACTTGCAATCTACTCCTTATGACAAATGACCTATGCAGAGCCAGGAACTGAAATATGTGTTATATCTGCGGAACTGTTTAAGCCACCAACTCAAAAATAAAAAATAAAAATCAGAGGTCTCGGGTGTCTTTCGAACAATTTGTCCCTGTAAAATTTATTAAAAAAAAAAAAAAAAAAAAAAAAAAAAGAACAGGAAAGTTTGTCTTTTGGGTGGGGGTGCTCCTTATATTATACAAATCGTTTATCACTGGAATTTGCTATTAAAAAAAAAAAAAAGTACATCTCTAGCTATAAACAGTTTGGAGACTTGAAACAAAAGATAAATATAATAAAAAATATAAATGGTGAGTCAAAAGAAACCTTTGAAAATTATAGAATATATGAATAGACACAGCAAATACTGGAAGCACCTTTTCCTCATTTACAAATAGGAAGTGGAATAAAGACACAAGTCAGTGAAAGTACCTATGGCACAGAGAGAGAGCAAACCTACAGCCTGGAATCTTCATACGAAGAACCACGAGCACACATGCAGGAGGGCCAGCAACTAAAATGTTGTGCTCCTTCAAGGAAAGCTGCAGGTTATGCACTGGCAAAATCAGCTCCCACACACTCTGCCCTATAGAGGTGCTGGACTGGAACAGTCAACGTGAGGGTGGCAGGGAATCCCCATCGCCACAATATTTTCATCCATGATCTCAGCCCTGGAACTATCAGCAAAGATAATACTAAAAGCTAGCCTGAAGAGCACTTTTGCATCTAAACACAGACATCCACGCAGTGTTGAGCACTAACTGTTAATACTTCCACAAAGGCAGCAGCTAAATTGACAATTGATAGCAATAGTCCCTCGTGGCCTTTAATGGCCTTTGCTGGATCTTCACCAGATGGGCAAGCAGTCTAAATGGACCCACTCCATCAGAGACCACTGCTTATTTTCACCACTAGAGAACACTGCTTAAAGGCTTATTCAAAGCCACCAGCGACAAGGGAAGGGAGTGAGGGAGCAGCTTACTTCCACCCTTGCCGCTCTTCTCCATGCGGTACTGGTAGATGTGCAGCGTGAAGAGCATGTGGGAGTTGCGGTGATCCTCCTCATCGCAGTCCCGCTGGCTGCTGCGCCGCGAGGCGATGGCGGCGTCGAGGAAGAAGGCAGCCTTCTCTGCCGTGGGGGCGCGGAGCTCGCTCTGGTTCTGGAGCTGGGGGTTAACACAGGGAAGAAGTTACCCACAAACTTCCACAGGAGTCAACACTATCAGACAACAGCCGCAGTCAACGAATGCTGTGGATACGCTGGCTTCTGATGGGGCTGGGGAGGAGGAAGCGCCCTGTTGAATGAGACCTCCTGGCACTGGCAGGGACATTGCCATGTCCTCCAGGCGCCCCACTACTGAATCCAGGCCCCATTTCTGAGGGTCGCTGCTTGCGGTACCTCTAGTGGCAGTTGTTACAAATAAACCTAACATTTGTCCTATGGGCTGGACACAGATGCACACATTTGTTCCTCTACTTTCCCAGAACTTTAAGCCATTCATTAAAGTTTGTTATTTTTGCTGCCTTTTTTTTCCTACTTTGGCAATCACTGTGTCCTCCTGACAGTTAGAAGATAAATAAGCTATTGTGGATAACACGTCAAGCCCAACAGTTGGTGAAGACTGGTGGGGGCAGGCCCACGTGTTATTCTTCAGGAAGTGTTAGAAGGGAGCAGTCCACAGCCAAATCTGTGAGATAACAGGACTGAAGCTTGTGGTCAGACCCACAGCGTGTGGAGAGAAGCACAGAAGAGAAGACACTTTCATGCCCCTTCACACCACAAGCCTGTGCACCTGCTCACAAGATAGGGCAATCCATTAACTGGAGCAAGACAGGTAGCGTGCATATGTTCATATTTGCTGGACCCCAATCACCACCACCAGCCTGCTCTTATCTCTCCAGAGTGATTGACAGCATTGGAGGGCAGATATTAACCCACCATAATGTTAGGAATGCATGTGTGTTTCGTGTCACCTAAGACTAGCCTGCCTGTGGAAAGGACACATGACTGTGCAATCCGATGGCATTAGTTTTGGCAGTATGCAGAGCTGGCTCACAGCCCATAGGATAGGCTTGTTTTGTCTGGCGTAAATACAGTGAGGAATTCTCATTCTCGGGGTTTGCTCCACTGCTGGGTAATGCAGCTAAAAGTTAAGTTCTCCCTAAGGACGACAGTGCTCCTGCCTTCGCTTTGTGATCATTAATCAGCCCAAGGAGGGATAATGCCAACGCTCTGCACGGGATGGGGTAACACAGCTGCGTGCTAAGCTCTCTCTAGAAAGAGAAAGGGAGGCAAGAAGGAGTTAACACAGCAAGCAGAAGGCAGACCAGTCTGTGGACGGATCTCACTAATATAAGCAACAAAAAAATGTGCACACTTGGAAAGGCCCAATGACAGACAGTATGACATATGGTGATTATTCATTTGCTATACACGCTGCTGGTTTTGCATATCTGTATGGCTATAACATAATCTCCTCCCTTCAACCAAGGATTTTGAGAATTCAGGTGTAGGATACAACTACAGAACACTATTATGTCTTGCAAACACACGTAAAAAGAGGTTTTGCTCCTATTTCAAATCAGTATTTTACACTGCAGAGATGCACAGCCCTGTGCATCCCTCCCATGGAGCTACCTTTTCTCTGCTGATCTAAAACAATTCACATTGTTTATGGCTATTACGTCTGTGTGTATGTAAAAATAGTCTACTATTGTGGATTATTTATTTTTATTGCTGTTGTGCTTAAATACCTTAGTGAAGAATTAAGCTCTAAGGAGGGGTTATCTGTCACACAGTTATGCAACATATGTAACATGCATACATATTCTAATTCAGATCTAAACCAACCCATCTATCACCCCAGTGGGAACTGTGAAGACTTGAGTCTCCCATCTATACTAACTGAACTACACCCATTACTAGATACCAGGGGGTGAGATAATGCCAGTAATGCTCTTGTGATAATGCCAGTATTTCATGAGGCACTAAAACTATGAGTCAAGTGAGAATAAGAACGCTAATCATTATTTAAAACCAAGAAGAAACTTTGCAGTCCTTGGGTAAAACAGAAAGGATTGAAAATACACTCTCAGTATGTCCAAAAGGCTTAAACCACAAAGAGATAAAACACAAAGTTTACTACTTGCTGTTTAAAATCTCATGATTCACAACTTTTGGGGATGTGAATCATGATTCCTAGATGCTTGCAGCTGGAAACAGGGAGCAGACAGACAGAGTCTGTTCCCTCCTCCCTCCATTTTCCCATTCCTGGAGGGAATTGCTCTGCAGTTCCTGGATGGATGTAGCCATTGCCTTTAAGGCTGAAAGAATGTATTGAAGCTAGTTTGCCCCCTCTTCCCCCATCATCTGTCATACAAAAGTCAGAGTCACTTTTACACAGACAACAATTTGAAAAATAGGCCCTTCCTCCCCCCAGCCAACTAAATAAATAAATAAATAGATAGATAGATAAATAAAAAAATAAAAAGGGCTTCTGAGACTTTCTAGTGGTTACCCAGGAAATACATGGACCAGTTACTCATTCCTGCTAAACCTCTAAACCTGAGAAGATCTGGAGTTACTCTTGGCTTGCCCAGCTCAGGAATTTATGTCTTGGCAGCAATTAATAAGTAGCGATTAATGCTTCCTACAACATTGCTAATGCAAGTGCTATAAATAATGTTTATAAAGAGATAAACAGCCATATTAATGGCCTACAGCTATTTGTGCAGTACTGTAAATATTTTATCTTGTTGTTTTACAAAAAAGAGATCACACTTTTTTTTTTTTTTTTTTTTAAATGAGGTGAATTTCTGTTTGCACTGAATGCTTTCACTTTTTATTGCAAACACAAGCCCCTGCTCAACATCAGTTATACCAGAGGTACAAATATTTAGGCCAGGAGAGCAGATGGCCCTGCAGCTGCAGGTCATAAAGTTCTTGCATGTTTTAAAGTAAACACTTTCAAGTCTATAAACTTTGTGCTCTGGGTAGTTCTTGAATTTGAACCATCTCAATGGCTCAAAAAAATCACATTGCTTGTTTTAGTGTAAAATTAAGACTGGATTCACCTGCATGCCACAAATGGGGTCCTCACATAGGTAGACGCCTGGGGACTGGCCATCCTGCAAGCTTCCTGTAGCCACTTCAGACAACAAGTCTCTAAGATTTTCTTCTTTCCCCCACACTTCCACTGCAGAAATTCGGACTGAGAAGCGGGCTCCTGTCTTCTCTTTGCGTTCATTAATCAACTTGAAGAGCCAGGAGATGGCACAAGGGATTATGCCAAGGTTTTGCATGGAATCATCCTTGCCAATCATGGTGTATGACTTCCCTGTCAGGAATGGGGAGGTGGAGAAAAAATAACAATGTCATTTCCAGGACCTTCACAGCCTTCTGCTAAGTGATATTATCCTTTATCAGCCTCATGAAATCAACTTCTTCACAACCAAAAGGACAGCCAGAAAAGGGAGATAGGCAGGCAGGCAGACAAATAATACATGGAAAATGGAGAGCATTTAAAACCAACAGATGAAATCTTGAGACCCTTTCAAGAATTGTAACCTCATGTATTCCTCTGACATTCCCCATTCCCCAGGCAAGGGTCTGCAGGTCCCTATCACACAACACTGCAGACAGTACCATGGGTGAATAGCGAGGTGAATTGAGCAGAGCAGGAATACCAAGGTTTATGAAATTCCCTGCTCTAGATACTGTGAGTGTGATATATACTTTGTATACCATATTACTTCAAAGCACTACGTTACGTGTCACACACTGGGACTGGCATTGACATAACCCTGGTCCCAGGATCACAGAGATGTAACTTTATACAGAGAACAAAAGAAAAACAAAACAAACAAAACAAACAAACAAACAAACAAACAAAAAACAGGTACACGTGGTCATTTGGTGCAGAAGTGGGTCCACAAGAATAAATATTTTATATGGACCTAAAGCTTCCCCTACTTTACTATTATTTTATTCTGCACTTATAATTCTGGCTTGTCTCTCCTGTAAAAGTTTGTTGAACAAGAACAAGCATCAAGTTCTATCTTGTGCTGTTTTAGGTGTCAGTATATAGAGACAAGTTTTCTACATTTTCAAGCCAAAGTATAAAGGTATACATAATTTTTGGCAAGTACTTGTGGTTTCTTTGCCTTGTTTTATTCCGTATGTTGAATCTATGTGAAAGAAGACCCGTGATATTTTTAAGCACATGTCAGTGGCAGTGTCTGTGTGTGTCCACAGTTGGCAGAATGGTGATGCAACTGCAGAGACTCAACTTGTGCTCCAGTAGAGCTGCAACTAAGCCATTTCTCTGAAGGACACGTAGCACTTGTGAGTCACCAGCATCTGACAGCTTTCTTTTCCACTTGTCATCTAGTGTTTGGCAGGAAACACAGGATTAAATATCCAAGTGTTCATCCCACTGTTACTCCTGTATGGTCCAGAGGGGTCCTGTGGTTAGCTGGACAAATGGCCCTGCTCTATTTATTGTACCAGAGCTGGTGGGTGGTACTGCAGCTTTTGTTGTATTCTTCAGCTTTTGTTGCCTTTAAATTGGGATAATCATAGCCTGATACAGTTTGATCTTCCTTATCACTTGAAAAATTGAATTATCCTTTTCAGTTTTGTGTGTTTATCTGTTTCTTCGGGACAGTAAAAAATAGAGATCATTGCACCCATTCACAACAAACCCCCCTTCATTAAAGAGATATTATTTTCAAAATACATCTCAATAAACATGAACAAAAAATATGATTGCTCATAAAATCCAGTTATTTCAAAAGAAAAGTTTGTTAATGATAATGATTCTCCTTTTTATTGTCTTTCCGTGAACACCTAAAATGCTGTTGATATAAAGAGTGAGTTTTAATCCACAGGTAATATTCAGTTAACCATTAGAATAGGATTTCTTGGAGACAGAACAGGGAACAGTAATTAAAGAATCGTCTAATCTGGGAATAGAATAGAAAGCGTATGATGTGAGTGCCCAGTCACTGCACTTGAACAGTGTCACCACAAACACAGAGTACTTGAGTGGATACTCTCAGCTTGATAGAAGTGGTGTTTTGGCAAAGAGTCTCCAATACTAGGCACATTTGTAAAACTATCGATCCCTATTGGATCATTCATTAACAGTTGAAGAGAATACTAACAGTTGCTGTAGTGCTCAGGGGACTGAATAAAGCAAGAACTCAAAAACAACCTCTGCTTCAAAGAGCACGTTGTCCATCATTTAGACAGTATGCAGAGTTGAGAGATGTGTTAATGAAAGGTGAAGGTGTAGTATAAGGCCACGCATGTAGTGTACTACTTTCAAATACAATTACTATGCACAGAAAAATGACGGTTTGTTTTCCCTAACCTCAAGCATTAACAACCTTTGGTTACAAATATTCATTTTGCTGTTCAAATAGGGAAATTTAGCGATACCAACCAAGTTTTGCATGGCCAAAGCAGAACACGCAGCCATCTGCACCATTGACCACTGACTGGATCACTTCAGCCACAGTCCCAGCACATACTTCAGCCTGTAACAGGTATTAAAGAAAAAAAAAAAAAAAGAGAGAGAGAGAGAGAAAGAAATTAAAGAAAATTATCAACAATAATAGGAAAATCAACGGAGTACTTTCAGTATAAGTAGTCATAAGGTCAACAGTGCTCCAGACAGCATGCTAAATTATCAAAAAGTCTAATCTTGCTTGTTTCATTTGTGTGACCAATACTATTGATGGTAATGACATTGTTTGTGTAAGCACAAGAAACAAAATTTTTGCTCTCTCAAGGAAGTTTCATTTGCTGACTATCAACAACTGGCATGGTGTTAAACAAAATACACATACTATGAAGGGGTTGTGGTTGATTTGATAGATCTGTCTCTTAAGGAGTCATAAAAATATTTTTTTGTGGGTGAAAAGGAAATACTGAGAAATTTTAACAGGTTCTATTATTTCCCCAATTACGGACTGAATTAATTTCCACTAGCAGGTGGGTAAGGAATGTAGGGGGGTAAAACAGAATGTTTGGTATTACTTAGGTGACATTTCTTAATTTTTCTCTATTTTATTATGAGTCTTCCTAGCGTTTAGCAGCAGTAGACTCCATCCTGACAACAGCAGAAGTATGTTAAGAAGTACAACACACAAATTTACCCAGGGCATTCTTAGAGTTAAGGTTCAGACTCTCTGGTCTACTTTGCTCTTTTACTGTCTTCCTCATGGCATTTGTATAACAGTTCACCAAACCAAAGCCTAATAAAAATGAGAAATCTGATTATATACTTATGATTGGAGATCTGTGGATTAAAATCTCCAACCTTCTACTGTAAATTGTACAATAAAACAGTGTACAAATAATCCTTGACTTCTTAATGAATAGAGAATTGTATTAGAGAACTGGCTTTCTGATCAGATCGCTGTATACACCAAATAATCTGTTTAAAATATACAAAAATTGTTGATATGGAGGATTTGCATTCTAGGCACCATTTAGCATATTTATTGCATGTATAATTTTAGGACCAATTGTTTACAGTAAAGAATAAAGAAAGCACACAATCATTTAGATATGATTTAATAAATTGATTTCACTATTGATAACACTGATGGATCAAATTTGACTCTGGTCTAACTCTATTGAAAGTACTGCTGTTGCAGCTGAAATCCATCTGGCTCTGGTGCGTTCTATTGTTAGATAACTGTTCTGATCAGACTTTGCCTACCTGTGATGCATCTTGGGGAAAAACTGCATCGAAAGCAAACATCTTGGGTGGAACCTGGTTGCCCCTTTTCTGAAAAGCATTCTGACCTCCACAGGTCGCTGGGTCATACAGTGTGATTTGCTTCTTACGGGGATCGACTTTTAAGAAAGAGCTGGACTCAGATGTGTCTCTGGCAAGCGTGGAAGAAATGCGCACCATCACTTTGACCTGTCAGCAAACACAAAAAGATGACCACATTTGATGAGACTGTTGGATGCACTAGACTCTTATATGTTGAATGAACTTTCCAAAACACTCGACCCAAGCCACTCGATTCACTTTGCTGTAGCTCCATGGAAGTCAGTGAAGACACGGGAATGATTATAGATAGAACTTGGTCTACAATGCACATTGCACAAAGCCAGAACTTGTCTCTGTCTACTTCAACAAGCACCTCATGTAGTTAGAATTACAAGCTACCTCATGGTGTTTTAGTGCCCGTGTTACTCAAGTACAACGATGAAGTATTACATCACCTTGTCTTACTCTCGGTATAAATTGAAAAGTAACTGTACCCTAGTGGCCCAATTAAGAAAGCTGAAATGTAATCTAGGCTGCTAAACTATCAGAACTACTGCGGTTTCTACACAGTAGTGTGATCAATAAGACAAGCACATAAAAGCCAGATCTGTAATTTACACCTTTCTGATTCTATCCAAATGCAAAAAGATGAACTGCTCACATCTAAGTGTCATCATCAAAGAGTTGTGAAAATAGCCCTGTTTTAATGGTCAGATTTTGAAATCATCGTCAAGGGAGTGAAATGTAATAAGTGATAAAAGATTTGTTAAAACATATTAGTTCATAACTCATTAAATGGCTATATAAGACGTTATTTCTAGACAAAAATACATCTTCATGGATTTAATGAGATTATACTGCATCATTAGCCCACTTGGTAGGCCACTTGGTAGATGTAAATAATACAGTTGATAATTGGTCTTGTTTTGGTTCTCCCCATAAATTCACTACCTGCAGACAAATCAGTTCCTGAACTTTACAGGGCAAACCTCACCTCTCTGCCAGCTTTTGCCTTCTAGCCACACATTCATTTACTTTGTCCTAGGGCAGACTGACTTTCATGCCAACCAGAACTTTTATCTAATTGTTTCGTTCTAACTATATCTCCGTTGTATTAAAACCCATGCATGGTTGACATGCAAGTCACCATGAAGAGGCACTTCAGCACAGGGTGGGCACTCAGCCACTGCTGGGATGGCAGAAACACACTGGGAGGTATTGTAGCCCCAAAAGTCAGGCCAGGCTGTGGCTCCTGTCAGCCTCGTTGAGACTGGTGCTTTTCGTATGTAGACCTCATTTCATGCTTGCCCAGACTCATCCCACATGTAAATAAATCATCTGGTTTGAGAGGTCAAATCTGGGAAAATTCATTTTTTTAAACAACTCCTCTGAAGACAACAGAATGAGACCAGAAATCAATCAAGATTGTTCAGTATTTTTGTAATGTTGTCTCTATATGCTTGTGAGTCAAATTGGTAATGTGAATCCAAATTTAAACCAGGAAAACAACTTGTAACTAGATGAAAATGGTCAAGAGTCTGATTTCAGTTTTACATGGTTAGTTGAGGGGAAAGAGGAAGAATGCAGCTTGGGTGTGCATGGGTTCTCTTTTCAACCACTCAGCTCAGCAGTTATGAAACCTAACACCTAACTGAAAAAAGCCACTTCCAGCGTTTTGCCCAAGGCATTAATTTAATTAGCAGAGCTAATTTCTACTGAGGACAAAGACCATCAACACCCCCAGACAGTTGTAATGAACTGCCCCTGGTTTATTTCAGCCCTAGTTGTCCTGGCAGCTCAGAAGAGAGGCACTCGTCAAGTAACCACAGAGGGGAGGGAGGGCAACACTGAGTCCTGGAGGAGAAAAAACAAGACATATAATCATAGAATACCCTGAGTTGGAAGGGATTCACAAGGATCATCAAGTCCAAGTCCTGGCTCCACACAGGACCACCGAAAACTCAAACCATGTGTCTGAGAGCATTGTCTAAATGCTTCTTGAACTCCTGCATATCAGTGCCGTGACCACTGCCCTGGGGAGCCTGTCCCAGTGCCCGACCCCCCTCTGGGTGCAGACCTTTTCCCTAACCCCCAACCTGACCCTCCCCTGTCCCAGCTCCATGCCGTCCCCTCGGGTCCTGTCGCTGTCCCCAGAGAGCAGAGCTCAGCGCCTGCCCCTCTGCTCCCCTCGTGAGGAAGCTGCCGGCCGCCATGAAGTCAGCTATATTAGTCTTCACCTATTTTCAGTTTTACATTAGCTGTGTTTTTCTATTGTATCCTATTTTAAAACAGATATCACTTTGTAAAAATATTAGACTGATCTGTTAGAAACTCAATTAACTGCTGTTCTTCAACTAAATCAAATAAAATACTCTACTTTACAAACCTACTTCCCTGTAAGTTTATGTGCACCTTTGGCTGCTGTGAGTCCATATCCTTCAGATCCTTGATCATTATGTGCAAAGGAGAGCTAATTGAATACCCCAAGGGTAAGTTTGTTGTTTTGTTTTGTTTAGAAGGAAAATAGGTTAAATCTAACAACCTTACATATACAGGTATGAATACATTCTTTCTGGCCTCAAACTGTACGGACGCTTCATTTCAACCTCTACCAGTTTTGTACCAGTATAACATCACCAGCTTTGGGCCCTGATTTAAACCTCTTTACACAAAATCAGACTACTACCTGTCACTTCTTACTAAAGTAATACTGCAAATCCTCCTTACTTCCAACAGCTATAGTGATAGAAGCTCAAGCATCAGTTTTGTCTTTCCCTGGAGTAAAAGATCAATTTAACTGAAATCCTAAAAATTTAGTAGCATCAGATAAAACGAATGAACCACTATAAAAAGGAGCTCATCTCAAAAGTCCCAGG
This sequence comes from Netta rufina, assembly GCF_964035555.1. Lineage (NCBI taxonomy): Eukaryota > Metazoa > Chordata > Aves > Anseriformes > Anatidae > Netta > Netta rufina. The sequence continues at coordinate 30,885,528 of NC_140125.1, read as the reverse complement.
AGATGTCTAATGACATAAACTTTCTGACCATTCGGCTCCTCAGCTCTAGCAAATACAGACAATTCACAAGAAAAATACGCTATTGCCATGAACCTCTGATTTCCTGTGCTTTGGGGAGTTTTATTTTCAGATCTAATTTTTCCTGTGTGTTAGGGCAGAGGAATACTGCAAGGACTATACGTGGGTATCCTGATAACTGAGCCACTTCTTATTCTGAAGACAGTTTGTTTACAGCTGGTATGAAGAGGTCTGTGCACCTGGGCCTCTAAGGACTGGCAGTTGCCGTTAGGTAGGCACTCTATTAGTAAATATTATTATGCATGTAACTTAAACCCAAGGATTCATGCAAAATGTTTCCCAATAGCAGTTAGGATGACAGTAAATCAACTAAGCTACAGCAGTACAAACGATGGGAGAAGACAGCCATTTCACAGTCTTTCAGGCGATTTATAACTGGGGGATAGCAGGGGGAGGTTTGGAGTCCGTGCTGACCCCTGCAATCTTGGCCACGGGGGAGGCAGTGCGAGAAGAGGAGAATGTAATTCAGCCAGCTATGGGGATAGCACAGGAACTTAATGGACTTAAAAGACTTCGGTTCAATTTAAGGAACAGACAGGTTGAAGATCACAGTGACGCTCTGGGGAAGGCAGAAGTACAGTATGGTTAATTTGAAACTAACTGAACAGTGAAGTTTAAGAACTCTATTACTTTATGCTTGCAATTTATATTTAAATAAACTGTAAATTGAACTTCTTCTTAAGAAGAAAGCAGGTTTTCTGCTTCACTTCCTATGTGTCATTACTGCTTTAGTCCAATGCTACAATTCTCCACTAATCTCTTGTAATTGAAGGGTTTAAGAGATACCACTTGTGATTAATGGGACCACTCTGTCTGCCAGAAATTCTTATTTGAATCCCAGTGATCGGGTCTTGGCAGCGCCCAGCCTTAGACGCACCTCTGACTGTTTCTACAGGGAGAGATGAAAGCCCTCTCTTGAGACATGGGCTGCTGGTAAAACAAACAACTGGGGTCTAATTTTGATCTAAGTTTACACTCCTGCAAATCTGGCTGAACTCAGCAAGAATTACCCTAGCTTAAGAGTGGAGAGAGAGAATAAAAGAAAAGGTCACTTGTTCTGCATCATTACTGTGCCTCTTCTAGGACATAAATTCACTTCTTAATTCTGCTCATGCCGGAAACATTTGTTAATGTATTTTCTCCTGTGAGATCACAGGATCTGATTTGACAACTACTAAATCCAACAGGACTCCCATTTACTTCTCCGGACATCAGTTCCTACCTGGGAGGAACTGTTCTGTTCTTGAATGAGTTTTACAGTCATGTACTTCCACAGTATTATGCCTGATACACGATGGCATAAATAAAAGCAAAATTGGATCTGTACTGCTTAGATTTCCTCAACATGGTTTCTTTATATTTCTTGTATACATATTTATATTTAATTTCTGTGCATAATTATATGAACTATTTTTTAAAAATGCATAGATGTATAGGTGTTTTCTGAATTTATATATAACCATATATATGCTTTTTTTTCATAATTTTATCTCTGTGTGGTAATATGGGCATTAAGTAGTCACTGTTCATTCATGGGTACTACTCAGTAGCATCAAGGGAACATTGCTGTAATATCACAATGCTTTTGTACCATAAAAATAAACACAGACCTTTTAATTGCTTCCATTGCAATTTCAGCTGCCTGAACCATATTCCTTTGTTTTCTCCTTTTTTACCTAGTGTATCCCTACAAATACATCAACTATTTCTTGAAGATGGCATTTGCTAATTGCAGGATTTTTTTCCTGGTAAACTCAATTTGTGACCTGCCATGGACCTTTTGTTATGTTCTTCCTCTGCAGAGAAGGACAAAGGTTCAGCAAGCTCTGCAGATTTGAACAACTGGTGCCATTGGAAAAAAAAAAAAAAGAGAGAGAAAAAACTGAGTGCAGCCCCAGCCACTGACACTCCCATGTCTCCTGTGCCTGCAGGGGTCTGTCTGGAGGACCGGCAGTGAAGTGAGTGTGGAAGAGGGGAGAGGTAAGCTCTGTCAAATCCGTACCAAAGAAGAATAACTACAAGCAGAGGCTGGAATGAGGCAATGGGGATATTATCACTTCCTTCTACTCTTGCCTGTAAGATTTCATTTGGGGTTCATTTATCTAATTACTGCAGGGATAGGGCTAGACAGCTGTTGCTTTGGGCACTGTGCTTGCCTTTATGAGCTGCCTTTCTCATCAATCATTTGAGCAGCTTCTGCTGGACGTGTGCTGGGTAGTGGTGGGAGGCAGGAGCTGTGATGCACTCATGGGCGAGACGGGCCAACCGGGGCTATTGAGCTGTATTAGCACTCCATCAATGTAATGGCAATCACTGGCTGCAGGAACAGCCTTATTGGAGGTTAATGAAGAGTGGGTTTCGTAATTTCTCACTGTTACAGTTGTAAATAATGGTGGCAGGCATGCATTTTTGTTGTAGTCAGCCACAAAACACTACAGCACAGGAAAATCTATGGCATCCCAAGCGCTTAAGCACATACATGCTTTTGCATGATGGATGTAAAGCTAGAAACCTTTCTACAGTGCCCAGAGAATAGAGAAGCAGTCTCTTAAGTATTTTCAAGTGTCTTTCCTACAGATCATGAGACAATTACATGATAATGCTAAAATGAAATTTGGAAAGTTAAGATAAACAGAGCAAGAATGAGACAAATAAAGATTTGTATGGGTGGACAGTGTTTTAATAGAAGTCTGCTGGTCACATTTGGCAAAAAGCTAGGGTAAATTATGCTGATTTATATTGGTCAGGAAAGCATGTGTACATGGGCCTCATTCTCCTTCCTCCCTTTCTGTTCTCACAAAGGTAATTCTTGTAGGCATCAGTGCCTCACTTCAGCAGAAATTAGAAAACAATCAGGCCAGATCACTCACATTCAGTGTGGGAAGGGCTGTCACTATCACCACAAGCAAAAAAATACTACTCTGGAAAAGCAATGAAAACAATTGGGAAAAAAATCATTGGGCTCACAGGTCTTTTTTTTTTTTTTTTTTAACAACCGTCCCTCTGTTTCTTTCTTGTGCCATTGCTAAAACTAGTAAGGAAACATTTCCTTTACTAGCTCATCAAGCCTATCCTGCACAGCAGCAGAACTAATTTGCACTTCCAGCAATAAAGGGGAGTAGTTTACATGCGCTGTAACCAAACACCAATGATATTGTTCTTATCTTAAGAACTTGCCCTTATCAGGGTTGTATCTTTTTGTTGATTACCTGATGTAACTTTATTAATGAACTCAGTAAAATCTGGTGTGAAATACGCTCAGGTCACAGGGCATGGCTCAGTGACCTCTGTCTTGTTTGTGTCAGCAGTAGCTTTGAGTTTTGTCCCTGTAATTTGGTACGGCTGAAAGACAGTGCTGAGCACCTACACCATCTGAAACCAGCATGTACATCCATCCCAGCAGCCCAGTTACTCAGCTCCCACACTGCTACTTCAGCATTTGCTAGATAACACAGAGCATTGCAAATTTGTTCTCTTCTTAAAAGAAAAAAAAAAAGGGCATAAGGATCACCCTGTCATGGAAACAACCCTTCCCTAAATTTCCCCTCATGCCAAAGACATTCTGTGTTCCTTGTTTTCCTTTTGTTTGTTTCTGATCTCTTTGAGGGAAGTCTGCATTTCAGACCTGCACAGCTGGGGCAATCTGTGTGTTGCCTCAAGCAGGAGGAGGATTTTTCCCAGCTTCTGACACTCTCCACATGCATCCACAGAACCGTATCTGCAGCTATGATGCAGCCAACAACAGACTAACTGAGCTCACGTGTGGGGATGAAATTTCACCTTTTTTTGGAGAATATCTATAAGTGGCACTGTTACAGATACTTTCGTAAGAACTGAAAAACATAGAAAAGCCTTCAGCGGTCCCAGCATGAACAAGACAGGATCAGCTGGCAAATCATCTTCCCTGCAGTGGATCTGCAGATACATAACCATGCGCCCACTGGTAAAGTACACAGATACCTTCCTTAAGCCTCTAGCATACTACTACTGACAAAAATTTGCACTGACCCTCTCACTCTAATAAGAGTTTATTTTTTTCTGAGCTGAGAAGCAAGTACAGATGTCTGCCATGAATTTCAAGTGCTCCTCATTTCCTTGGCATCAGATCTCTTTACCTTTCAAAATCAAACCAATATTTTGCTTCACTTCAGTGACCTTTTAGAGTACAGCTTTCCATCCCTTTCCCCCTTCCTTTTCTCATCTTAATGCAACCACTTCACAAGGGTCTTCAGATAGGGAATACTTGTCTAGCAATGAAACATGTCAAAACCTGTCTTCTGGCACAAAATGGCCCGCATATTTTCCTGTAACTTTCATTCTCTGACCTATGGTGTACTAAGGTGGTTCTTTGCCTGTGCTGATTTTTCAATCACTGTTTGGGAGAGTGGTCTACCAGCCCAACATCACGCCAGGGACCTTCTTATCAATGCAGGAGTATAGATGATTGAGTGCCAGTGCCCGGGGAATGTTTCCTGGTGCTGTTTAATTGACATTATGATCCTAGCCACAGAACACTGTACAGCTTGGCCAAACTATCCCTCGTTTTAAGTTTAATACAAGAAACTCAGGTAGTACAGCACTGGCTCCCCATGCAAGCAATATGCCAAATGTTGCTCTGTTCATATTCCAACACAGCTTGGCATCTGCAGATCATACAGAGAAATCAACAAAGCCCAGCAAGCACATCTCTGACACCAGTAAGGCGAGTCTCCCTTAAGCAACTCCTTTCCTCCCTCTCGTGATCAGTGACAAGGCTGCCTACACGGGGTTATGATCAGCCTCCAGGGCAGGAAGGAGCAGGCAGCACCACACTACCTGGCTCCTTCTCATAGGCTATGCTCATATCCCACTACAGTGCAGAAAGACTAAAGGGATTTTTGCTTCACCCACCCAAAGCTCCCTCTTAGAAACCTTCCCTTCCAGCATACCAGAGCTGTACTGATGTGGTTGCTGAAATGACTGGTGTGGATAGAAAGCAGTCGCAATATCAACAGTAGCAGTGTCTCAGACATGCTCATTGGTAATTAGTACTTCTACGAGTTTCAGTTTCCTTTTTTGTGAAGCTATGGGAATGGTGCACACGATGTGGCTTGGTAAGTGTAAGCCAGCAGGTCATTTCACGCCTAATTAGAGAGAGGGTAGCATCGAGGGCTTCGCGTTATACATTCTCAGGAGAGCAGGAGCTCCCAGATGAACAAGGCTCTCTGTTTTTTGTCTCAGGAAACAAGAATCTCGGTGGAAAGAATGCAGATAAAAGACAAAGTTTCTCTTATGCGTGCCTTTGAGACGTCTTTTCAGTGCTAGGGAGACAAAGTATATACAGGTATTGCACAGAAGATGTATAATCACAATTGTAAGCTTTTTCATTATTTATAAAGATGATCTCCATGACTGCATACAAAAGAAGATTCCCCAGTCTGCACATAACATTGTATGGCATAGCACCATAAATAATGAGTAGCAATGCAATCAAATAAGAAGGATTTACATTATTTAAACCAAGCTGGAAGAGGTGAAAAATTACAATTTAATGTATATAAGTGTGGAAAAAGATGTGTAGAGCTTTGGAGTGGCAGTTGGTAATGACAGCCAGTAAATAAAAGGGACAGTTCATGGTACTTACTAGGAAAAAGATCTGGGAATTCATAGGGGAAAAAAAAGAAGCCCAAAGAAAGAAAGGGGCTGGCATTGCTAAAGAGTCCACATAAATGGAAGGAGATACAGTCATCATATTAAATGAGATATCTAATACGCATTTGAATATTCAGAGAAGAAATACAGTCTCCAGAAGGGGAGCATAACCACCCTCCAGTGCTGTATGTGGCATGAAACATCCAGTAGAGACTTCAAGGATTAGAGTTAGATGCTTTAGCAAGAAATTTAATATAGTATAATGTCAGTGTTATCAACAATAATTCCTTATTTACCTGGAAGCATATGAGATCTGAATTTGACCCTTTTTAGGAACATCCATGAACAAAAGGAAAAAAAAGGAGGAAATGATAAAACCAAGGTTCTGTATCTAAGCAAGGAAATTATTTATATGGTTAGTAAACCTTCCATCCGAAGATCCTGCAGGGGTTTGCAAAAGCTTCTGACAGGATTACGACCTATTTACAGTTATGCTCATTTTCCAACTAAAGAAATAAAGTATAAGAATAAATGAATCATCCAAGGTCCCAGGAAATGCTTGTTTTACCTAAACAGACTACCTGAATTCTAGTTCTTCCTCTTCCTATGGTGTAATTGTAATATTTCCAAGGGCATAAATATAATATTAAATCTACCTTTTCTTTCATGTTATATCACATTTAACACTACCTGCATGCTTCTACTTTGGCAGTGGTACAGGGAAGTACAACAGCTACACAGCCTTAGCAGACAGCCACTTAGAATTAATGAGATCCATTTGTAATTATATATATTATCTATAATTAAAAATACATTTGTTGAGACTTAAAAGAAGTATGTGGAATGAATTTTTATGGTGGGCTTGATTCCGCATGCCTCTGAAATAAACAGGATTATTTACTGCGCTTGGGACAAGAAAACAAAAGGCTTTAAAAGCTGAATCTAAAGGTTCACATAAATCTGTAATATCCCATCTCCAAAAGGGACCAACTCTGTGAGCCTCCCACGCTGGTGGGCTGCGCTGACATCCCACTGGTCCCCTCATGGCTGTGGCTTGACAATACCTGCCTGGCTCACTGTGCCAACATGGTCCGTTTCCTTCACCCTCTGTCCTCCGAGACAGGGGAGAGCCACAGGCCCTGATGATCCAGCTTGTAGCCTGAACCAAATCTTACCAGCTTCTGTAAGCTTTTAGCACCCACAGCATCTTCTGGCAAGGATTCCCATGCCTTATATACATTTCTCATAAATAACATCTTCCTTTTTTTTTTTTTTTCTTTTTTTTTTTTTTTTAAAGAGTCTGCTACCTGCTTACTTTATTTGATGCTGCCCAGTTCTTTAAATCCAAAGAAACAGCTGTCTTAAGCTCTCTGGGTCCCTATGAGTTGCACAGCACTCCTCATGTTTCCCCCCAGCCGCCCATGATGTAAGCAAAGCCTTAGTTGATTCTCATTACGTCCTCCATATCTCCTACTGCTCCTGATGCTCTTCTCTGTACCTCTTCCAGCGCCACTCTGTCCCTTTTGACGTGGTGCACAATACTCATGGTGCAAACGTTCAACAGATTTCTTAATAATAAAGCAGCATACAGAATCTTTTTACTTTGTGCTTTATGCCTTTCTTAACTAGTTCTAACATCCAGTTGCTTTCCGACCAGTATAGATCATGAAGCCGAAATTTGCAGTAGCCACTAGAAGGCACTACAACCTGACTCTTGTCCCTGAAGGCAAGTAAAGCCAACAAAATTTCTCATGTCTGAGAAAATTTGTTCCTAATGACTAAGATCAGCAAACACAGCTTCTGGTGGCACAGAGATGCTCTTACTAACTCAGAAAAATCCAAAGACATATTATCTAAGTCTATGTTGCCACTGCAAATGATCTCTGTGTTGTACTCTACAGCATTGGTTCTTGGGCATGCATCTGACTACAGGGACAATGCAGCTCATCTCCACCACATCCTGTGTTCCCATGGGAAGAAACACAAGTATGCAGACAAGGAGGATGGTATGGTGTACCTAGCACTGATCCTGGTCTGTCTGATCACGGAACCATGACGTCAGGACTATACATCTTTCCTCCTGGCACAGACACGGACAGTGCAGCACCCGGCTATAGCCAGCTGTCAGAAGCAACCGCAAAGAACCAGAAAATCCAACTTTGTTGAGCGCAGTAAATGTGCTTTTTGTACCAAGTGTAACTAGCTAAATGATACCAAACCAGAAAGGCAGACAAATAAACAGACAGAAAGAAAACTAAACGGGAATCCCCAGGGGAAAGCTAAATAGAAACAGTACTTTGACAAATGAAACTTGCCTCACATCACAGTGAGCAACTAACTTCTTACACCCATGGTTGTGGTTTATGGCATAGCATTACTACTGACCCTCAACCTTGATCAATTCAACTCCGTAGCATTGTTCAACCAAGAAACAGCCCGCAAAGTACCCATCTGCTTGGTGCCGCTTACCACTAATGATTTCATCCACTGCTTGCAGCCTTGTTAAATGCCTTAATAAATAACGGCAGTGTTTGTGAATGGACTGGGTAACTATAAACACTTGCCCTGGAATTAATATCTACCACTTGCTAGTAGTCTTTGCACATGCTCTCAGACATAGTTCTGCAATCTTAATACAGGCAAAACTCCCATTGTTTTCAACTTTAACTGCCATTTCCTGACTTTTGCACGCTTAACTATGCAACCTTAGCATTGCTTTAATGCTGATGTTCACCAGCAGAATAATTCATTATGTTGTGTGTAGCTTAGGGACTGTGTAATTCTTCCTAGCAAGTAGCAGCCTTTAATGAATGGCACCTGATCAATAATGCAGAATTCAACATTTGAGAATAAATAAAAATCCTTTTTCATGAGGGGTGTCTGTACAAAATGTCAAAACCATTTATCAAGGGTCCACACTGATAGCCTGCAGCTGCTGTCCACAACAGCTATAAAAAAAGAACTTTGCTGAGACCTGCAAATATGTTTTTTGTGTTGAGTGTAATTAGCTTTTTCCATAACCAAAACACAAAATAAAGACTTATTGAGTATGAATGGAATGGTCATTACAAAAGCTGTTTTAAAGCAAACTTTGTCTTAATAGTACTTTGTCCCTAAGCCGCTAGTTATACAGGATGCAAAAAATGCATTTATATTTGGGTTTCAAAACCTCAGATTAATGAGGCAATCAGACAAACATTACAACAAAGAAAATGGTAGGAATTTTACCTCGTCCTGAAGCATGTATGGAAGGAGTAAGTAGTTTTAATTGTTAAGGAAAGCTTTCATTTTTCTTAGTAAATGATCTAATAGAGAAGCATATGGCAACTCCACCTCCTTTGCTGATAATTTACATCCAGCAGTAAACAGAGTAGCAACAGTTAAGGTACATAATCACCTATGACAGATATGAGCAAGATGATGAAAACAGGAGTTTAATAAGTTTGCTGCAGTCCTGTATGGCTTAAAAAATTTTACTGTAGCTGCTAAAGCGATCCTGCCTCAGCAAATCCTAAACCCGGAGCGATCAGTTTTCTAGATATCTTATTTATTTGAGGAGCTAAGTGTGTAATCTCATTCTGGACTCTGTATCCAAGCAAGGCTCCCTCCATTGCACCTACTGCCAGGATGGGAATTATGTCAGCCATATAAGCTTCCTATCCACAGATCAGCAGCCTAGGAAGCCTTTGCCTTTAGCTAGCCTGAACTACACTGACAATTTGATTGCTCTCTTTTCTGATGCAGACAGAAAGAACAACCTGGCATTGGATAGGAACAAGTGGAAGACCTCGGTGAGGCTGAGCAGGCAACAATTACATGACTCTTGGATGTGGGAGACAGAGCTGTCTGCTTCATCTCCTCCACACTCATGAAATCCACTCTGGTCACCGTGATGCCACCATGAGTCACCATGGGTCACCACCGAGACCTGGCATTCTCAAAACTGAGATCACACAGCAAAGGCCGCAGTGCCTCTGGCGGGCAGCAATTCCTGCAGAGACACTACATCACTGTTGTCACTAGCGGAGGTATCCTAGCTATTACACCGAGGAATTTGTTCTTAAATCCATCTCTTTAAAAAGCCCTTTTCCACCTACTACAGAAATGTCTATGGTAACACTGCTATTTGTCACAGGTGGCACTGCATGCCATACAGTGGCTATGAAAGTAGCAGTCAGTGCACAGGTTTCACAAATGATTGAAGCAACTAGCGTTCTCTTGAGCAATAAAAGGATCTTCCACTTTAAGATAATTTATCCTCCATGCTTGTCACTACTGTAGCTTAGTATCAGGGAAGAAATGATCTTTGATGCCTTGTAACATTTTGTCACTCAGCACAAAATAGAAAGATTAATGAAGAAAAAAAAAATACATATATATATATATATATATATATATATATATATATATATATATCTTTTTAGAAGCATCTTCCCACAATATTTTAGAGCATAGGCAGAACAAATAAGCAAGGTAAAATATACCAGGAAGATAAAATGGAGAAGATACTACAACAAATAAAGCACAGTGGATTTTTTATGTGCAGCATAGAAGGAAGCTTGATGAAATATTCACACTCCAAATCTAAATGTGATCCTCAGTCAGCACCGTGTGGTAGACAAGGAGACAGCTCTACTGCCTGCCTGTCTATTGAGGGATGGTTTTATACCACAAAACCAGAACAGGGTATGTCTTGATGTAAGTGAGACTGCACGAGTACAGACTGATCATATACATCAATATGAAATGTGAGAAGCACAGAAAGAGAGTGTGGCCAGGGTTGGGACAGGATCCAAAGGAGAGTCATGCCAACCACAACAATATTCAGATTTTTCACTGGTGGAGCCAAAGCCAAAACTTGGATCAACTTGGATTTTCCTCATTTCTTTCACTACACAAAATCCTTCCAAATAGTTCCAGGAATTGACAGTGTACCACATTTAGACAGAATGGACCAAAGATCGGTTCAGCTGGAAAGTCTCAGGTACAGTCACAGACATTAAGGCAAGTATTGTGGATTTCTAATTGGCCTTCTGAGGCACTCGTCTTTATCCCTTGTCGTCCAGCACTATAGCTATACATTAGCCCTACATTTTTTAAAGACTGTCATCACAGCAACACTCATCTGGGAGGCAAACCATGCATCTCTGTGCTTATTTCTCTAATAGCTAAGTATTTTTCATTCTTACAAAGTATCTACACAAGGCAAAATTAAGATATAGATCTTGCTTTGGAAAGAATGCATCTCCACTTATGGTATATTTACATCTGGCTTTTGATTCAGATTATTTCCTAATGTAGATTCTAATAAATGGTAATCTATCATGGTTCATACACTACCTTGTCTATTCCACTACTCTTATTGTATTTCTGTTAAATGCTACATATCTTAACTGACTGCATGTGAATGCTCATTAGCTAATATTCAAAACAATCTAGAGTAAGAATATTGCATATAAACTCATCAATGTAAAGGAAATTCACTCTGTCATTAATTCCTACCAATTTGCCTACATGTTGCAAGAAACGTGTTCTCTGTCAAGATGCTTGAGGACATATCCCATTCATTGTGTACTAACAAGACAGAGCAGGGTGTATTTTCAATGCAGTGACTAACTCTGGATGTCCTCGGTAGTGCGGGATTCAGTAAACCTCTTAACATTATTTTAATTAAGCTGTTACAGTCCATCATGTCAAAACATAAAAATACAGATTATATAAAACTACATTAGGGGATCTCACAAAGCCCTGATTAATGACCTGATAGGTTGTAAAATGAATCCAAACTGTAAATTTATACTGAGGGCTTTTCTAAAATGTGAATTATTGACTTGACAGATTGTAATAACTCTTTCCAAACTATTCTGGTCTATGGTTCAAATCTTTTCTGTACAGCTCACTGACATGCACAGTGAGCCTAATTTAGTGTGTCTCTTACTGCACGAACATCCACAGACCGCAACATCCTCTAAAATGGATTCTGAAATATTGCAAGTGACCAGAAGGACAAAGGCATGAGGAAGAAGATGTCATTTATCTATAATGACTTCCAGGTAACTCAGAATCCCTCCTGCTAGCTCACCTGGCGGTTTCTGCAATAAACGAGGCACACCAGTGCCTGAATATGATACATGGAATCTACTTTACGCATCAGCCTGCTTTGCTTTCCAGTGATTTCATTAGAAAAAGGTGGTTTATTTGCTGCTTCAGTATGCCATTATTTTCTACAGCCCTAACAGAGGAGATGTTTCTAATACCTACCAGACTACATTTAAACTGATATTAACTGGAGCCTCAAAAAAACATTTGAGTCCAAACTTCTTATCTGGACATATTTTAATCACCTTTAAATACCTCTGTAGACTGGAACAAACCTCAGCTCATCAGGCTGGAAACCCTGGGCACTGCAGGGGAAGAATGCATTCTGGATTTACATGGTGCTCAGCCCCTACAGCCCGTTCAGACGAAACTCAAGCCACTCAGTTCTGCCAACTGATACTCACTGTTGCAAATATTTACAGAAGGCATTAAAATGTCATCTCCTCTCCTCGAGACAGTAGGGACAGTACACTCAAAGCCTATCTTGCCAAACCTCTTCAGTGTGGCATTTATTTCCCTGAACCTATAATTGCAAACTCAGATCAGCCAGCAAATTTTGTAAAATGCCTTATTTTTCTCTTGGTAAGAGAAGAACTCTCAATTATACCTTTTTTTTTTTTTTTTTACTTTTTTTTTTTCTTTATCTTGTTGCAACATAAGCAGTTGACGCTCTTTTGGTTACAAGAAATCACAAACATTTTAACTTGACAACTTTCAAATACATCTTTAAAAAAAATGAAGACTCGAACTTCTATTTTGTCATAACAGAGACTTTGACCAGAATACAGTTTTCTTTTGCATAGGAATAAAAATCCCCATGACTGAAATTTTCTGAGAAATGCTTACATTATTTTAGATGAATTCTAAATGTCTGTGTTGATAAAACAAAATACTTTCCTCTTACTGACTGTCAAAATACATTATCATGTGTAATGTAAAGTATATTTTCATAAACAGAAAGTTATTTTGAAATGAAAATTCTCCATACCTATGGACTACCGTAATCTCATATTTGTTTTGATCCAGAAAATAAATTAAATACAATTGGAAACAAACAAACAAAAAACAGCTATTTCTAGCTCAGTCATTGGTTCAAGTTTCAATCAATTCAGTCCATTTTTAGATATTCTGATCTGGTGATTACTGGGGAGTAGCATGACATGACAATGAGGAGCTAACCAGGAATATAGCTACAAGTACAAAGAATGACATGTTTAAGTTCATGCTGTAGTAGAACTAGACCTACTAACTGGACATGTATTAAGTACTTAAGTACTGAAAAAGTAAAGCAAAACCTAGCATAAAATTAAAAAAAAAAAAAAATTATTAAAATTTCACATCAGACTTCAAAAAAATGAGGAAAATAAGACTGAGCAAATTGGTGTCTCTAAAAAAAGTTCTAAGCACATAATTATATCTTTTTGAAGTAGTGTTAACATGTATCTCATAGAGCTAATCTACACTTCGTTACTCTCTCTAGAGATGCATACTCAAAGTCTACATATATCCAGCACATTTCCCCATTAGTAAAACCAATTTATCATCTTTGTATAAGACAACATGAGTTAAAGAAAAAATCCCCAAAATCCAACCTAAAAGACAATATATTTTTGTGAAGAAAACTTTGAATACGAGCAGGCATACATGGCACACTACCCAGAACCTGCATTTTCCAGAGTTTGAAAAGGAAGACAATCATGCTTTTCATTTATAAACCTAGAGAAATCTGAATTGTACAGCCTTTGCAAATAGTTCCTGCAAAATAATAAAAATGTAGTATGCAGAACTGCTGTAAAGAAAAATGTAAGGGTAGATATTTAAAATGCTTTTAAAATGTTTGATGATATTTGTGCACAGACAAGTGCACAATATAAAAGATGAAATCCTGGTCCCACTGACTTTATCCACATAGTATCTTTCAGGCAGGTTAGGTAATCATAGGATCTCATCAATCTAAGTCTTGAAGACTAGCAGGATCTTTTCAGACTCAAGGAAAAGGTTCCACTAGACGTAACAAACAAAAATACAAAAGGAACATCATGACCACAGTATCCCTCAAAAGTGGTTTCCTCTTACAACTCCTGCAAGAAGAAGTCAAACTCTTTGGAAAGAGTGCCTGGAGCTGGGGACTGGAAGTTTGACCTAGCCTGCAAGTCTCCTCCACCTCATCCACCATCTTTTTCCTCAGAACCACTGTCCCAAGGCTTGAACACAGCCAATTACTTTAACCTTGCTGATACCCTTGGAGAAAGGAAGGAAGAAAGTCCATGCCTGGCCAAGCACTTGGAACAACTTCTGCATCAATACAGCTGGTATGATAATTCCCCAAATGGGACAAAATCCCTATGCTGAAGCTCAGCTGCCCTCTGTACACTGGGAACTTTGCAGTTTTAATACTAGGGACTATAGTAGAAAGGTCTGTAAGTTTCAAGGCAATGAAGCTGGCTTTTCTAGTTCTAACTCTCCATGATAAATGGTTAAATAAAAAAATCACTTTGAATTCTCAAGCAGGGGAACTCTAGGAATGATAATACCAAGCACTTTCCTTCAATGTGCAGCACACTGCTGCATAAGGCTATTAAGGTATATGCTGTATAACTGGATTTATGCTTTTTTTTTTTGTATCTGGACAATGGTGTGACCTGAACAGGATTTGTTCTGCATTTATGGTTCCACAGGGATGCTACGAACAATCAAACCACCTGCCAGACTGTGTCACCTAATTGTCCATAGGTGTAAGGAAAGAATCCTTCCTCCTCTTTTCCCTTATCCATGCTGCTGTAGTTTGAAACTTAGTTTAAAATGTGCATGAAATCACCAAGCAATGGTCTTCGATAGAGGCAGCAGGAGACTGGACTGTATGGACCACTGCTTTCATCTTTGCTAAATACACCCAGGCATGTAGATTAGTTTGTGTGGAACAATTTGATGTCCTTGGATCTCTACCTCATAGTACTCAATGCCTTCAAAAGCAGGGTTTCTCCTCCTTCGCTCCCTCCACTACATTATATATTCATATATAACTCAGTTCTTCAGGCCCTATTGCTATGATTCATTAGGTGTATGCTCTTAATTACTTTGCAAGATACTCTACTATCGTGAGGAGAAAAGATCGGCTCTTTGCCCTGAGCATTCAGCAATTGACAAATTCAACACTTAATCAGGCCAAATGCTACTCTCTCCTGATGAATTCTGAGGAATGAGATTTGTAAAAGTAAGGCATTGTGCAACATAGCCTCAAATTTCGAAATTAGCTCTTAAATTACTGAGCAAGTAAGTGCTAAGTAGTCCCAGAACCTGCAGAACCTTCCTTAAAATATCATTCAGGTTCACAGGGAAGGCATAGAAGTGCAGAACTGTAACTGCCAGGACCAAATGGCACAGTGGAAGTGTCCACACAACCACCAAAAATGCTGCACCTCATTGGTGGTATCTCTATCTATTCAGCACAGACCCAGTCTGAACAATTTTCTTGCAATTGTCTATCAGCACTCTTCATTTCTCACCTGGAAAAGCTCCACAGCTATTCTACCCCTAAGCCTCTTCTGGCCAGAGATGGAAACCTGCCAAAACATGCAGGAATACTGTGAATGAGGTGTGCTAAAGAGTCCACTGGGACTACAAACTCATTTTTACACAAGGCCTGAGCATGGGTGTGAACCCAGATGTCTAGAGATAGACTATTGCATTAACTTACCATGCCATTTGTCTGCTTTCGCAACAAACTCATGCTGTATTTCATCGACAAGGCTGCACTTTGCTTCAGCCACACGGTGACAAAAGCAAGGCTGCAATACTAATTTGTTCTAAAAAAAAAGTTCCACGTAGGGCCATCTTTTGTACTGACAGATGATGCATCCTCTTCCACTGACACCACAGGGAACAGTCATCAGATGTCGAGAGGGATTTTCCAAATGCCTTCAGGGACCTAATTAGGCTGCCACTGAACCTGGTGATAAAATTCCTGTTGCCTTTAGAGGTATGGGTGCAGGGATAGACCCTTGCTGTGCTTTGCAAAAGCTTCTCTCTCATCCATGTGCTATGCCAGAGCTCAGGCTCTCTCCTCTATTTTGGACTTTGTCTGTATCCTGGTGCTGTGTGTCATCTGTTTTCTCAGTCTGATTTAGAGGACAGGATCATTGAATCAGCACTGAACAAACTGATGGCAAAGATAAAAACAACAACAATAACTGCCACTAAAGATCAATTTTTCAGTGCATGATGGAATGGAAATCTGTCCCATCTGAGACCTGTAGAGATTTTTAAAATACTGCTTTAAAAAACATGGAGACTGACTGTTGGTTAAGTATTCCTAGTTTAACACCCTTATTGTGACCAGCTGGAAAATATATTTATCGAGTGGATTCATTGCCATGAAATTAAAAAAGAATACATTTTTTTTTCAATTTGAGACCATGATAAATTCCTCTTTTTATTTTACTAGCTCTCTCACATTGTATTAACAGAACTTTATGAAGTGTTTGCCAGGCCAAAGGCTAATCTAATTACACAGACTTCTCTGGATCGGAACGGTTTGTTATAAACTATTACAGTGACTTGGCGTCTGTCTGTGGATGTGTGTGTCTACGCAAAATGATAAAATCAATGTTCTCTCCCCCAAGCTGTGAATCTCCAAAACCTTTATGTACAACCTTCTCAAAAGGTTCCAAATGTATTAAAAAAGGGGGTAAAAAAAAGAAATTGATTTTTTTTTCTAGTTTGAGTTCATCCAAGATGTTAATTTACACAGTAAAATTACTGTGCATCAACCAAACATTGCCCCCCCCCCCAAATAAAGCACTTTAAAATATTCATTATGTTCAACCATGTTCATTAACACAGAGATTTAGCTTCCTTTTCTCTCCTCACTATTCCTCCTTCCTCTGATTCTCAGCTGCTCAAACCATTAATGTTCTGTGACAGAGCCAATCCACAACTGATGCGGAAGACTGGTTTATGCACTGAAGGACCATCAGTAAATAACTGTTGAGGGAGGCAAGGGAAAACCTACATGGGTATAACGCACTTCTTGAGGGCGTAAAACATCTGTCAAGGGAGTCAAAAGCAGATGCCTGGTTAGATCCAGCTTTCTTCTGTTCCAGTGCATGAAATTCCATGTGCCAAGCTGTGTACCAGCCTCCGTGCGTGCGGGACAGCTGCACGTCCCTTCGCATGGTGCAAGGGCCCGGAGCCAGCCCACAAAATGTGTACTGCCCCAGCCACACCTCTCCTCGGCCCAGCACACCAGGCACGGACAGTGAGCACATCAACCAGCAAGTCAGAAAGGAGGTTTCACTTGGCTTCAAAACCAGGAGATACAGACCTGACCACAGGGGAGCGTGAGATGAGGTTCAGCTGCAGCCGGTCTCACACACACCTCATGAGACTTGGCAAGCTTGTGGAGATCTTAAGCCTCGTTGAAATTATTTGGCACGTCCTTGGCAGCACAACTATGTTAAGGTGCTACCTGACTAGCTGTAGATTCCTCCAAGGTGGGGAAAGTCTCTTGAACTGCTAAATAGGAGCAAGCCTGGTTTTCTGGGTATTACACCAGCCTCGAAAGGTTCAGTTAATCACACACACTAAAAATCCTAACCAATCAAAGCACCAACTATTTGAGTCAATTTTTTAAGGTTCTTGAGACCATATTAGGTAGTAGACACTAAACGAGCTCCCCAAACTTAACTAGAAAGCAGAGGCATTTCAGGCATCTGTGCTGATGGGCAGTTTTCTGCTTCATTACAAGAAAATTTCAGCAAAGCTATTCAGGCACCAGCCTGCCTGTATTCTATTAAAGTATTATGACTGCTTTTCCTGTTCAGTCTCTCCTTCTCTCTCTCATCAACCCCTAAATGTTTTGCTTTAAATTTAATGACCGAAAGGGGCAGAAGAGAGCAAAGGTGACGTTACCAGAAAGGGAAGTGGTTACTGGTTGAAGATCACAATGTCATCTGGAGAAGGATGAAAGTGCAGAGACGGGCAGACAGCCTGCCTTCTACTCCTGCCACCTTTAATAACTTCCTTCTTCTTTTTTTGTTAAAACTTGAAACCATTCAATTCAGATGGCTGCTGCCAGTCTGTCTGCCTGTCAGCCCCGGAAAGCAGCTCCATTTCTGTATTTCTCTGCAGCAGCATGACAAAGTCATTGAGCTGCTGGCTCCAACCTTCATGTAATACCCACAGTGTAGGGGGCTCCCGAGGCAGAGCAGCGTATATGGGAAATCTGCACTCCCACTGCTCAGCCCCAGATGGAACCACTTGTTAAAAGCATGTCAGGAGCAAAGGAAATGCTGAAAGAATAGGTAACACTCCAAAACCTCTCATGCAAAAGCAAAGGCTTCTAGAAAGGCCATTGAAGGGGTACCAGAGCAGCCCTGCAGCTCCTGCAACTGAGAACAAAAAATGCAGACACAAGAGGAAGGTCAGGATCCACCTAGAGCCCATTATCCCTCCCATCATTCCCGTATGTAGTGAAGCACACGGGGGAATAAATGTGGCACAGTACCGCCTATCTGCAGGCTTTCAAGTCTAACGGGCAATCTGACCATCTTGTTACTAGCAATGTCCAAATTACTCGCAATCCAACTCATGTTATGCATCTAATGCCCCATCAAAAGCCCTGCACGGATGTCCCAAGGCATCATTCAGGTAACAAATTTTAAAAGTTTACTTGACTTTGAACTCCATCAAGCTGAGAAGTGATTTCTGAGAAACCACAGCATATGCAGAAGAGAAACCAAAATGTTCTAATTAAAGGCCTTCTTCTGTTATCAGAGGATATTGGATTAGTGCAAACCGCATCAGAGGAAACTAGTTAATCCATGTTTGGTTGATTTGTACACTAGGGAGGCCAAAAGATTTTAGCAGTCAGTATTATTTGCAGCAGCTATAACATCCTGTCAGTTTAATGACAGAAAATCCAGCATTACTTTTTTGGCTGAATGATGAGAATTTTCTTTTTTAATATGCATAAGTTTCTAACCATCTGACTTCTAAACCAATATTATAAATATACTTTGATTTGTGATGTGATATTAACTTCAACAATATCCATGACACATGAATTAACAAGGCTGATAACCTCCAGAGAGTTGCAAATAGAAACACGATGTCACAGCCATGGTAAGTCATTTCAGGAGCACTTTAATTCCTCATGACAACAGTTCTCTTGATGGAGGGGTGGGCTGGGCAAGGCCAGGATTTGCCTGTATTATTCTCTAGAATTACTATCATACATCCTGACACAACATCCACGGTTATGTTCAACTGGAAAAGCATGAGAACTCTGTCATGTCCCGCTGCACATATAAGCCAGAACAGCCTATTCAGCTTTTGTGCTGCTTTCTGGGAGCACATACTAATAAATAACAAGCATACCTCTAAACACACTCTTTGTTAAAGTGCAAACGAGGTTCTTCATTTATGGTCCCAAAGCTTCCACATTCCAGGTGGGTCATTTCTGGCCTTTTTCTCCTTGGCACACTGTTTAGACAAAGAAGCGTCTGTATGCTTCACTAACCCTCACATTGTGCTAACTCTGGGCTTGAACTTTCAGGCTAGGTGATATTTTTCCCCTTTTCTAAATGAATGCCTTGTTGAACACTTTGTTGATACAGGGCTGAAGAGAGGTATATTATACCAAGAGGGACCAGTTTACATACAGCAATACACTGGTATATTTTATTAATGCAATCCATCATTTACCTTATCCTCTCCATGAACAAAACAAAGGTTCAAATTTATATGTAACTGCCCAATGCAGAGATTTTTGTAAGGCTTGTTTATGAAAAGAGAAAACGGTGTGGGAGTAAAATATAATTCATAACATATAAATACATCCTAAAGGTACAATAAAGATCATGGCATCAGCTGAAATGAAAAGTGTTATGGGAGAAATGGGAGCAGATCCTCACATTAGAAGGCAGTGGATAGAGGTCAGGAAGGGAGGCTGAGGAGGATCTAGTAGCACCCCTCTGGCCACACAGATGGAGCAACAGCATTAGCTGAGCATGCGGGAAGCTTCTGCCTCTGGTAAGTCCAATAAAGTGCTGTTTCTAGCAAGCAATATCTCAAGTATCAGATAATAGAGATATTTGTTACTGCATAAATGGAATCTGGACTGATTACAGTTCTTCTGTATTCCTCTTTTCACGTAACCAGAGTGGAACCAAGTACTTGTCTGCTTGTCCTTTCTATTTATATAACAAGTAAGATGTGGTGAGTTAGGTGGAAGTGCATAAAATTTAGGCACCAGATCTTTACCAGATGTAAGCAAGCATTGATCAGTGAAGCTGCTATTGCAGAGCTCTGCCCTGATCTGCTTGATCACCATCTTCCACTACGGCTCACAGACATCTTCCTCCCTTTTTATAACCGAGTAGTGTCAGCAGGACACACAGGTGAAGCTGGATGGGAGGGAAGACACTGGTTGGTGT
Source organism: Netta rufina (assembly GCF_964035555.1). Taxonomy (NCBI): domain Eukaryota; kingdom Metazoa; phylum Chordata; class Aves; order Anseriformes; family Anatidae; genus Netta; species Netta rufina. The sequence goes on along the minus strand of NC_140125.1, from coordinate 30,865,285 downwards.
AAGAGGAAAAGATGGGTTCCAAAAAGGGGAAACAGAAGACAGCCCTGAAATGAATGTGGGAGGGTGAAAAAGTGGCACTGGTGAAGACTGGTGAATGGAGCCAAGTCCAGTTGGAGGCCAGTCACTAGTGGCGTCCCCCAGGGCTCGGTGCTGGGGCCAGTCCTCTTTAATATCTTCATCGATGATCTGGACAAGGGCATCGAGTGCACCCTCAGTAAGTTCGCAGATGACACCAAGTTAGGTGCGTGTGTCAATCTGCTTGAGGGTAGGAAAGCTCTGCAGGAGGATCTGGATAGGCTGCACCGATGGGCTGAGGTCAACTGCATGAAGTTCAACAAGGCCAAGTGCCGGGTCCTGCACCTGGGGCGCAATAACCCCAAGCAGAGCTACAGGCTGGGAGAGGAATGGTTGGAGAGCTGCCTGGCAGAGAAGGACCTGGGAGTGATGGTGGATAGTCAGCTGAATATGAGCCAGCAGTGTGCTCAGGTGGCCAAGAAGACCAACAGCATCCTGGCTTGTATCAGGAACAGTGTGACCAGCAGGGCTAGGGAGGTGATCGTCCCCCTGTACTCAGCTCTGGTGAGGCCGCACCTCGAGTACTGTGTTCGGTTTTGGGCCCCTCGCTACAAGAAGGACATCGAGGTGCTTGAGCGGGTGCAGAGAAGGGCGACGAAGCTGGTGAGGGGCCTGGAGAACAAGTCCTACGAGGAGCGGCTGAGGGAGCTGGGCTTGTTCAGCCTGGAGAAGAGGAGGCTCAGGGGCGACCTTATCGCTCTTTATAGGTACCTCAAGGGAGGCTGTAGCGAGGTGGGGGTTGGCCTGTTCTCCCACGTGCCTGGTGACAGGACGAGGGGGAATGGGCTTAAGTTGAGCCAAGGGAGTTTTAGGTTAGATGTTAGGAAGAACTTTACTGAAAGGGTTGTGAGGCATTGGAACAGGCTGCCCAGGGAAGTGGTGGAGTCACCATCCCTGGAAGTCTTCAAAAGACGTTTAGATGTAGAGCTTAGGGATATGGTTTAGTGGGGACTGTTAGCATTAGGTCAGAGGTTGGACTCGATGATCTTGAGGTCTCTTCCAACCTAGAAATTTTGTGATTCTGTGAAGACAAGGTAGACAGACCATATTCCTGGAAGCAAAGACAGCAAGATGTAGTCAGGGGATATATTCTGTAGAGTAAGAGTGATACCGTGGTCCTGAAAACTAGACAAAGTCAGCAAAAGGGCAGGGTGGAAGAGTTAAATATCACAGTCATTAATGAACTGAAATTAGATTATAAATCCTTTGGGATCTGTCACCCACTGTAGTAATGATGTGCTGCCCTGCCTCTTCATTTCACTGTGGAGACCATTCTGCTTATGAGACTGTACGCAGTTAGCACCAGAGCCCTCACCTCCATAAAATATATCGGAAGACACATAGATGGGAAGAGAAGCACATCACAGACTACGTATTTGTGTTGGAGCTACTACAAAGTATATAAGAAATGCCATGGAATATGATGGTTTTGGCAGCTGTGCTCTGCTTAAATCAAAAATAGGAAAGATAAAAAGCAAAACTACTAGATGAGAAGAGGCTGCAGTTACCAGAGACAAAATTTCTGTATCAGAAATGGAATGGAAGAGAGAAGACAGTGCCCTACTTCACTTAATGGGAAGTTGATCACTTCTGTCATTATTAGTTTAACAACAAGCAGTCCTCATTGGGAACCATTGATTCTGTTCAGTTTTCATATACTCTGGGCTTCCCAAACCTGTTGGCCCTGTGAAAACAAGCCTTCTGAGAAAATAAGCAAACAGCTTAGGGAAAAAAAAAAAAAAAAAAGTGATACTTTTTACAGCAGCAGGAACTGTTATTGAATTCCAGCTTCGCAGCACTACTGCACTGTGGGCTGGCAGCTTTCAGAAAGAGAAGCCTCTAGGTCTGGGGTTTGTAAGCAATTTGCCACACTTGTCATCCTTGCTGTATAAAAGCCTTTCCCGGAGGATATTGTTCTAACAAAATTATCCACTGTAAAGGCCAGCAGCATGCTCATCGTGTCTCAATCAAGGCAGCATAAAGAGGAGAGTCAACCATGCATGTCTATCATTTGGACGATTAGCCTTTCTGACTGCAGACGCTATTCTAAAAGGCTAGTCCTCGGAAGCACCTAATTTCTCACTTGGAAATTATTTTTCTTTGTCTGTCAAAAGCACACAGCAATGAATGTCCTCTGAGAACCATATTCAGGAGCTTAAGACAGAATTAATGCAAATACGTCAGAAACACCCTTGTAACCTCTCTATGACCAAACAAACAAAAAAAATGGGTATTTGTGATGTGGAGCAGCTGAAAACAATAACAAAAGAAAGCAGGTGAGTACAGGACACTAGTCCTTATGCATCTCCATTTACAGTGTTGATACTGCTGCTGTCAGTCTCCTTTGCTTATGCCATCTTCCCTCTGCATCTCATCAGCTGTACTAATTACAATTATTTTAAAAGACAAAAACCAGACAGTCAAAAGAAAAGGAAGCATTATTTCCAAGGAGCCCTTCATAATCATAATAGACTGCTTTAATCTCTGATCTGTACTCTCTATCTTATTTAGACTGAATTATACTACTTTCTATTATCAGTAAAGTCTTTTAGTATTAGCTCAACTGCTTTTGCTCCTTGATAAATCAAAAGAAAGAAAATCCATGAATTGCAAGCAACATCCTTACAGATCTACCAGTACAACGGCCTGATGAGTATACCTGGTAAAATAAAGCCATTTACTCAACAATGTAAAAATTATTGCTTGGTCTGTGATAATGATCTATCTACCACCTTGTGTGCTTTCTGCTAAGGCAAAGTACCAAGCCAAGCAAGCTCTAAGAGTTTACAGTTCATTCTTACTTTCCTGCTTTCATTCTTTTGTGACATTTTTAACAACAACTCAAAAGAAATTCTTCAAAGGGGTCAGATCTGAACCATGATGACAAAGGCATGTCTAGATGGAGCTAGGAGTAAGATTGGTAGTTGTTTTTTTTTTCAGTCTGAATTGGAAGGAAGGTTCACTTCTTTCCATATCTGTGTTATCTCTAAGATCAGTAAAACACAGACAAACTGGCTTCTTAATGGGGGAAAAAAAAAGCACAAGCAAAGCAAAAATATTTGTATATTTGGGCTGCAACAGCCTTTGCTTCCAAGCTTGACTAAGTATCAGCAAATGCAAATTAACGTCTCACTTAACACGGAGCTCTTCCTGCCAGACTATAATCCTCCTCATCCTTCCTCCTCCTCCCTGGTACTCTTGAACTTGATGCGGTCTCTGGCAGCTGTTTGGGCTGTGTAAATTAAAAGGCACCACTGCATGACAGAGGTGTTTTTGTTTGACTTCTGCAAGCACAGGCTAGGATTTGAACTGAAGGCATGATTGCTGGGGACAACCTGCCCACAGTGCATAAAGCAATATTTATTTTTGCTATTTTTTTTTAATGAAGTGAATTAAATAGTATGGAAGATGCCATGTTGACAGTTTTTGAGGCCAAAATATTTCTCTAAACATACCATGTACTGCATAAACTGTATCCAGATCGGTTTACCTATTAACATACCTCAGCTCTATTTGGCTAGGGCCATTTCAAGGGAAAAAAGAATTGTTTAGTGTCTGTGCCTGTTTAATCTTGGGCTCTCAGTCAAGATTGCTAATTCACATACTGTTTTTTCTGATCTATTTGTCAATTCACTGAGAGACCACCAACAGCTTTCCCTCCACCACTCTGAATCTTAATCTGTCTGGATTTTGAAAATGTCAGGCCTGAAAACTCTCCTCTAACACCTTCTTTTAAGAAAGTATCTTTCCACTCAGTCTCAGTTTTGGGATATAATAAAAATTATTAAAATGAAGCAGGCTTCCATGGTCTCACTGAACAATTATCTCCAGCAAAACATCTCTGAGAATCCCAAGAGCACAATTCCTGCACAACCCCACAGAGGAAGAGGCAGTTGCTTGAGGGTCCCTTGCTCACTGTGGGGTGACGGCTGTCCTAAATAAGCCTTGAACTTCAGTTACTGCACATGTTGCTGTGATGAGTGGTAGGCAGCAGATATGCAAACACCCCCCTAGGCTTGCGCGGCCAAGCAAAGCAAGCTATAATTTATCTTTCCATTCTTAAATTCCCAACAGAAGGAGCACACTGTGTTCAGGAAACAGCCATTTTGATTCAACATTTGCCTTCTACATGTGAGAGTCATAGCTGAATTTGGTTCACTTTGGTTCAGAAAGCTCTGTAAGGCTCTTACAGAGCTTTACACACTTCTATGTTCCATTAAGGGGCTTGTTTGCCATCTAGTCTTAAAGAAAGTGGCTTCAGATGGTAACACTTAGATGACAAATACTTGACTCAGCATCCGATTCAGACCTTAGTTACTTGCTCTATTACCACACTTACTAAACCATTGCTTGCTATGAGGCACGAAAGTTATTCTCTAGGAAGTATCAAAATCCATTATCAGCCTTTATTCACAGTCTGATTTTCTGATCAGCTGGACTTTGAACAATCATTACAAATTTGGACTTGAACCACTTACTTCAAAACAAGGAAATGCACTTCAGTGTAAGGTTGTGTGCATTTTGTCCCTGACAGCTAGGGAAGAAAGCTAACAATCCTCCAAGGAGATGAAGGAAAAGTATGGGTGGGCAGTGCTGTAGGATTAAGGTGTTGGGAAGAAGGGAGGGAGAGAGCATGTAACCACAGCTTTATCTCTCTTGTCAGGTCATTTGATCCTGGACTAAGCAATGAACATGTTTACTTAGTAGTGTATTTTTAAAAGATTTCCAAGGGGGGCAGAGAATTTGGCAAATACTCTTCTATCTCACAGTAGTAAAAGAACCTCAAAATAAAGGAAAAATAATTGGGTCATAAGGGAGCACGTTAAAAACAAGTGGAAGGGTGCTTCAGAGAGATAAAAATAAGTGAAACGTGCAGAGAAAAGAAAGGTGGGCTTTGTCCACAGTCTCGTACTTTCAACAGGACATATCCAGACATATCCTTCTCTATCCAGATGGTCTAGGACTACTCTCTAGGAGAGACGAGTTGATATACATCATTGTGCAACATGCACACGCAAAACCAGAAAATCACACACACACAAAAACAAGCACTGAGATGCAAAGACTTGCTATGAAAACACCCACAGCCCAGGAGGTATTTTTGGCTCAAACAAACTTTCCTTGAAAAAGCAAAAAAATATATATAAATGCAGGGCAGGCACCCACCTTGTATATTATCTGTCTAGACAGTAACTGGGAAATCTGTAAGAAAATATTAATAGCCTGCCTCTGTGGTACTCTTTGCAGATCTGACCAAATCTCTGCAGTCTAGCCTTGAGAGACAGCGGATGCTGACAATGCCTTAAAACAAGGATCGTTTGATTAATCTTTGTTTGGGGATTACTGCCTGAGAATTTAGGGGAGATTCAGACATACAAGAAGAACAGTTTCATTTTGTACACTTTAACTCCAGTTTTTGGTAACTGACTGCTTGTCTTCCCCTTTTCCACCCTCTAGATGCAAGAAAAAAATATAAAAATGAAGCATTTACCAACGCATATGCAAATCACATCAGGGTAAAACAAGGCTTTTGGAATGAGAAGAAGCATCAATAATTAAGATGCAGTGCTCAGACAGGAACAAACACAGGCAGAAGGACCGCATGCACTTATCGTGCACTTTACCTCCCTACACATTGTATCTTCTGCTACTGAAGAAACCAATATTTAAGCAGCAGCAGCAGCTTTCTCTGCTCTTTTGGTCTAATGAAAAAAGAAGGATATTCCCACAGCAACCACCTGTGATAAAATAGTCTGCACAGTAGATTGAAATCTTCACTAATACCAATATTAAATGGAGAACAGTTTCATTTACTTTATTTTTTTGGACTACTAGAACTAGTTAAAAGCAGGACAACATATGATTTACAGTCTTCAACACTGAGCTCCTATACTGCTCGTTTCAGAAATGCAGTTGCTTTCCAGAAAAATGGTGGATTAAAGGTCATGCTGCAGTTCTTTGCTAAGCTCCTACTCCATCACCATACCAGGTGCTTAATCAAATGGGCTTCCCTTGATAGCCTTATCTCTGAGTGGGTCAGTGTTGCTTGGACGGAACTGCAAAATGGCTGCATGTTGCACCAGCTGTGTTACCTATTTCATTTAGAGCAGAATTTCAGTGTCCTGAAAACTGCTTAGCAAACAGGACTTGAAATCAGAGTGACAGTACTCTCTCATGCCTCAAGTAAAAGCACATTTTGGTATTCAGCAGGTGACCAAAGAGTAGCTATGAGTTGTTATTTTAATAGTATTGAAAGGTATCATGCAGAATCCCCAAATCAGGCAAAGCCCTGCCAGTCATTGACAGCCAGCCATGGGCTGCACAGGAAAGGATGGAGGGAGAGCACAGTCATCAGGTGCTGGACAAGTGGATGCTCACATTTCTCATTGCCCAGCCCAGCTATTATGTCCCAGGAGACTCAGGGACGCCAGGGATTTCATGCCGCTGTGAAAAGGAGCTTACAGACCTCCAGGGAACACCCTGCATCAATTCATCCTGAAGCTTGAATATTTCACGCTAGTAATGTCTTATCTGGCTTTATATTGTGGGAGGAGAAAATGGTAAGAGGTTTATGTAGAGGAAGGCTAATAATCACAATACTCTTCTTATTCAGCATTATTAGTCTCTGCTGAATTAGATGGATCAGTGAAAGATTCTTCATTCCTTTGGAGATAAAAACAGAACAGTCTAAAATTGTAAGGAAATATTGTGCCTATTAGTCTCTATGTAAAAGCCCTAGAAATAATGCTCACAGAGATAAGATGTAGAGTAAGAAAATAATAAAGGCAAAACAGCAAAGGCAAATTCCCTCCCCGTGCTGCTCTGCAATTAACTGTTTGAAGCAATTCCCGATCCCCTTAATCTCAAGAACTCTGCTATCTGCCCATCCAGTTATTTTTAATTTGTACTTCTATTATTACTGCTGCATTATTAATACACCCTGATAAGATAGGAAATAGCATGGTGGTGGTCCATTTCAGCAATGCCTCTCATGGCTTAATAGCCTTTACGACGAATAGCTCCCTCCCATCCCAAGAGATTCACGATTCTTGCTGGTCAAGGGGCACGAGGCCCCAGGGGAGGCCCACGTCCTCATCCGTGTTGCTATTTGGTTTCCCAAAAAGCAGCCTGGGCCTCCCCGTGTTTATCACATCTACACACACTGTTATCAATCAGGGTGCATGCCTTCTCCCTCTGTGTGGCCAGGCAACACACAGCCCTGGTGCCTCTGTCAGATCTCTTGCCAGCACATACCTTAGCACCGCTCCTCAGAGCTGACAAAGTTACAGACAAAAATGCAATGTTTAAGGTATTTTCTTGGTGGGGGGGTATAGCAGCTTTTTTGGCCACACTGCTTCCAGAATCTGGGCCCAGGTGCCAAGCTAGTGAAGGAAAAAAAGTCTATTGGAAATCAAGATCTTTGTCTGGCTAATCCTCTAGCAATACACAATGGTGGAAAGAAGGGGAAAAGACATTACAGCAAAGACAACTCTATGACAATAATTATGCTCAGTGTACAGTTGGAAATACATGTGTTACATTTTCTGTGGGAAAAAAAAAAAAGAGAGAGAGAAAAAGAGGGGGCAGGGAAGAAAGGATCAACAGTTTTTAAGTCTTCCCACATTTATGTTTCTGTAATGGAATATGTGCTGCTGTAAAGGTTACTGTACAGCTATCCTGGCATTTTAATACACACCACATTTTGACACCACATCTTTTTCTAACTGTCTCCCCTTCAGTACAAATATTATAAATTGAGCAGATCTGTGGAAAAATCAAGCAGCAATTAATATGGACAAGACCAACTGGGATCCACAGAAATGTAATAGAGCCTCACAGATATCTAGAGAATTTAATGTAAAATGCTGCCATTTGTATGAGCATTTTCAATCACCCCAAAGGAGAAAAAAAGTCATACGATGTATAGACAGATGGACCTAAGCAAGAAGAATATTATTCTCAGTTAAAATCAAGTTACTGGGAATATCTTAAGAAAATGTTGAACTCTTACAAAAATCATCTGGTCTATAAAGTCTTGGCAAGTTATCCTCTCAGTTTTTCAGATAACTCGTTCAGCAACACCATGCATTGCTTTTTGCAATATATTCCCACTGTGCTAGGTGAAGGGGGAGGTAAATATATATATATATATATATATATATATACACACATCCACCTATGTATGTTTGTAGATACAAATATACACACTGTGTATACTGTGTATTGCACATGTACCTAACCACCCACCCCTCACAGATTCACCCACTCCTTTTCTCACTTCTGAGTGCTACAGAAGTAGCTTTGATGGTCATAGACCTTAAAAATTGTATTAACTAACCTCATTCATTTGCAAAATCAATGAGGTCAATGTTTTTAAATTTCATTTTTACCTTTAGTGTATAGAAAAGACAGATTCTTTCATAATGAAAAGTGGTAATGTTGATGTATTGCATTTCATTCCTGGCATTTAATATCTCACTATCCAATTAAAGGTCTTTTAACTGCTAATCACTTCAGCAGCACTATAGATGAAAACACCTATTTAGACATGGAAAATGAAATGGCATTTGGTTATCAAGAATTCAGATCCACTAATGCAATGTTTCAATGCCAAGCCGCACTACCTACCTTTCTAGGAAGGAGCCCTCACTGAAAGCAATTTGCTGTTCTGGTTACAGAGCAATGACCCCTCGGGGATCTGAGGGCCAGAGGCTCTTGTCTAATGGCTGTGTGCATTGTCATCAGCTTTACAGGTCCACCCTGGCAGAAGTAAAGCTAAACATCTCCAGCCCTTAAATCAATGAACAACAATTCAGCCTTCCCTTGGTTTGCAGAAGGCCAAATGTGAAAAAGCCTTCTTGGTCATTTCTTTGAAAGTCTGATGACTTCATGCATAAATGGTGGAGCCTCTGAAGTCACTGAGCTGCCTTGGGTAGACCTGGGTGCAGTACAGTGAATCTTCAATGTTTCTTAGACTGGAAAGCAGGGGGTGCAGACTTCCATCTGGAGGAAAGTTGCAAGCATCTAGAACTTGGTGCAAGCATCTTATTATTTCTCCTGGTAGCTGGTTTCATACTAAAGTTAAAGGTTCAGAGTAGAACACAAGAAGAGGCTGTGCTCCTACTCAGGGAGAGGTTCTTTTCACCTTACCTGAGCAAGCCAAAACACAGATGTCTTATTCCAAGACAGATGTCTATGTCAGCTCCATAATCAATAAAGAAAGAAAATCAGATCTGGTAGGCAAGTCAGCCCATCCTAACAGAGGCAACGTTTTTTTCCATTCATCCATAGGAGGAGTTTATATGACCAGCCTAGATCAGAAGTGTAGCAGTCACTGAAATGCCAGCCAAAGAAAGCACAATAATTGTGTCTCTAAACACTGAGGAAAAAGACAGAGAGATAATGAGTTGGACCATAGAGACACAGGTTTCTTGAAAAAAGAAGCACAAAAATAGGGTCAATGTATCCAGAGAGATCTTCCCCCCAAAACGTGTTTGATCGCTAAATAAAGAGGCAGAAAAGGGAAGAGTAGTTGAATGAAAAAAGCTACATTCAGTGGTATTCGCACTACTAAGCTACAGCTCACACTCAACTCTTCCTCAGCTGGGCTGGTTATCAATGTTGTACCACAGAAATGAGGCAAAGCTCAGAGTTTTATTATAATGGAAATCAGAATAGCCTTGCAGCTGAATCATTAGTCCGTGATGTTACAGCAGCGCTACAGAGGAGCCTCCAGCAGTGACCCCATCCTGCCTGCGCCACTGAGCACTGCTTTTGGACACATGCTGAGAGGAGTCAAACACAAAAGAAAAAGTTGGGAGGAGAAGAGCTTTAGGAAGTTTGAAGGGAAAAAAAAATGTAATAGGGTCTACAATTGAGAGTTTAAAGTACAGTGCCTTCAATTTACATAAGATCTCAGAAAACTTACCATGATCCAGGTTTAAAGAAGCTATTCAGCATTTAAGTTCCTTGCTCAGCATTGTCTGAGAAACACCCTTGTAATTTTCAGTTTCTTTCATCTTGACTTTCCTGATTTATATTAACCTCTTCTTCATGGATTTAAATATGAATTTAATGGGGTGAGAGATTTAGGGGGGATAGGGCAGGGAAGAAGGGGACATTTCAAGAGGCACTACTGAAAGTCTTTGAAATGAACTGGAAAGGATTAACTAGGCCTATCATAATGCCCCAAAATATCAACAAGCAGTATAATTTAAACTGAAAAGCAGAGTAAAGGAAAATACAATAGCTCAGACAAAGGTTGAAGAAATCAAAGTCTTAAAAACAATGGGTTTTTATATTCTAGAAAAATCTCAGTAATTTTCACTCAAATTGCATAAGAATTAATGTTTAAGGGATTTTAAAATGTGGCTACTCTACTGTAATACTATTTCAATAGCATAAGAGTATGTTTAAAACATACTTAATATGTCACCAGTATTAAAGATTTCTACAGCTAATGAAGGTTGACAACATTTGGAACAGCCAAATTAATTGAGCCATGTGATTATGTATCAAGGCTCCTAGTCAACTACACGTCTATAAATTATGATCATTCACACCAATAAGAGGCTTCAATTCAAGAACACAGGCAAGTAACCTTAAAGTCAATGACTGATGCACATAAAATCATATATCCATGACAATGCAGAGGGCATTGTATAAATAAAGTCACTTAGGAATGTACAAAACTTAATGGCACCAGCCTGAAGTGATTTAAGCTATTTGTCTTTTGATCCTCAATGTTTACACAAAAATTCAACAAAACAGACCAAGGTAAACAGTACAAAATTAGGGCTTACAGCTCTCTCCCTGGGTGAAGTGCACTATAAAAGAATCACAGAAAGGATTGATTCTTCCAAAAAAGAAATAGGAAAAGTCTATCAAAATGAGGTGCAGCCTTTTTCATATTTTGTCTGTCTGGTTCAGTTCCATCTGGAAACATCCTCCACCCACCTCTTGTGTTCACAGGTTCACCCATAGGTGCAATTTCTGAATACATATAGGAAGATGTCAATAAAGAGGGGAACACCTTTTTTTTTTTTTTTCTTCAATTCTTTGGGGCAAAAAAAGAAGGAATTTTCCTGATGCCAGGAGTGACAACTTGTCAGACCACTTCCCAGTGGTTTGCAGGTGGGCCAAAACAGACAGACTGCCCTTAATCTGGATCATTAATGGGTAGGGCTGAGATCTAATCCTCCCTCCCATAAGGACTGGCTAGATTATATGGCAGAAATGAAGCCTTGTTTTTCCACACAGAATTTCTGTGTAGTTTAGGCAACAGGACGGGTTTTCCTGTAGCAAGCTTGGATGATAGGTACTCTTAGCTTTCCATGAAGCTGCAGCTTCTACACTTTACAAATAGAAGGAACGGGAATTATGTCCATCCTCTAAATTGTGGAAACATGGCTGGGTAGAAATTTCTTTAAAACCCGTCTTTCTTTAAACCTCACAAAATGCCAACCAAAATGCAATGACAAGCTCCTGGGATGGCACTTGCACAACAATTGGCTTTAGAGAAAAAACAAAATATCTGTGCATAGAAAATATGACTGAGAGTAGTAAGAGATTACTGCTTATAGTGATTCTTCCAAATTCTATTAATTTTACCTTTTTCTTAAAGCAGCTTGAGGTATTAAAACTCCTCTGAGAAAAGTGCACCTAGCAGAAATCTAGCTGAGGTGCACGAAGGCTTCTGTCTGGTCCAGCTGATACATTTGGAAAGGAAAATCCCAGTTTTGCGCAACTCTGGATGGCAAAAGGCTGTCTGGATTTAATTCCAAGTGGAACTAACTATTTAATTTATACAACGATCATGTTGACAACAATGATGAACACATATGTCTCCTTTAAATGCCTCAAGGGATCATCCTTTTTTCCCCATTTCAGTAACCATGGTAACTTTGGGCAAAAACAGCTTCCACCTCAGAAATTGCTTTCTGTGATAAAGGGTTTATTGCCTAACAGTTAACTTTTTCTCCCTATACACCTGAATGATAAAGGAGAGAGAACCTCTCCTTCGCAAAGGGAAGAGCACTTCTGCTTCTCTCTGAAAACGCTTCAAGATGGATGGCAGTGAAATGAACTACAGAACGTATCTTGCAAGCTGTGCTGCTTTTTTTGCTGACCTTCACACAGGTTTTCATAAACACCCATTTAACGTACACAATAACGTTGTCAAAAAAATCCTCACATCCACAAATCAGTCAAAATGAAAACTCTCTGAGTAAAAAGGGAAGTTTTATTTATCTTCTGGGCTTAGTCAAGATGTGCATCCATATCGTTCCCTTCAAATCAACTTTGCAAATCACATAAATCTAAGAATGTCTCTCTACTTTCCACTGTACTGATACAAAGAGTAGACACAGCTATTGAAAACATCTTTTGGCTAAGACTATTCAAATCATGATTCATACAGGCCAATAGGCAAACTCACCATTAACATACGTATTGCACTGTTACAGTCTGGATTAAAACATGTCGAGGCCAGTGCAGTAAGTTTTGCCTAATTAGTGAAAAGTCCAATAAACTATTTTAAGGCAGTGGATAGCTGAAAAACTAGCAGTTTGCAAAGCCAAAGCACTGGCATGTTCTGTTACCCCAAAAGACAGTTCTGAACCTAGGAGAAACCTGAACTGCTTGGGCAGTAGGGCTTGTTCACTGTTACTTTTGGCAGGGTTATGCATAAACAAGAAACAGATCAAATGGAGAAGCAGGGACAGAAAGAACAACATAGACAAGAAAAAAAAAAAAAAAGAAAAAAAAAAACTTGAACAAATATTGGTATGGTAGAACCAAGAAATGCCCTTAAACTGGGGAAGGAATGGGATAACGAAGTACTTCCTGAAAGGTCCTAGTGGTGTAAGATTTGGTTGCTTCATTATCATGCAAGATTTTGTATTTCTTAGTAAAGGAATTGAATTGCATAAACAATATTTGATCTGTTCCCTTTATATCACTTTCCCAATATGGAAAAACTCTGCAAAGCAATGCTTCTTTACTAGCCACTTGGATCAAAAGAATAGTAGTATGTTATGTTATCAATATGCAAAGTGGGATGATATGACGTAAGACCATCTTTTGATTTTAACAACACACCACTGCCTTTCTCAGGCCAAGGATCTAAGACTCTGCCCATTAATCATCAGTGGTATTCTGTCTTTGTGGACCTCCTGCCTTCAAAGGAGCAAGGAGTATCACAATTCTCCCCACACAAATGTGTTCACCTTCACTGAGGTAATCACCGGCCAGCCTTCATGGTGGGAACCCACAGTGGGATTCGGGGAAGTTGGTACCAGCTTGCTGACACATTTGCAGCAAGTGAGAGGAATGACACAGTTGAATGCCTCTGAAAATCTTCTGCTGTTTTGTCAGAAGCAATCTGAGGTCAGACAAAATCTGTCTGATTCTTCTAGATAGAGTTTTAGGCAAATCAGTGTGAGGGAAAGGTAAGCTGCAGACTAATGTAAAGTGAATAGTAAGCTTTAGGCTTATTTCAATCAAGTATTGTGCTTTAATGGAAGATTAAATTCTTACAAGCCAGGCACTATTTTTAATTGAACCTTCTGCAGTACATGACACAGATACTTAGAAGAAAGTACTGTGACTCAGGGGTGTCTGTCACACCACCAGCTCACCTGCCAGCATTTTGCAAGCATGCCTGGCATTTGGCCACAGCCACAGGCCAGCTCTCACTCACGGCCCTTCACAGCCAGGCTCCATGCTCAGGCCCTGCCAAAAGACCATCTCCCGCATCTCTCACTTGCTTACTGACTGTCAAAAAAAAAATTTTTTTCATAAAAATTCATCTGTGCTGCCTCCTACTCTGCCCTACACACTTGGGAAGGGTTCCTCAGAAGCATCTGCAGTGTAACCTATTACTTCCATTTCAAAGATTTTAATAATCTCATCTTCTACAACACCTACCAAAACTTGACAAGGGCTATCTAATATTAGACTGTAGATGGGCTGACACCACTATGAAGATGAGTGATAATACCTTATTCCTACTTCTTGCTTCCCGTCTGTCTCATCTTTCTCCCTACATTGAGATTGTAAGTGCTCTGGAACAGAAATGGGGTGTTTTGTTGTTTTTTTTGTTTGTCTGTTTGTTTTCTGAATTTATATATTATCCATCAAAATAAGATTAGGCTCTGCAAGCAAGCAAATCCTGGTGCTACAGAAAAATAAAAAATAAACACAATATTGTGTAAGTAAAACACAAACACACAAAAAATAAACACAATTAAAGTGCATTTCGTTAGTAGGTTGAAATGACTTGCCAAAGAAAGTTCAATGATGACGTGCTTCTCTTTTGTTAATAGAAATCATCCCGATATAAACATTGCTATTTTATTTTCATATTAACCAGTACCAACAAACAACAACTCACACACACACACACACACACAAAAATAATATGTAAGTAAAGGTAAATTAATCTCTGTCCAAACATAACAAATACTTCTCACTGGCAGAGTTCTGTAAGACTACACACAGAAAAATAATAAATTAAAGAAAGCCCAGAGACCACATCCATTCATCCTAAACCCTGTGCCACCTGAAAACAACCTATTTGTTAAGGCTGGAAGCAAATTCTTCATTTAAACTGTTTTTCATGGGAAATGTGAGATTCAGCAAAACATCATCTTTCACAGAAAGAACATTTCAAGTTTTCTTAAAAAAAAATCTGGTTTAGTTTCCTTTTTGTTTGACATAAAACAGAGGGTGGAGAGAAGGAGGGAAGCAGATTGGGGAGCAAACCCATGGAAATCTTAGTCATGGAATAATTTGTTATTCCTGCATGGGAAGCCTTTTTTTTTTTTTTTTCTTTCTTTTCTTTTCTTTTCTTTTCTTTTCTTTTCTTTTCTTTTCTTTTCTTTTCTTTTCTTTTCTTTTCTTTTCTTTTCTTTTCTTTTCTTTTCTTTTCTTTTCTTTTCTTTTCCTTTTCTTTTCCTTTTCTTTTCTACTTCTTGGCCCATTGTCAGAAAGAACAGACTTAAGGAGTATGTTCTGGAAAATGATGGGTCCTGGGGAAGCTGCAAGTACAGTCATCCCGGGTAGCGGCACTCTTTGTGTTTAAGGTCCAGCGAAAGCAATCTGCCACTCTCCTTTGGACAATAGCTCAGAACACAATGACTCAAAGACAGCACAGAGCAAACAAAAAGTGATGTTCAAACTATGTCAGTTTACAGAGCTAGAGTGTTGTTCAGCCCAAAAGAAAACTACTATCAAGAAACAACTGTGGGAATAACAGACTACCTTTCCTGGGGATCAGCTCCCTCTGCTAGCAAAGGCAAACCCAAAGCACATGTGTATGTCACAACCCATACAAGCACCACAGCTAATTTATTTGCAATATAGTCGCAACCCTTTTACTTTACTTCAGGGAGACATAATTGGAAATGAGACCAACAAAGGATCTGACCCCTTACTACTTCACGTTGACACTGCTGTTTTTCTGTGTGGTCAACGGTGTGTCTAACATTGAAATAAAATGCTGCTTTCTGTTATTTCACCCACCTCCTCCTACAAAGCTGAAAGTTAGCAATCAAATAATATTTATTCCAAATTCCAGGCTAGTACAGCTTGCTTTGAAAGTGCTTTTTTGGGAAACACACAACCTGGATATAAACTCTAGAAATCACTTCTCTTTCTTTGTTTAGACTATTCAGTTGTACCCATATCCACACTAACTGAGCTGGCTAGTTAACTTTTAAATATCTCGTTGATAGCAAAATCCTCCTGGTTTAATTCAATAAATTATATGCCTGCACAAGACTGTTGATCTATTCCTCAGAAATTTTGAAATTTGAAATGAAGTATTCCCATCAATTTTGTAATGAGAAGTAGAATCTTTGAAAATTCTACTAACAGACGTGAAAAAAATGTCTGCTCTTTGGTGCCCAGTCCATTTCATAAAACTGCAAAATGAAATTTAACCTCAAAGTCTATGCTTTGAAGCTCCTGACTTCCCATCCTGCAGCTTCTTGGATACGTATCTACCCTGGGAAATAGCTCTCAAGCTGATGCCAAGCCAGTAACACAGAGCTTCTGCGCTGGGGCTCCTAACCCTTCAGCCAAGAGCCTGCCTGCTGGGAAGCCAGCCCCAGGTTGCCTGTACGATGCCATACCCAGGCATCTTGGAAACCAAATACCTTGGCAAGGGCCTGCCTTCCAGTTCTGCTGAGCCAGGATTTCCAGTAACAAACTGCCCTGCCAGAAAATTCCCAGCCCATTCAAGCTCAAAGTGAAACTGAGTTTTATCACACTGGGATTGTTCATAACATGGTATTTAAATAGAAACCAGAAAAAAACTAAGTGACTGAAAATAAAGTTTGGCTTCCCTGAACCCAATTCCTCCCCATGGGTCCACAATTTATGGATTTATAAACTTACAGAAAAAATATGTGAAAGGAAATGCTGAGAAAATTAACAGTTTTTTCCTTTTCATATCAGAACATGTGCCCACCAAACTGAACATATATATAAAAAATAAATAAATAAAAAGCAAACAAGCCAAAAATTCCAGTACTTCATCAGAAGTTTTCCCATTCTGACAGATAAATGACATTGCTATACTGCCCTTGCCCACTTACTATGCCTCACACCCATCTCTCACCTATTGAAATGTAAATTATGCTATAGAGGTAAACTCTGGGAAACTCTGATGGGAAACTCCGATGAAACCATATGAGCTTTAGGTCATAATTATAGGGTGATTCCTAGAAGAAATCAAAGAGGTGAAAAACGGAACTGAATTCCAGAAACTGAAGGCTAGACATATTTTTGCTAATGAGAATGGCGTGGAAAAAAGGAACTTTCTCTATTTTGACTATATGAACTAATCCAATTTGGCCTGCTACCTTGGAGAAGCATGTGTTAAAACATTTTTGAGCCTCTTAGCTATATCTCACATACTCCAATAGCTTCATTTGCTGGACTGCAACATTTCAGTTTTACTTATACAGCCCGGAGCCTGTTCTGGTACATGGTGTTGATGGAGAAGCAAACTGTTTCTTTGTTTGGGTATACTGCAAAACTGGTCCCCAAGACCTGTTCATTAGAAACCCAAGATCAGATGAGAAAGAAACATTCAGGTCAAGCTTACAGTGTTTTCACGGAGCCCCATCTGTGCATGCACGTAGACCCTTTACTTGGGAATGGTTAAAACCAAGTCAGGGTAAGTGTCCACATAGTTCAACAAGGGGAAATTAGCCCCCTGTTTTCACAACCACATCCTTCATGATTCCTCAGCATAAATTTTATTTGTATTGAGATACAACCTGTCTCGAGCACAAAAATGCAGGAATCCTGAGAAGAGAGCTTCTATTGTAAATATTTTCCATAGCAGGTTCTTACACCAAATATAACATGTTCAAGCTTATTCCCCCTCCCACTGAAGCCAGAGTAGGCATCACTACTACCTTCTATCAAATTATGATAGATTTGTACATTTCTTCCCATTTACCAAGCCAGAGGAAAGGAAGGAAGCCTTATGTGGAGGGAATCCTACAGGGCCTTTTCAAATGGGAATAAACAAGCCACAAAAGTAATACCACTTTTCTATGAAAAAAATGGAACTGTACAATTTCCCAAAGTGAATGTCCAAAACCAGCAACAGAAATACCGAAGCACATCATATGCTCAGTACTCCCAGATTATACGTTAGAGTTTCTCTTCTACAAAAAAAAGATTTGCAACAAACTCATTGTCTCTGCTTCGTATCCAATGAATATGGAAAAGCCGCACACAGAGATGCTTGCATAAGAAACTACCTTGATTAAAGCAAACTGCTGTCCTCAGCAACTGCGTGTGTGTATTCCCAGATGTAATGTGCCAGGCTTGCCATTTCTAACAGGGAAAAAGGGCTACTCAGATAAATAATACAGCAACAACAAACTATATAGCCACCTTCTCCATTGCTTCCACCATTTTCCGTCGTAAGTATGCACCTACACAATATTTTAAGAGGGTGTTATTATGGAAAATGGAAGGAAGTAACATGACAGAAGGAAAAGGGAGTAATTCATCATTATCAGCATATGCTTTGTTCAGGTATGCCGATCAGGTATGTCCAGCCTTGTCTTGACTATACTGGAAGTAAGCCAG
Organism: Netta rufina; assembly: GCF_964035555.1. Taxonomy (NCBI): domain Eukaryota; kingdom Metazoa; phylum Chordata; class Aves; order Anseriformes; family Anatidae; genus Netta; species Netta rufina. The sequence goes on along the minus strand of NC_140125.1, from coordinate 30,847,099 downwards.
GATACATGAGTCAGAAGCAAATTATGGTTCATCCAGCCACAATACCAGCCTGGACAACAAAGGGATCAGGAATCCAGAATATGCCACAGCAAGCACCCGCTACACAGTTGAAACACAGCCACAGAGACCAGCCTGCTCCAGAAACCCTAGCAGAATGGACATTGCCACCCCTGGGTAGCACCGTGACCCCAGTACCGGTGCATTTTGCCTAACTGAGAGCTTGGAATGTATTATTGCTGCACATTGAGGGCTGCCTGTGCTCAAATCAACTTCAACCTTATTAAAAATTTGCATGCACTATGTAGTCTATGTTGTCAGGCCTTTGTGCATATGCAGGGACCAACTGCAGTAAAGCCAAACAAGAAGCAATGTGCTTTTCCAATTCTCCTGATGCTTTGCACAAGGAAAAAAATATCCTCCCACAGAAAATAAGTGTTTCAGCAATAAAGGTAAGGCCTACCTTGCCCACACCAGGGGTGTCTTTCACTTTGCTGACTGCCCTTAATAAACATGGTGGTGCAGGGGGTGGGGAGGTCTGAAGGATACTGCTGAAGCTGGTAGAGAAGAGCGGAGATTCAGAAGCAGATGATGCAGAAGGCCTGTGCTTCTTCTTTTTAGAAGACAGGTTCAATTTCTGAGCAGCTCTGTGGAAAAAAATGACAAGAGTAAGCTAAAACAATCCCAAACTCATCAAGACAAGCAGTCAAGAATAAATAAAGATAATTATCAGGTTACGATTTATATAGGATCTCAGTTTTGACCTCACCAATCACAACAGATCTACAATTCCGGTACTTTACTCATTAAGTAGGGTCAGAATCAGGTCTCTGTCACTGTCTCATCTGTTGAAACAATTCAACCCCCAAAAAAACTCCAGAACCTCCAACTAAATCAATGAGCTATGTGCCAATTTCTGTTACAAAAATAAGTTCAGTCACCAAATGGTTGACACAGAATTACCTGTCACTCATAAGCCTCTGATTAGAAAATGAATACTTGTGCAATGTTTGGATGTAAGCAGCCACTGTTACGTCAATCAGTGTTAAACGCTCAGGTTAATTTGCTGAGGTATAAGAAGCCTTGCACTAGCTGTTCTAAATTTCTATCAACTCTTAAAACACAAGACAGTCTAAAAGTTTAAGAAGTGATGACCAATGAAAATATTGCTGCTTGCAATGAGACAATCATACCATCTATAGCTGCATTAACCACTACGCAGGGAAAACAACAGAGATGGTTTTTAGGATGCAGTATTCTTAACTAAGAATGCTGAAGTTTGTATAGACTTTCATTAAAAAGCTAAGCTTTTCTGGAACAGAAACATTTCAATACCTTGCTTTGCAAAATGTTTTGAGAGGCAATTCAACACTCAGCCTTTGTTGCAGCCGACACACGTGCATTGTACACTGCCCAGTGATAAAGCTGATATTCATCATGTTGTCCTAGAGTTTTCCTTTTGTAAAATGGACACTTCAAGCAGTGCAGGTCAACTGAAGCACCATCCCAAAGGATGAAGCTCAACAATTCATGAAACTACATTCCTGCTTTGGCAAAGAACTGTGGCTATGTTGACAGTAGATCTCCTTACCCTGCTGAAGCGTGACAGTCAAGACCAGTCAAACATTCTAGTTTTAAGAAACTTTAGCTCTACTACACTGGTATTAGTATACATTACCCAAATCTAAACTTCCAAAAGTGTTTTAATTAATTATCCCAAAGAGTTAAGGAAAAAAAAACTGAGTGTGTATATATAAATATATACACACATTTCAGTATGCAAGTACCTTGTGTTTGTATCAGATGTCTCAAACACATGAACAAATTACTGCTGGGCATGAAGTTGCCATATGTCAGCTGATCACGTGTGCACTGTGTGCAACCCTAGTGTATTCTTTTAGCCTATGGCAAATGCAAAGCAGTTCTCAATAAATTAGTTTTTAATAAAAGAGAAGCACTAGGAGATTTTAATTGACCTGACACAATTACAACTCGGAAATTTCTGCGCTACCTCTTTGCCCTTGACCTACCCCTTCCTTCTGGCTTAGAGACTGCAGTGCGTTACCTGGCCCTCTCTTTTAAGATTATCTGCTTTTTCTCAGAAAACATAATCAGAATGAGTTGGTCAAAACCAAAGCAAAAAGCACCATTTTTTTCCTCTTCCTAGCAACATGTCAATGACTGGATAGGGTTTGTTGATTTCAGCTTCCACGTTGTCCATTACTAATGTTTTTATAAAGTTGTCCATGCTGAATCGAGATTTCCCATGTGTCTTAGCTTCATAGAACATTATTCTAAGTCAAATCTTTTAGTACATGCAACAGCTGAACATACAAACGTTGAATGCACGCAATGAAAAATTTACTACGGTCTTTACATGGTCAAGCTCAATAGTCCAGGCTTAAATAAAGGCAGTGGCTCCCCCCTCTCTGGTCACACATCTGGTCTCACTGACTCACCTTGGGGGAATTTGCATTGCCTAAAAAGCATTTTCTAAGTTGACTAAGCCATTCTCTCTCCGTTGTCACTAACAACATTATGCTGTTCTTTTTACGAAGCTGATGGTGTAATACAAACCACTTCTTGAACAGACCAAGCTGGTGGCTGGCATTTTTCTTAAAGAAAAAGCACTGTTGGAGGCAACTGGCCTTTTCAAAGCCTTGGAACTATATTCTAGTTTGACAGTTATAACCTTTGAGATTGCATTCAAATGGAAGAACCTGCATTATTATTTTATATTTTTGGCCTGCAACTGGTAAAATGTATGAAAAAGCAATGAACTACATCTCACAACTTCATGGGGTTTTCTGTTTTTCCCCAAGGAGAGAAAATCAATGGATGGAGGGCTAGAAAATCATTTACGAGCCCTATCAGACTTTACTGAATTTTGAAAGGGATCAAAAAGGCAATAAGCCTCAGGTAATTCCCAGAGCATTTAACTGGGAAAGGAAGGATATTTCAACCAGATGTAGACTGCAAAATGGCACAAACCTGTACAGTGTGGCTTTCTCGTGAGCACATTTGCATGAGTAAAATCACTCAGCTTGGGTGGCTAGCATTGCTCTGAGCACAGCTGGTCATGCAAATTGCAGCTGAGTTTGGCCATGTGATCTATCATAGGATAGAAATTATCACATTTTACTTTTCCAGGCAAGTCAGAGGCCTGGCCCTCCCACACAGACTCCCTGGACCACCAAGACCTCTCTGGCAAAGCACCAGGTGGGACCTTGGGAGACCCAATACTGCTGCAGCTCACTGCCTGCCCAGCCCAGCCCAGCCCAGTCCAGCAGCTCTTTGGTTCTGCTCTTTGTACAGGAGCCAGCTAATTTGCTTTCATTTAATAGCTAGTATAATAGGGCTGATTCCCACTTGAGACTATGTGTACCACTGCAGTACCGGTAACGCTAATGATGGGAGCCTGGTTTTATGCATTGACAGTAAGCTGGTGATGCTCCAGGTTACGTTACATCCCGTTTCAGCCAAGTGATACCAGCTACAGATACCTGCTGGTATCTGGGTGCACAGTGGGCTCCATCATGACGCAGACCACTTCACCACCCTGTGGGGTACAGCTGTGGCAGGGATAGTGCCCACAGAAGCACACAAGAAACTGGATCCAAATGAAACGTCTTAAGTGGGTAACTTAACCTGTATTTGGCCACTGTGTGGCCACACTCATTCACCACAAAGGTGTCTTTAATGTGATTTAACTGAATTATCTTCCAAAAGAAGACCGATTTAAAGCTGTTTAGCTAATACACTTTGGATTCACACCTTCAGTTAATTTGGATTATTTTTCCTGAAAGTCCCTATGTAAACAAGCAGCTGGAGACTTTTTGAAAGCTTAAGAGATTTGTGGCAGAGAAAATAATCACAAGATCAAGATTTGAGATTGCAGAAAGGGTGTTAGAAAGCTGATTAAAGTTGATTATAAATAAAACTAATGAATTGCTGGCAGGAATGGGGAAGTACCTCAAAAGCCCAGCTGGTCCATAGAAGAGGCTGAGTTTACTTCTTGAAATGACATTCCTTGCTTTTTGTCTAGAGAAATACGAGTTTAACAGAGGATATCTTTGGGCAGTCAGAAGGCTTTGTACCTCCTGCCTATGCAGAAATGGGTACATTTTTTTCCCTTAAAACTCCATAGGCAGGTTGGGATTGTCAGACACATTCACTGCACAGGAAACTCCCGTATGGTGGAAGCCAATTCCTGATTGATACAAATTTTCTGAAAGCTGAAGGCCCTCTATGGGATTTATTGAAGAAATGGAAGTAAGCCAACTGAGAGGTAATTCTGAGAAGTTGGTGGCAAAGTGTATTCTTTGGAAATTTGTCTAGAGAGATGAATGAACAGAAATAGAGTAAATAATCCAATTTTAATACAGAAGAAAGATGCTGCTATGGGTAACCCAAACATCTCTGCTAAGCTATTTGTATTACTCGTAAGCAATACATGAATGAACAATGAAGCTGATAAAACACTTCAGACAAAATAAAAGCCATTATGGAAAACTGTAAATAGCTTCTTTAGAGAGATAACTGAGTAACAGTTGCAGTACAACGTTTACAAGGAAATGGTGGAAGGAACAGTTCGAACATTCATGAGATCTAAATTAACTTTGTCTGTTTACAAAAAGCAGTTTCAGAAACTGAGGATGACATCCATACATGCACTTTTTGCTATGTAATATTCAGGGGAGAAAAGGAAAACAAACACTTTGGTTTTCACTTTGTTTGAAAATAAAGCCTCCCTGCAATACAAAATGCTCATGTCTTCCGCTTGAACCGTGCAGAAGCTCATTTGGCATAAATACATGTAAGATTATGAACTTCAGGGGGGATTGGCTGTTGCAGCTCATGGCATATTTGCTTCCTCTCTTTTAAGTAAGAAAACAGGCACTGCTAATAAAATTCAAGGGGAACCTATTTAGGTTCATAAAAGGTACATTTTTTTCAACTACATAGCATCCCAGCCAAGAGGTCAGCATGGCCAACAGGTTCATGAAATTCAGAAAGAGAGCCTCTGTGGATAATTAAAATATAAATCACATTTGTGTCAGCAAAGATCATCATTGATGAGCAGCACTGACTCTCATGCTTCAGTACCTGACACACCCCTTCAGCACTGATGTGAAATTTCCTTTGGGGCATATATCTGTATAATTATTCATTAGTGGAGTTTTATATTACACTATACTGTATCTAGTACTTATCGCCCTTGGAAACAGAATTCCAGATCATAGGGTCCAGTGAGCTGGTATATCAGTTTCTGTGCGGAAAAAAAAAAAATGAAAATAAGCTCACTTTCATGTTGAATTTTCCACACAGTAAATGCCTCTCAAGCTGGGGAGGGCTAAATAGTCAGGTACTAGCTAATTCTAATTTGCAATTTTCATTAAAACTAAAAATCTATTTCTCTTCTTTATTTAGAAGCATATATTTCATTTTGTAAAAAAAATAATCATAATAATAAAATTCCAGGGAGCAAGGTATGAACTTCATATGTGCAAAGGACATATTACCTAAAGATGGGCTTGTTTTATAAGCCCAAAGGAAATCAATGGTCCTCTCTAATAATCAAAATGCTACCTTTACCTATCCAAAACTGCCTTGCCTGCTTTAGTGCTGGGTTGGAAAACAGAAGTTTAGTTTGGAAATCAGTCTTCTGAAAAAAGTCCCTAAGCATATTTGTGCAGCTATATCACTAGCGGTAACACACATCTACATTTGTGACTAACAGTGTTGGTTACCCAGTGTGAAACACTCATATATGGCAATTCCTGTGGGCTCAGATTGTGCACCTACAAGTGAAAATTAACATTCCTCAGACTCACCCCCAACACTTAAGGCCTGCTGCTGATTTTTTTTTTTTTAAACCAGGACATAATTCTTTCTTTAGAAAAAGTAGAAATCCTTGACTGTCACCTACTAAGCAAAATATAATCTGCATAGTATCCTAGCTAAATGATGGAATGTCAAACAAGAATATACTGGAAACCTGGCATTATTTTTTATTATTTCCAACTGTCATGTTCGCAAATATGGGTTCATGGTATGTTTTCCATTTTGGGTAAACATGCTTATGTAAAATGAGTCATCATATCATATAGGTCCTCACCTATCTGTATGGTAAGAACCACTGGGATACAGAAAAATTACATTCATTTTTAATTGTTTTTTTTTGTTTGTTTGTTTGTTTGTTTTTGTTTTGTTTTGTTGTTGTTGTTTTTTTCCTTATGAAAAAGGCCTGTCTTGATTTTTGGCTACACTGGGCCACTCTACAGCTGCTTCTTCTCCAAGATTTTTAGATACTGAATTTTATCAGTTACATTCTGCCTATACAAGCTGGACACTGGGCACTAAATCAGATGTACACATTTTCTAACGATAGGGACACAACCTACCTGAAAGTGATTCTCTCAATCATCTGCAGAGGACATAAAGGCTCACTGAGATGACAATACAGCTAAGAAAACCTAGGTACTAAAAAGGGTACACCAAAAGGGAAGGTACTTTACATGCCAGTGTTCTGTCTGTGTAACTCTTTCCCCTCCCCTGCTCCTTTCTTCAATTTATTTTGGCTTGGTTGCTACTGCTTTAACCTCCTGAACTGCCTCACCCTAAAGGGTGCTCTAAATCATACTTACTTGACATGGCTAATATGCACGAATTAATATGGCAAGCACTTACTCAACCCTAAAATCTGAGATGTGTGGTACTAAACGTGGTTTTATGCAAAATCTCATCTTTCCAATTGGAGGGCAATAATCTGGCCAGGACACATAGCTTCCTTTCTACCAGGCATTTCTTCACATCTTTTAAAGGAAAGAGGAGAGGAGCTTTACTGAGTGTTTTACCAACACGTGAACCATGTTCTGGTACAAGGGGCCAGGCTGCCTCTTCACTGTCTGCTGCAAATGGAAGACACCACCTGAGAAGCTTGCTCCCTGAGCAAAGCAAGAATTATCTCCAAAGGCCTTTTCTCATACCTCTACATGGAACAATTTTTCTTATCCAGACTGAAAGTAAAAACACAGGGCTATAAATCTTGCACTCAGCTTCCCAGCCCACACTCCCTGCTCTCCAACAGGACTTGTGAGCTAAGAATGAGAATCAGGGCAACTCACTCAGCTTTAATTCTCTGGGTGGCCAAATGCAGGGCTGTGGCATTGCAACTTAGTAAGAGATGTAAAGAATGAAATAAGAATCCTCAGAGGAACATTTTCTGCATTTGTACTTCCAGGAAGATCCTTAGTATTTGTGTTTAATTATTTTACAATGCCTTTAAAATCTGGAGATAATTTGCGCTTTCTGCTTATGCTGTAGAAGGTATAATAAACATCTCTCTAATGCCCAGTAAACACTTGCCCCTTATTGTTCTCTTTATTTGTATGCATGCCTTCAATTTCATAGCAACAATAAAGCCATCCCAGGCTGCAATCTTTTACTTCTTGGGTGGTTAATTCAGATGTTTTGGCCACAATGCCTTAGTGACTGCTCTCCCCTGGAACTGTATTATAAATGTCCAGAAATTCATTATTTTTAAATTATTATTTAATTCTAGCACGCAGTCAAAATAGGGCTTCGATCTTTATTCAGGACATGCCTTATAAAACCTGAGGCTTGTTGTACACAGGTAATCTCAGTGAAATTAACTGCTCAGACCGCCTCTCATATCAAGTTCAAATTCGTGTAAATCAAAGCTGCTCTTAAGTTGCTCCAAGATGAAGAAGATCAATATGCTTGAAGATCAATAGCTTAATGGGAAGCTCAAAGTCATACACAAATGCATATTGAAGGACAGAGGACTTATATTCTACACTGCTGTTATTTGGGTGAAACTCAGTTTTAGACAAGGCTACGACGAGGTATGAAACAAACTGCTTCTCATGCCATTGCTGTTTGATCCACATGATTCCCTTCACCAGATAATATTGTACCCCAGCACAGAGCTTTTCACATAACCTGATAAGCCTGGACTCGGTAACAAGACTTCCTTCTGTCTTTGGCAACAAAATCATTAACTAGCTCTCATGCATGGGTATAATATTGGCCAAAAAAAAGTAATAAATGAAATCTGAAATTTATACAAGAGATATAAATTGTCCATAAATAGTACCCATCAAGAAAACTACACGTTGACTCTATAGCTTGATGCATTTAGCCAGACAAAACCATTTCTGCTTTCTTCCCTTTCTTTTCATTTATTTTTCTCCTCTTCTTTCTCTTCTGTTCTTTTTATTATTTCCAAATTTCAGGCATTACTGATCCTTTTTTACAAACTGTAAAAATGACCAGAGCCACCTTTCCTGCTGTGTTATTAACTTCAGACACAACAGCAACCTGCATTTTTAGGGCAAGGAGTGATTTTGGTGACCAGCAGAAGGACCACATTCTAAGAAAATCTTCAGCACTGAAATACAGAAGACAAATCACAAGTCACTAATTTATTTATTTTTTTTAAGACTGGGTAGAGGTTGCTTTTATAATTAATCTAACTTATTTTTGTCTCTAAAAATGCTTTTATAAGAAATGGTAGTCAGAGAGATGACGGTACTCACAGCATCATCCTGTTCCTGGAAAGCTCTGAGGATGAGTTGGATACGTGTCACTGCATGCTTAATGCATGAAGCAAGCTGAACCATTACACTTAGATAAAATAAAATCAGATGTTTAGCACTAGTTTAATACAGGAAGAAAAACAGCTACATGTACTATAACTCGAATTCAAATGTAAGCACTTACCAATTACTGCTATGGTTACTTGGCAATGCATCCTCAAGTCACAAAGGAAAACTGCACAGGCACGAGCCTGACAGCCACAGACCAGAGCAGCTTTAATTTCCACCGCGCCCTGCTGAGGGTGAAGGCACTAGTACCTTTCAAGGAAAGGCCCAAAACAAGCTCTGTCCAGCTCAGGCTTTGGGTGTTAAGAGGTATTGCCTGCATATACTTAAGATTTAGATTGTAAAACGCCAGCGTTGCCACCAAGTAGTAGGAAAGGAGACGTGCGCTGTTTTATATTTGCACTGTTATTGCGTAAAACAAGAAACACACACAGATCTGTCAGTCTTCAACTGTTAGCTGGAAAATATTAGGGGCGCAGATGTACAGTTACACTGCCTTCTCCTGAAGTACCAGCGGGGATGGCTGACAAGCAGATTTTCCCAGTGCCTGAATTCACCTACCCAACCTCCAGCCCTGGGACAGGACTGACAGTCAGGCCGCCCGTAGCTGACTCTCCTCACGATCAAGTAGTCACAGTGACGACAACTCAAAAACATGGCCAACAGAAGCTCTGAAATGAGAGGCCATTTAATAACAGTCCTTAAAATCGCATAAAGCAATTCTTTTAATTGTAAGTTTTATGAGGCTTATAAGATTGAGGTTATTTTATTACCTTCAGTGCTAAAGCCTGACCACACACTGTGTGGAAAACTATTTTGCTTCATCTCTGGCCCATCCAGCAAAAGCCTCTCATAACACCGGGAGGAAAAGCAGCCAGCACACAGATTCACAGCCCATTGTGTCATTGTTTAACTTTCTGGTTGGCAGAACAATTAAAGAGATGCATAAAAAGGCCAAAAGGTGGGTAAGCTTTATAGTTTTCTTTGCCTCATCACTATTTCAGAGGCCAATACATTTAAACTAACATCAGCATACAAATGGGAAAAAACTCTGACAACGCAGATGCACTGAAATTCAATGCACTTAAACCCAGCTCTGACAGGCAATCTCCTCTTATAGTCAAAAACACCTCCTGTGGGAGTACCCAAAAGCCTTGCCTGATACCTAGGTCACCACCGTGAGACAGGGATAATTCTCTGAGACAGTTTTGTGTTGTTTTGTTTTGCTTTCCCCAGTGGTGGCCTAAAACAGGCACCACTGTAGAAGACCATTTAAACACATACACATATTTCAATTACAGTGATATTTTTTCCACCTCTAACATGCAGCCAAGGCTCGCATTTGTCCTCAGCATTCTCTCGATCCTTCCAAATTCACTTTTCTTCTATTGAGCACAGAGAAACATACTGGAAAGACACACACAGCACAGGAATAATAAGGCACACGAAATCAAGGCGATAAGAGCTTAAAGCACAGCATGGCTTTTAAAACGCATGATTTATTCCTAACATTATGTTTAAAAGAAGCTCTGGTTTATTAAATAAGCCAACTACACCTTCCTGAAATAAATTAGCTCTTCAACTACTGGAGGCTGTCACCACCACTATCCATAAAACGTCAAGGTCCCAGACTGAGGTCATCTTCTTAATGGCCTACATACTTGCTGAAGTCAGTCCAGCTCCAACAGCTTATAAAAAGAAAAGACAAAGAAAGGAACATTATGATCCCGCCTTTACAGAGATATGCCAAAACACAAAGAAATTCATGGGCTATGGCAAATAGTAATTTAATTTAGGTCTCTTCAGCAGAATCGTGCCAATGGTTACTTTGTGGGTGCCTAAGAGCATCCCCCCAGTACACACAAGAGCACAAAAATGACAGATCCAGGGTCTTCAAAGCGGTGCAGGACAGGAGGAGAGAGGTAACAGGCATATGCTGAAACATGAGAGGTTCAGATGAGTTACAAGGACAAGCTTTTACACCTTGTAGACAGACAAGCAAGATTGACAAGTCTGTCCTATGCAGGGTTTCAGGACCCAAAAGTCCTGGGCAACCTGTCAGACCTCAGAGCTGAGCCTGCTTTGAGCAGGGGGCTCAACAAGAAACATCCTGAGGTTCCTTCCAGCCTCTGTGATCCAAATATATGTTACTGCAGTTCTGAGAGCAGAATAATAAAAATTACACTTTTTTTTTTTGTCTTTCAAAATATCTTTTCTCTGAAAATTTTCTACAAAATCACTTAGCATCAATCTCAGCAATTTATTCAACCCAAAATGAAAGGTTTCAGTTTTAGAATTTAATGTAAATATAATTGAAGCAAATTTCAAGCTACAATTCCAAATGGGAAAAAAATAACTACTACTACTTTTTGCAAGTGTGTAACCAAAACACGTTTTAAAAAGTCTTGATGTTTTGATTCTAGATTAATTTCCGGGAGGAAATTATATCAGCAGAAGCTGATGGAGCAATTTAATTTGACTGAAATCTACATTTGTTGCTGGGTAAAAAGTTAGACAAAATTTTTCACCCCAACCACCTTCAGTGCTTTGTTATAAGACCTTCTCTCTCTAACTTTTGAAGATTTAGGAAGCAATTCTGCAAGGCACTGAATGTCCTCATCCTGCAAGTCATACATGCCCAGCCTTTTGCAAGAATGTTCAGCATTCTGCTAGCTCAGACCCCACCTCCTTTGGGAGGTGACCTTAATATTTAACCTAGTTAAATCATGCTGCAGAATGAATTACTGAGAAAAATTATGAAACTGGAAAACACTATTACTGTTGGTATTTATTGTTACTACTTACAAAAACCCTTTGTACTTATTTTTCTATTTCCAGTCAAGTGAAATGAAAAACAACATGGAATTAAAAACATTACACAAAGAAGTAAACCATGCCCAAGAGGAAATGAGTTGTAGAGAGGTGTGGTACAGGCACCAACAAGCAGAATTTGTAAGAGATATAAAGACTTCAATCTACAGCTTTTTGCTTATTACCTATCCAAATTTCAGTGAAAGCCCATTTATTTTCGGTTCTGAGGGCACCCTTTACACAGTTGGTCAAACTGCTAAGCCAAACAAGAATTTGACATGTTTTTTTACTTACCAAGAATATTTTTAGGATAAAAATACCTCTAAAAATGAACAAAAAAGTTATTTACAATGGTCCAAAATTTTAGGCCAAAAGAGTTCCTCTAAATGCATCCTGTCGTATATAAAGAAGATAGAGAAATACATTTGTTGTTTGATTTAACTTGGAAATTAACCTCAATTGATTAGTTAATACCCATATGCACCCCTCTGTTCCATCTGAATACCGTGTCACTAGCTCATGTTAAGCATTTATAAATTACAGCTGAAACTGACTGGAGGGGAATGAGTCAGACGAATTATTAAGGGTCTTCTCTGTACTTCTGGATCGTTACAGGTACTGCAGTATCTGAGTCCCGTAGGATCATGGCAAGTATGACAAATGCAAGCAGTAGTATTAGTCAGAATACTCTTTTGCCTCTTCAGATGAATAGAAAACTAAGCTATTTATTCTTTTCTTGATACAGACCTTGCTGTTGAGATTTAATTTTGTCATCTGCAAGCTGGAACACTGCCATTTGCTCTAATGAGAGCTAGGTGTGAACGTTTCATGCAGTGCAGCCAGAATGGAATACTCATTTCCCAACCAGGAATCCCATCACAAGGTAGGTGATGTTGCAACTTTTCCTGAGAAACCCACCACCAAAGAGGTTATGATTCAAATATTGTAAATGGTTTTATACAGAGACTACCCTCCCTCCCCCCCCCCAAAAAAAAAAAAATCAATTTTGCACAATTTATGCTAACGTTAACATTTAAAACTGAAGCATTTTCTTTCTTCCTATTTATAAGAGACAAATGGATGCAATCACCTTCCAGAACAGCCCATCTCCTAAGCTGGTTGCATCAGCTTATGGATAGGGCTTTCTCTGCTTTCATTATGATTCCTCTCAAGAATTCTGGTTCAGCTTTTTAGGACATTTTTTCAGAATAGGGCCTTTATGGAAAAAGGCCTAGAGTATATATGCCTGGTGTAGCTACGGTCAGTTTGACCCTGGGCAAGGACCCCAAAACCCATAAGCAGTATTAGAATTGTCTGATATCCTGATATATGGCATTTCCCATTTCATATGGGCAAATTAAACATCTGCAAAGAAATTTTTCCCATCTTTTTGAATAAATTGGTTGTGTATATTGATGCCTTACAGTCTGTGTTGTTGGTTATCCAAAAAAATGAATCCTGCCTTCAGAAAAATTTGAATATAATTTGCTTTCCAGACCAGAGGATAACAGAGGAATGATTTCTTTCCTTTGCTTTACTACAGTTATCTACAGCAAGGCACAAGCAGTCAAAATGCTCCTTCACCCTGTGTTTGCCCTTGTTTTCCATTCTGAAAATCTGATCACCGCTGATACACCCGGCCTGTTGGTCATTTTAAATAACTATAAACCCCTTTACACAATGGCTAGCCAGGAGATAAAACTCAGAATTCAGTTTCCAATGTCATAAGACTCTGCTTTCAATTGAAATGCTTTTATCTGATTTAAACAAGAGAGGACTGCAACCTTATTGAATGGGTAGCGTAGTTAAAATGAAGGAACCCGACGGTGATCTGGCACGTCTGGGGCCGCCTCCTTGTATTAAACTCTCCATCTCCTCCAGAGTAAAACATTCTCCTGTTGAAGCTTCAGATCAAAATGAAAACTTCATTACATCTGTAAGGTATCGATCCATTTGGGACTTACTTAAGCTGCCTAGCTTTATCAGTTTAGGCCTCCTGGGCTCAAAACAAAACTTCAGAACTCAGAGGAGCTTCAGGCTGGCTCCCCCTCCATCCTCCCACCCTGATTCTTCCATGTCCTCATACCCAGCAAACTGAGATTGCAATCAACCCTTTCTAAAAGGCTGTTTGCAGATAGTAGCATATCATAGCACATTCCTTTCTCAAGACCAAAAAAAAAACCACCACTCTGCGCCCTCTCACCAAGCCACAGACTTTAAAAAATAAATTTAAGTTATGCCATTGTAATTTCAGCAGTACAGTGATAGCAGATAGCACTCTCAGTGTGAAGGTATTTATTCTGGCACATTTTATTCTCATACAGAAAGGGGAATAAGGGAATATAATGTAAAGTACCACCTAATGATAAAATTGCAATTATGTAATATTGGCAAGAAGAAATAAGCCCCACAACTAAAATGTCTTTATTTTCTATGCCTGAATACACACACACACAGATGCAGTACCACCAGCTAACTTTCCCCCAAACATATCACCATCCACACCAGTCCCACTGGCAGAAACCAAAGAAGAGAAGTGCTGCAGAGCACAGCACATGGGATGGGCCCTGCTACGTGGGCAAACCTCACTACACTGCTCCACAACAGAGCAGGGACACCACAATACTGTGCCAGACAAAGCTACCAGCCCACAGACCTCTTTTTTCCAGTCATCAGTGTCACTGGCTTAATTTTTCTGTCATTTTATTAGATGCTCTTGTAGCTATTTTACATACAGTTTGTTATCCATTTTTGCTTTGTCTGGTTACTGTTCCATCAATTCATTTAATCAAATAATATTTGAAACACAGCAGGGGCATGAAATGCACACAGCTCACCACTAACACATACTGCTGGCCGTTCGGGAGTGATGTTACAGTCCTCGCTCTATTATCAGCTCCTGCCCACTCACTGCACTCAGTCAGGCTTTCATTTGCCATCCTATTCCCCAGGCTAGAGCACACTGATATTCCCCTTTGGATTTATTTTCTGTTCTAGGTACCTGCCTCTGAAAATGAAGATACAAAAAGAAAAAACATGGAGTATGTGATACACAATTAGACAGCATCTTTAAACCAAGAGGAACAGCATATCCACAGGGCCTTTTTGCAGTTACATTTCACATCTCTAACACCGCATGGAGACACACTGATCACATTAAATGCAAATCAATAAAGTTAGGGGCAGTTTCAGTGAATCTTGGGAGAGAGGATTGTGCTCTGAAGCTCACTGAGGCCAATCTCAGATTCACTTGTTTCTAAATGTATGGTAAGTTTACCATGCAAGTTCAGTTTTACAAGGACCTAAGTACCTCCTGTGAAGTGTGCTGTGGTGCGTGCTCAGCTCCCGCTGAGACTAATGGGACCTTAAAGGGTGGACAAATTTCAAGAACAGGCATTTTCTGAGTTATTAAGGGGATTCCTGTCTGTGGACCAGATCCCACATATTGATGCACGCCCTGTATTGCTGCTGAAGGAAGCAGAAAATACTCAGTAACCTGAAGGAGCAGACTACAGCAAGCCCCAAGGCTGGAAGAGAAGACAACCAGGCCACGAAGGGAGCTGGTCAGTACGCCAACCAGTGCTGTTACAAGGCTCTCAGAAAAGTTGTCTGGTTTGGCAGCCAGTCAGCGAGCACCAGGAGGGCAAGACATCATTACACTATCATTATTTACCAAGCTAGCCACGGTGTTTTATCAAGCATGACTGAATTACAACAGCCTGTGAGCACCTGGCTGGGAGTAAAATGGCTCGCAAGCACACAGAGACTGGTTGCCTCTGCTGCAGACAAACCCAGTATCAGGAGAACTTCAAGGAAAACACATTCAGGAATTACAGGAGTATAAACATAGGGCATCTATGATGACTATGCCGTTCCCCTCTCTCTATCTGATGTCATAAGAAAAGTCAAATTAAAAAAAAAACAACATCTATTTTCACATTTTTCACCAAGCTTTAAAAAGATTTCAGCAGAAGGGCAGTCACGCTGGCTTATATGAGGATGATGCTGTGCTATTCTGAAGCTGCTTGGGGGGGGAAAAAGCACCAATAAAACAGTCTCTCAGCCTCTATTTTAAGGAGTCATCTTATATAACAGGAAGCACGCACGGTTATTCTGGATGCTTGAACACCGTCTGTCACATTGCCACAAGCTAAGGAAGTATAAATAAGTATGTGCGACCACTTGAAGATTATTAGTTTTAATTAGTATGTAATAATATTGGTTACATAAATCCTTGTAGGCTGAATTAGAGAAAAAGTGCCAAGGAGATTAAGCCTCCATAACGTCTAAATCATTCCAAAGCTGAGGGGACCAAGAGGTGTTTCCTCTGGATGACAAGCACAGAGGCAAGGACAGCAGTCAGTGTGTGGTACTCACAAGCACTACCCCTCACGCTGGTCTGAATCCCTTGGGGCAGGAAGAACCATCTTCAGGTGGCAAGGGACAAGTGGCTACTCCTTGTCAAAGGAGGACTTTTCTGTCCAAAAGCTAACGAGTAAAGCATCAGCTTAGCCTGCCAGTGCTACAGTGCTGCCCACGGTTGTCAGAGGAGAGAGCTAACACTCCCTCTGCTATTTCTCTTTACTAGCATAGCACAGGGTAGGATGTGGTCCTCAGTTTCTTAGGCTTCTAGGTTCGGGGTTCTCTTATGGCACTTACTATGATTCATTTACATGTACTATGGCACTTACTATTTTTCCTGCTCAGTCAGCGGCTTGAAACCTGAAACTTGTGAGCAGAAGGCATTTAATAGCATTTGCCAAAGAAGCTGGAAGGTCTGCACCATTTGGTCAGATAGACAGGAAAACCAGAATTTGGCAAATAGCTTTGGTCGTAAAAATGTGAAAAAGGAAGAGATGTACCGAAATTTTGAAAAGACCTGTGAAACATTTCAATGTCTTAAAACCACATACGCATAAGTTTTTAAGCTTTAGCATACATGAAAAGAGAAATAAAATCATCTGTATCAGATTGAAAAGAAGGTTGCATTTAACTCAAAACAGAATTTTTTGTTTTTATTTCTGCCGCCAAACCAAAAACCAATTGTTCATCCAGCTTTAGTTACTGACCTGATGAGAATTAGAGGAGGAATTCTGCGGATATTACCCAATTGCACGGAGCTTTACCCCAACAAACCACTGCCAGTTTCTCCCAAGGCTGCTCAGGTGTATAGCTCAGAATTACTAGAGTATCTAGAAATGCACTGCCAAAAAGAAACTTTGCCAACTTTAGGAATAATTAAAAAAAAAAAAAAAAAAGATTAGATGCTAACATAATTATGCTTAGTCCATCTGGGGCAAATTTTCAGGAAATCTAAGTCAGGGTCACTCCATGTACTTCTGTATGATTTCACAGCAGCTGGTTCACGGAGAGCTTGAAATTTGTCCCACTCTTTATCCTGAATTAGTATGAAATTGCCTCTTTAGATGCGAAACCAAAAACCTTCTAATCCACAAATGATTGTTAAAATGGAAGAAAAAAGATGAAAGGATGAAAGTTAGGTCAGCTAATAAAATAAATAAATACAGCAAATTAAAATAATGGTAAATATTATTAAAGGCTAATGTAATGTTTTACTGAGTTTTATTCATTCCGTTCTTGCTGTGCTGATCCAAAAAGAGAAAGACAGACCCATTTAAGCACGTCTTTCACATGTAACATTAAGCCTTTCCTTCATGAAGAAACATCTGCATAGCTCAATGCTAGAACTTTTCATAGTGACTAATGTATAAGCCAAGAAAGCATACTGTTTTGATTACACTTTAAAATGGGTATATTGAAAGTTATAAAAGAAGCAAAGAACGCAATAAAAATCTTCTGATTCACCATCCAAATAACTATAATCACATTACTTACATTGCCTTCCAATCCATCATTATCATTACTACATTATGACTAAATAATCAAATGCAATAAACTTTTCTTCATGGTCAATAATAAAACGTTTTGTTCAGATGTTCCTGGTTAGAGCTGCAGGTTCCCTCATGGAAGCACAACAACATGGAGGTGAAGAAAGACAGCCATAAAGATCCCCAAATCTACCGGGATGGTGCAAGGCCAGATGGAATGAGTCACAGCTCCCGTGGCACATGCTACCACTGCCAAACAAACTTCATCCGAGAAGGTGGCTCCACTGAATTTCATGGTAATGTCTCATCCCAACCTGTACCTGCTCTAGCGATACGTCTCTCTTCTGTAGCAGGTTTTGAATAGCACATTGCAAGCTTCTCCCTGCAGCTTTCTGAAAGAAACTGCATCTGTTTCTCCCTTCCTTGCTATCCAATGTGTAGGCATGGCTGTGAAAGACTGAGGCACGCAGCATTTGTGTGACTGGGGAGGCAGAAACACTTGCTGGGACTTCATTTAACCCGTAACTCAAGAATTCCCTTGCAGAGAGCAGAAAGAATTATGCCTTTAAAATATATGCTCTTTTCATATACAGATGTGCACAAAATGTAGTTTCTAATTCTGTCATGACACTAGCTAAGCATAATTTACATAGCAAAGGATGCATAAATATATGTGGCCGTCACACATGTTTATCTTGTACATATTCAAACCTAGGTTGTTGGAAAGGCTGATGGGAAAGGCAGGTCCAATTTGGTGCAGAAGCCAAGGCTCACATATATCAGGAAGGCTGAACCACAGCTGCCTCTGCAGCTCTGCTGCTCACAGACTGCTCAGCCAGGAGTGCAGGCACAGCCCAGAAGAGCCAGCTGCCTTTCTAGCCTAACATCAATCCAGTGCACACCACCAACCCACATAATATGGGGGGAAGGAAGGAAGGGGGAGGCAGGTAGTAAGCTGTGGTATGAAATCAAGGTATAGCCAGAAGTGGGGTGAGCTCCTCTGTCCCTTTTCTCCTGTGCCACCATGGCCCTTTGTGTTCCCCCCAGCCTCTTAATTTTCACCCAGCTGTTGCCATAACATACTTTTCAATTTCAGTTTTCAAAGTGCGGTTTGTGTGTGTTTGCAAAAGCTCTACTGAGACTTTAGAATCACTGTTGCATGTCTCCTCCTCTTTCAAATACTGGTACCGTCTGCTCAGGGTTGATAACACGCCAAACAGGGCTGAGGACCTGAGGCCCAATTTTACACTACCTTGCAAACTCGTTAATTGTTTATACCTGCATGAAATTCAGATGTTAAAGCAATTTATCCTCAGTTGGCCAGGGTATAAACAGTTGCACAAGTGGCAGAATGTCAGAGCAAGCGAAGCATGATCTCCTACCAGCAAAGAGATGCTCTGAGCAGAGCCACACCATCACCCTACATGTGTGCAAGAGCCCAGAGTGACGGCATCTGCATAAGCTGCCAGCGGTATCGCATCGCATGCAGCCTGCACAGCCAGCACCTCGCGACCCACACAGAAGACAGGCATTGACAGTGGCATCACCTGCTAACAGGGGATGTGAGCGAAAACAGCATCAGGAGTATGTCGTTAAGGGAGCACCAGGACAGTGGGGATGCCACATGCTCCTCAGACACAACTGTGGCTTAGACAGGTAGAGCCATCTCAAGGATTTTATGCTGTTTACAATTTCTCTATATCTATTTTCCTTCTAACCCAGGAGAAAAAGTGTATCAGTGTAACCCAATGGCACAGGTTCTGTTCAAAGTAAAAATCTGAACAGGAAAAAAAGAGACATTACTTCTGAACATATTACTAGGTGTGCTAACTGCTTGTGGTGTTTTTTAAAACACCGATAACATCCTTCACCTTCTCCCTAAGGTTGTACATCATCTTACACTTTCCTGTAGGATGAACTGGAATAAAACGTTCTTAGAAAAACTTCTAAAGATTGTCTGATGTGCATCACTGGCTCCAAGCATAACCAAACCAATACTGCATAGGACCACAGGCCGGTTCAGGTTGGGTGGGCGATCTCTGCTCCATCCTCCTGCTCAAACCAGGCTCTTGGTGGCCCCCCAGAGTTCCCTCCGGCTTCTCCACGACTCTTGTTGTGGGAGGCTCAAAGCAGACCCAGGGCCTAGACGCAGCGCTGACACACGGCCCTCCCTTGCTGCTGGGGCATGGTGTGGGCAGGGCCCAGCCTGCTCACTGCCCTGCAGGACCCCAGGGCCTTTGCTGCAGAGCCTGTGTGGTTGCATAGGCTCCATCCTGCCCAGGGCAACTGCATCAATACACCTGAACTTATTTCTCAGGGGAAAATTAAAATCCTGGCAGAAGAGGAGGTCCAGAAATGTTTTATTCCTTCAGAGAACCTAGGGGTGGTAGACCAATGATGATGCCACCTCCTCTCTTCCCTCTCGCTAGGGTTAAGATCGTTCCAAGTGAGTATTTGTGGTATTTTTTCAGCCAAGTGTTTAATACAGGGAGAAGTCAGGCTCCCATGCTTCTTTGGGCTGATTATTCCAAGGGGCAATAGCAGAACTCTCATTCAGGAAATTGTTCCCAATACTCAGATTAAGATTTTCTTTGTTTAATTTCCACCATTTACTTATAGCTAAAACTCATCCTTTATGCTAAATAATTTTTCTTCCCTCCCTCTTTGAGGGAGTCCCATCCCTCAAGTATTTGTGGGCTGTTCTATCCCTCAGGCCACATTTAGTCACCACTTAGCCAAACTATACATATTTAGTCCTTTTTATTACAACTCATTAATTATTCTTAATCCCCTCCTCTGAACTCCCCAAGATTTCAGTCTCTCTCAAAACAATGCCGCCAGTATTCCCCATGTTCCTGCATCACTAGACTGGAGAGAAGAACCCCCCCTTTCTACAGCCCAGTGTTTCGGGAAGTATAGAATATAGTTTAAGCTGTTGCATACTGCATCTCTCTGCGCCTATGTCTTCCTCAGCATTATTGCTTCCCAGTGCCAAATCCTGCTTCCTTTACTCACATGGCTAGCCCGACTGGAGCAAAGCCCACAAAAAGGATTAAGAGTTGGCTTTCTCCACCATCTGAAACTGTGCTCACTTCCTTTTTTTTTGTTTTGTTTTGTTTTGTTTAATTCATTGCTCTCTCTTTCAAGGTTTAGTACAATGTTCATTTCTGCAGTAATAAAATGGCCCAATTTGGAAGTTTCTATCTGGTTTTGTAGTTTCAGTAGTATTCTAAAGCTACTGAATGTTAAGTATCTAAATACCTAAAATCTGACTTAAATACTATTAGCCATGTATTAGGATGTGGGAATCAACTTTATTTCCAGTGCTGTATTTTCGGTGCTGTTCTAACAAGGTAGGTATAATCACCTTTCACTACTGTCCTATTTTATTTTTAGAAATGCAACTGTTCTGTCACCATGGGTGCTTTCAGTAAATGTTGGCTGTAAAAATAAACTGGCTTCTAAAAAACAGCAGCAGGGCTCTGCTGCAACTAATACTCTTAATATTGAGCTAGCATTTAATAAAAATACAGATTCTGACTATTGCATAATTACTGAGGCACTGCCTCAATGAAGCAACAGGGATTCATTGCTGGTATCAGTGGCTTCAGCTTATACAATTAAAAGCTCTGAAATGCTGAGGAGATGGCTCTGAATCTCTTGGGAGATGGGTAAAGAGGCAAGGA
This sequence comes from Netta rufina, assembly GCF_964035555.1. NCBI lineage: Eukaryota > Metazoa > Chordata > Aves > Anseriformes > Anatidae > Netta > Netta rufina. Next base: position 30,826,129 of record NC_140125.1, on the reverse strand, counting down.
CTGAGAAGCAGGTACAGCACATATTTACAGGGTACATCTGACCTCCCACAGAATCAACCCTCCTCAGCAGGCTACCGCATATATCAAGAGAGTACATGAAGAACCTATCTTTAACCCTTTCTCCAACCATTGGGATGCTCTGCACGTCTTGAAGGGCCAAAGAGGGAGCAGAGAGGGTGAGCTTACTTCTATCCTTCTAGTGTGTGAAGGCAGAGGAGTGCTCTGTCCCATTCCTCCCACTGCCTCTGCAGGCACCTACATAAATAAGGGCTAGGCGAGTCCTGTGTAATGTAAGCAGCAAGAGAAGGCAAGACACAAGCCTGGCAAGACAGGAAATGGTGACCTAAACACTCATCTGCTCTGCAACCCTACTGATTAATGGAAAACATTTATCAGAAAGACAACTCTCCACTCCTACAGAGTAGCACTGACTAAGAGTATAGGAGTTGTATCAGTAACCTCTGACTTCGCTTGAGATATATGCCACCCTTTATTTTTCACAGGCTGTCCACATGCTAGTCTCTGTTTCTGCAAAAAATCTTCAAAGGCATTTTTTTAGATTCTTCCTTCCATGTCTACTACTTATTTTTCTCCGATTTGATTGGAGATGCCTACAAGTATGAAGTGTCAGACTGTAATACATAACAATGACGTATTCCAGCATTGCTTAATAAAATTGTGGTATTGCAATCAGATGTAGCTGCAGAAGTCCTTCTGACAAAGGGACTTGGGCCTTGGTGTTGCTTAAAAAAAATAGTAATAATCCTTTTCCCCAAATTAAAATGTTTACCTTTTTGTGTTTTTTTTGTTTGTTTGTTTTGTTTTTTTTCAAACATTTGTATTGAGATTTTTTGTAATTAGTTAACTGAAAATCTAGTATGGACTAGAATATTGACTAATAAAGGCTAAACCATAAGAAACAAGAAGAAAAGCCTTTAAGTCCTATTAACAATTTCACATGTTCTCTGAAGTTGAGCAACTGAAATGGCAGACCTTGATATGAAATCCAGACTACTGAGTAAATGCCATCTCAACTTAGCTGAGGACTTGGATGCACAATGTTTCCTTCATTTCTGCAGGATATTTCTTTCCTTGCCCTGGCCTGTTAGGGAACATCCAGAGTGTGCAACCACTGGTTTGAGCCAGAAGGACATGGTGCACCACTTGACTGGCCCAGCTGATGCTGTGCTTGCTCCTTATCCAGGAGTCCTAGATAAAACGTGGCAAGCAGTGCTGTACTAGCCATCAGATGTGCTTATGCCTGACCCCCACAGAATTTCCTGCTTTTCTCCAGAAGCTGCAAGCTGTTGGTTAGAAAGAAGACACTGAACTAAGTGAGAGTTAACTTGATCCAGAAGTTATTTCTGTTCTGCAACAACTGCTGCTTAGTGCAACAACTGCTGCTTAGTGCACCAACTCATCACCACTGGGTGACATGCCAGCCTATGTCCTCTTCTGCAGGAACTCCTAGCAATTGATACTGCTTCAGCTCTGCCTACCCCAGTCGTGTGACCATTGCTTCATTAGCAGATGCAGTTTTTGTTTCTTAAAAGCATATCTTTAATTTGACTGTCACGGCCACGTAAGTATCTAGGTAAGACATGACCATGCCGTGACAGTGTGACCATCACACTGTCACGGAACAGCCACACTGTTCTAAACCACAGCTCCTAGCAGGCCTATGGCATTTTGTGTTGCATGAGGGAACAGACAACATTTTGTGTTCACCAGTCAGGCCAAATTAAAGCGAACATGTACAGCTCTTCATCTTTTACTGAAAGGGGTTGTTATACACATTCTCCTCGATAACATGACCAGGATACAGGTACGAAAACTCCAGGGCTAGGAGGATGCCAGCCAGAAATACCACAGGGAACCTATCAAGGGGATTTGTGGCAAGAAAGGCATTCCATGGCAAGAACACAATCCACAAATAATTAGATTAGAATTTTCTGCTGACAATCCTCCTGGAAGATAAAAGAGGTGAAAAGACAGAGAAATGTGAAACTGTATTCAAAGGAAATTAGGAAAACAAACAGAAACGCAACCTAAGGCAGTGCAAGATATCTAATTGTCACTTGCAAAGCAATACTACTATTTCATCTTTCTTCTTTTTTTTAATTGGCAGAATCTGAGGCAAATTATTATACTAATCTAAATTAATTTACATTCTGACAAGAACGTGGGAAAAGAAAGCAGCCTTGCAATAAGTCGTGCAGCAACAATCAGTGAAGGAACTGTTTGGAGGCAACTATTCTAACTATAATCTGTGGAGAACATTATTTAAGAGTTTTCATTAAAATTAATAACATTTTCATTTGGGAATGCCTTAGATTTGAAACAGCAGCTACACTGTATGACTGTACTGGACTTAGCAACTACTTGTATGTTGGTCAGTCTATTACTCATGAATTCACCAGACCCATACAGTTCATTACAGTGTCAGAGTTTAAAAAGGTAAAAGTGCTGTTTGGGCAAGAGTTTTCTGTGTAACTAGAAGAGGGCCCTGGGGCATCCCTCAGGCAGCACAGACATGCTCTAACCCAGAAGGGAGTCCTAGAGCAGAAGTCACAGTTAGGCTCTTTTCACAAGGGCTGTTCTGACAACAGTAACAAATAATTAAGAGTGCCAAATGCTGAATCAGTAATTTCCTTCTCTCTTCATAGATCCGTGTTTAAATTCATATTTATGTCATCTCTGGTGAGACAAAGCACACAGAAAAGAATTAAATTTATACATAATTCTGAGCCATGCGAACCTGATTTACCTGCCCAGATAGTACCTCTAGTTTCTATACAGTCTATGGAGAGAAAGAAGCTCCTCTAAAAGACAACTGAGAGCACCTGTATTAGGTTCTGATGCTAAGCTGATGCTTGTAGGAGTTCAGCTTCTCCATACATTGAGAATTTTATCAGCTGGTTACTACATGTATAAGAATCCCCCATTACATATAAATTAGTTTAGTATTACAGCTTACAACTGACAAGGCCTGCTCGGGAGACCTGCATAAGATGGACTTGCTTTCACTTCTGTTCTTCCTCACATGCAGGTCTTCTCCATGTCTTCAACTTCAGAAGCACCTCCATATGTCTACTGTTTTTTATAATAGTTTTCCAAAAACTTGTCTTCCAAGAAATCTCTTTTCTTCTTCTGACTCAAAATTATTTTTTCTTCCATACTGGCTCCTTAATCAAGTGTATGACCACATTTCAAGAGGTAAAATATTTAGTTTTCATGATTAGACAACCAAATATTTATTCATTAGTGCACCACCAAGAACAGGAACATACATAGCCACTAATTTTTATGCTCTTAGTATTTCCGTTCCTGAGTCACTGAAATTTCAAGTGAACCCTCTATAATTTCAAAACAGCAGAATAAACAACAGGGATTTCCTTCATATAGTGCATGTTTTTCAGCAGCCTGCTCCAGTCCTGTTGAGGTTAGAACTGTGGGTACTAGCACTGGAATTAGGCAGTATTTAGAGGAAATGGCTGTGGGGGAGCAGGGGAATCATGGCATCTGGCATGCCAGTGACATGAGCCTACTGCACTAGGGACATGGAAAAGAAAGAAGGGCTAGGAGGAGAGAACAACACCATGTGAAGAGAGTAAGGCTAAGACGTGTAGTGATGTGAATTATAAATCAGAGTGAGACAAATAGAAGCAACTGACTGAAAAAGAAATCATGAAGGAGCACTGGAAGTGTGTCAAAATGCAATTCACAGTGAGCACCCTGCAGTCCAATGGAGCTGGCGTTACCTGCCTGATCCAGCATGATTTATCTGCTGAAATTGTAATGTATATTGCATTCACAGTCAATGCAATGTCAGAAGACACTTTCTGTGCACAGCTTTCCCAAAACACAAAAGTAGAGCAGCCACTCTGCATAAACTCCTTCACACAGAAATCTTTCATCAAAAACTCCCTTTGCACACGGAAAAACCTTTCAGCAGCAAAAACCACTCCTGGTGAATGAACAGATTTGCCAAAAGTTTGCAGAAAATTCCATTTGCAATTATCTGCACTATCTAAATCATTCTTTGTCAACAGCCACAGTGTAAAACCACTCAAAGCCAAAGAAAAACTGCAGTAATGTTATTTCCAAGCACAGGTTTCCCTCAGTTATATTCTTGTATTCCAGTCACTTCTGTACATAAGTAACAGTTCCAGCTTCTGTGGACAGAATCCATTTATTGACTCTGTATTGTGAAAATCTGTCTCAAAAATTTTGAACCTGTACTGACAGATCCAAATTTTCTGACCACAGTTGACCATACCTGTGCCATTTCTGACAGATGCTTGCCCACACTACTACTGAAGACTCCCTATGATGGCAACTTCACAGCTTTCCTAGGACATCTATTCTAGCACTCCACTGCCCTTACTCCACTTACCTTTAGAAATCTAGACTTTATCTTTTAAGTGAAGCATTCTTTCAGCCAAAGGGTGGTTTTGGACTTTTCACTGAACAGCAGCGTCCACCTACTCGGATCAGATGCTTTATCCCACGCCTGACTATTGGAGAACACCCTGGGATTCCTTTGGAATTTTTAAAAAACTAAAAACCTTCTAGTAACAAGCATGACAGACAAGGGCACTATTTTGTTTTAACTTTTTGGTTGTAGTACAGCTTTGCTTTCACAAGAAAGATAAAGGGAATTTCACCAGAGGCTATAGCAAGAGCCAAAATGAGGCCAGGACCATCTGATTGATTCCAGCACAAAAGTCACCTCCTGCAGCATGTGTGGAAGGTGCACCATGATAAGTTTTATACACTGTCACCTGGCACTAGCTGAAACCCACAGCTGTGCCTATACCAGTACCCAAAATGGGCAAGGAACCGTATTTTGGTCTCAAGACCAGCTGGTAGAGCATTTAGCTAAATGCTCTCAGCCCCAAAAACAGGGTGTCTGTACCCAGACACAGCCCCTTGGAACAACTGTGCTACACGCTAGGCTGTGGATGATGCCTCAACCTTTATCTCAGAGGGTGCCCAGCAGTCACGATGACTCCTGAGCAGCACGGGCAATTGCCTACCCCTGCTTGGGCCCATGTCCAGCCATGTTACAGTCAGCAGGCCCATACGGGAACAGCACACTGTGGGAAATGGGGGTTGACAGCAGGTTTTAAGGATTTGGTAAGGTATGCTTAAAAATAGGAAGATAGACATGTTGCTAAGCATGTGGAAATACTGTTTTTGTCCATTCCCATCCATTTTGCATGTCCCCAGTGGGTCACCCAGAGAGAGAACTCAGCCTGGCTGACAGGGAACAGCTGCCCCAGCGAAGAAGGCTGCCTCTTTTGCCCCAGAAGCAGGACAGCTGCTGCCATCAGAAGCAGCAGAAATGACAGGCAGGAAAGGGGAAGGGGCAGCTGCCCTGTAAAGTCACTTACCTGTCCCCTGCCCTTGCTGTAGGACGCTGGGCTCAACAGGAAGCTCAGCGAAGGGGAGTCTGAACACCTATAATCAGACCTAACACTTCAACTGCAACTAAGCAAAACCCTGATGTCTTATTTCTTCATTGCCTTTTTTTTTTTTTCTCCTTTGTTTTTCTTCTTACTCCCTCTCCTGAAATGTTCTCTTATTCTTTCAGGCCAGCTGTTTTGACTCTGGAAACACTACCTGCACTTTCCAGGGCTTTAGGACAGTAAATCTTAGAAGCAGAACACAGTTGCTGCTCTTCAGATTCAAAACAACCCCGCACCTTTCCCCTTGATAATGTGCCTCGGGATTTTACTGTGGTAAAATCGTACTGTTACCTCCATGGATTTCAAATTTCAAATAAGTCATTAGACTACCTTTTCAACTTTTTTTTTTTTTTTTTGATGGGCAGCCTCAGCCAAGTTAAATATCAAATGCACTGTTGGTAAACAGAGAGCTCATTCTTACTTACGACTCGTAAGTAGGCACTCAGCAGCCCTCACGTAAGTTGTGAGTCAAGTCAGAAAGCCTTTACATTCAGTTAGTAGCTTTACTTTTCCTCTTGGATTTGTAACTGTAAAAACCTATTTAGGATGAGAATGAGCAGAATCCCGTGAGCTGTCACTAGCATGGCCACGTGAAGCAGAACTCCACTTGATAGAAACCACACGAAGACAATAATGAATTCGCCTCCCCAGTCTCAGCTTTCCCAATCACCTTCACATGCAGCGCTTCCAGGTTCCCTCTTCTTTCATTTCCCATTATTCCTCTCATATCATGCTTGATGGACAGCACCATGTTCTGTAGAAAGGAAACTAAGGGAACTAACCAGAGGAATACACATCATTATCTACTTTACAACTGAAGAAAAATACAAAAAGTTATCTGTTTCGTTAACTTGAGCAGGAATCTCTCTAAAGCAGGATTGACAGCTTCTGTTTCTCATGCTAAATACATGGGCATCTATTCCAGTAGACACATAGAGCTCATGGAGTACATACCATGATAAAAACAGGAAGAGTAGTGAAAAAATGTATTTAAACTGTTTGTCTTACTCCTAATTATTCAAATTTTAAAATACTCTGATTTTTGTTTAATTGATCAGTGAAGTAGTATTTTGGGGAATCTTCAGACATAAGACTGAAAAGATCTTTGCCTCAGACCAAAATACAATAAGAACGGCCTGCTTCACTATTAATTTTTATCAAGCAGCCAATCTAGCCAATTACAGAATCTATCATATAAGGCCTCAATGTTATAATCCTACAAGTATCTGAAATTACATTACATCTAAATGGAATAACCAATAAAACATGTCACTTTGGTCTGGTTCTTTTTGAGGATGACACTAATTTATGTTTCCAGAATTCCAATTACATCGCTAGACCACAATTAACCAATACAGTAGAATGATCCATATGGATAAATGGTCTGAAACTTCCTCATTATAGACTTTGTTGCTCTGAACACTGCTGGCAGGATCCTTAGCAGTTATCACAGAGAGAGGCTCTCCAGAACAGGCTGTCTGTGCTGGGAATATCTAAAGGGTAAGGACTGTCAAGGGCATCATATCCACAAGCCTCTGAAGTGCTCAAGAGGCCCTGTCCTGAAGATAGGGCTCTTTACCCCTTCCCTGCAATTGCAGAGGTTCTACAATTTTTTCTGTGTCCTTTATAAGCACAGCTAGTCCAAAACAATTGTCATGGAAGCAATGCAACAGAAAGCTTTGTTTTAAGAAAACAGAAATAGTTGGAGTCTTTTACTGGATAATCTTTCCTTCACAGAAGGCACTTTGCACCACCAGTAACACCGTGTCTTGTAGAGAACTTAGCTCACAGAAAAGCATCAAGAAGAAATCACAATTCTGATAAGGCAAGTCAAGTTGCAGTTAGTTTCCAGCTTCCATTTTATGACACGGATTTTTCTTTTTACAGCGTTTTTAAGGAGGAGAGAGGAACACTTACTTCTTTTGTAAAACTCAATGTAAAACATGATAGAAAATTTAGACAACAATAAAATGTTGCAAATTTTCATAAAAAATACTTACACACATTGTACGGTAAACCCTATTCAGAGCTGCTCTGGAAATAAAAGCATGCTACAATGAGTCACAAGTGTGATCTTTTATGTACTACTCTCGTTTAAGAGAATCTTACAAGATTCTCTCTCTCCTTCCATGGCTGAACTGATCAAGTATTAAAACATACAACTTACGCACAGTTAATGGACTAATTCCTTTAACTCAAGTAACAAAATATGCTTGCTGAGACCAAAGTCTTACACAGCATTCTGTAAGTTTTGTCAGTCCTCCAGTATCCCAGGACAATTGAACCATCTGAGATCAACAGCTGTGCAGACACTGAGACTCACAAAGTGACTTTCTACTCCAGGACCCACCAGAGCTACAAACCCTGGTGCTCCACTAAATATACAACAGCAGCCACAAGCACCCCTGAAGCAGAGTCCAAAAAATTAGCTCCTGCTGGACTAGGGACACATTATGTGTGCTGCTGTACCTCCAAACAGCTCTGCACATGGACAGGCTGGGTTTTGCATGGGCAGTACCCACCTGGAGCTAAGCAGACAAGGCAGACCCAAGCTGACATGACTCCACAGGAGCCACTCAGTCAACATTTCCTCAATCCATAGGTTCTTGGAAATGATCTTCATCATGCAATGAAGAGCAGTGCAGATGGATGCTCTGGCTGAGACAATAATCCTGGACTCCTGTCTGATCTGCAGAAGTCAGCATTGGATTAGTAGCTGCAGCACAATGGTAGCCAAATTATGGACATGTTGGCTGTAGTGGTCACTGAGCTGCCTCCCCTCAATACTGCATCATCTGTTTTTTTCAGGTTGTTTCAGCTCTCCACTTGTCCTGAATAATGGAGAATAAACTATAACATGGAATTACATTAAATGCTGGTAAAAGAATTCAGGAGCCACATGGTATCTCTTGCTATAAAATAGAGACAGTTTCCAAAAGCAGCAAGCAATGTTATTCCTTTAAAAATATGTATGCATAAAGTAACAGTCCCACTCAGTGAACTTATTGAAACTGGACGTTTGGGACAGGAGCACAGTTGGGTGTAAATGGTTGTGCTGGCATGCATGTGTGTGCCCAAGCTCATATGCACCTACTCAAGCTCTGAAGCAAATGAAGTTTCTCAAAAATACTCATTATAATATAAACTGAGTTATACTGACAATAACTAACCATGGCAACCACCAAATGTATAAAAACATATAAACACTCTTTTTCAAAGCACAGCCTCTGCTTGAATCTGCCTTTTTAAAGCCTGTATAAAAACAGTGGGATGCAATAATACAAGCCTAATTTGTGAAATCTGGCACAAGAGAAGGGAAGAGCTGAGTAAGTTTCTGAAGAAGCTATATTATAGAAGATATTTTTTGATATTAAAATCAAAAGCATCATCCTGCAATCCTGTCTGAACTCCTGCATAACACAGGCCACAGAAACTCATTCAGCAGGTACTGCACTGAGCCCATACCTTCTGTTCAGGTATCAGGTATCATTTAAACACATTAGAGAAAAAAAATCATTCATGACAGAAGTCTCTTCCTGCCTCTAAAGCTGACAGCTCTAAACCTCGTATTTCCCAATGCACCTATTCAGAATTTTGATTGGGTACGTACGTGCCCAAGTGGCTAACTAGAAGTATGTAAACCAAACCGGTAGCAATACCACACCACCAACAAGTAAAAGTAATTCCTACTGCAATACAGAAGATGACTGTAGAACCCAATTTTACCGTGCATGAACCATGAAATGCACTATACATGCATTTAAAAGCATTCAAATATTTGTCTAAGTTTATATAATTAAAAAATTATAGTTGTATTAACAATACATATATATATAAACATACCAAATACATTTGCACAGGGAATATTTTTTCTCTCTACATGCAGGAACTTTTTTCATTAAGTGGAAAAATCAAAAAAATTGATAATGAAAGGGGAAGTATTTAATACAAAGTTTCATTAAAAAACTTGCTTTAACAACTAAGAAAAATCGCTAGTAGTCCCAGGTGCGTACACGTTATGCAGCATGCAGTAACAGCATCAACAAAAATAGTAAACAAATAAATAAAGGGATGGGCATGCCAGAAAAGCTGACGTCCTTGGCATCCACTGGACAGCACCACAGAATGTCTGAGGTTAGAAGGGACCTCTGGAGGTCATCTGCTCCAACCTCTATGCTCAGGCAAGCCACCTAGAGCACATTACCCAGGATTGTGCCCAGACACCTTTTGAGTATCTCCAGGGAAGGAGACTCCACAATCTTTCTGAGCAACTTGTTCCAGTGCTCAGTCACTTCCCGATAAAGTTTTTCCTCACATTCAGCTGGAACTGCCTGGGTTGCGGTTTGTGCCCATTCCTCTCCCCCTGCTGCTGGGCACCACTGAGAAGAGCCTGGCCCCATCCCCTTGATGCCCTTCCTCCAGATACTTAAACACATTGATCAGATCCCCCTGAGCCTCCTCTTCTCCAGGCTGAGCAGGCCCAGTTCCCTCAGCCCTCCTATGCTAGAGCACCTTTATGCTCCTTCATAGCTCGCAGATGATAGAGAGTGTACCATCATCTTAGCTTCCCTCATTCAGCATTATCCCAGAGCTGGACATGAGCCTCTCTCTGCTCTAGTAGGCTTCGAGGACGACATAAGCCGCCAGACACCGTTAGAGATTTTTCTGGTGGGTTCTAAAAGAAAATGAAGCCAGTTTTGACAAGCTACTGGCAATAATACATAAAAGCATTGCCAAGATGCCCAAGGCACTCAATATGTTAACAGGTAGCAGACCAGATGCTACATTACTACTGTTGAACTTACCTTTGACACTATTAGGAGTTTAGCAAAAAATATTCTCAACTCACTGGAATCGCCATCATCATTGTTGTCATCACACCACCAATCCAGAAAACTCAAAAAGCCTAAGCAAGGAATGATCCCCAGGCACCCATACAGGCTCTACCTACGGACCACAGGCTGTCAAGACAATTCACCCACCTACAGATGATTCCCTGCCACCCCTATTTTCCTGCAGGGCCTTTGGCCAGGGACAGGGAGTGGGCTGTAGGAAGACAAATTGTTCCAGCAGCATCAGCCAGCTCCTGGCCACTCTCTTGCCAAGGGCTCTGCTGACTCCCCCTGTCACTTGGCCTGGTGCACACCCATTACATGAGCAAGACACAGGTCAGCACTGTGAAATGGTGGGTGCAACCTACAGGCTGATTTGGGAATAGAAACATCTCAGGCAAGATGTGATTAATGGTTTCAGGTAAAGGATATTTCCTGCTTGGCATGAAACTGTCTGCTTTTCTCTGGTACAAGCGAGGGGAACAAGCAAACAGAACACTGCTACAAGACTTTTGTTCACCTGTACTGCTCCATTCAGAAGAAACAACTTAACTCCTCTATTTTGGTCTCTATTAAAATGATCCCATTGAAGCTGGTGGCAGCATTAGCATTAGGAGCAGAACTGAAATCCAAATCAGATATGTAACTCCTGCCACTCACTATCTTCTGAAGAAGTATTTCCTTTTGTTCAGAACTGCTTCGCTATGTAACAGTCTGTGCTGAGGGAAAAATGGGAATCTCCTGATGTTGCTTAAACACACCAGAGATCTACCATAGATAAAAGAGACATTAAAAAGCACAGAAAAAACTGTTCTTGCAGTGTACCTCTTTTGCACCCACTGGTTAATGATTTAAACCAAAATCTGCTTTCCTTAAACCTCTTTACCCACAAATCTCCCTCTGCCCACCTAAGCCATTACAGCTTTCTTCGTGACTGCTCCTCACCTGTCTGTGAGCTCTGTTTAAGTAGGTTATCTGATGTAAAAGCACTGGAGTAAATCAGCAGTTGAAGGTGAAAATGCAAATGCTGTGGTTATCAGAGCTGCCAGAGCCAGCCTGTCTGCAAGCCTTCGCACGCACGCAGGAACAACTTTGCTCACCGAGGCTTGGGAAGGCTCCATCACGTTAAGCCCCAGCACGCTGCACACCGACATCCTCGCAACAGTGAGGTGGGCAATTAAACCTCCAGATATTTTTCCTAGGCTGATCTGAATGTATCCAAGCAGGTACGATGGAGCTCACTACCAGCTCTGAACAAGGTATAGGGGGCTATGAGGAGCTGAGCTTTTAAGCAAGGGTTCTGCAGTGCTGTAGCATCCCTGCAGTGAGGGAAGTGACCCAAACCCACCCTCGGTCCACAGACACAGAACATTATTCACCTTAACCTCACTGCTTGTATCTGGGTACGACCTCTATATTGGACTCTTTTTGTTTCTCTCTACATTTGTTAAGTAAAAAGGCAATGTCAACAACTGAATGGCATAATGGCTTGCAAACCATTCCTTCTCCCCAACCCCCACACCATAAATGGTTTCAACAGCTCCAAAGAAGTGCCAGCTAAAACTCATTATTTTGTTCACCCAGGGTAATGCCAGCCCCAGCATTTCCCTCCTCTCACTCTTTCCAATCATTGCCCCAGATAAACAGGCCTGAGTTATGGTTCACAGACTCTGTTCACCACATGCTCCTCTTCATCACGGTTTCAGTTCTAATGAAGGTTTTGACACTGGTAAAGTAAATGATAATCTGCTACTCAACTTCTAATTAAGCATACCGAGCTAATAGTGATAACCTTAGCATCCCTGGCTGACTTTTCACTTTAGAGGCCCTTGAGGTTTCCAATTCAATTTCTAGCTTCTCAAATCACACAAGAATAATTAGATTGAAAACACAAGTAGTTCAATATGGCACACGTCCTCAGCTCTACTGCAGTACTGACTGTGAGCTTTAGGTGCCAGACACAAAATCCCATCAAGGGAGAATGCCTAAAACTTCAACCAATAGAATACAGATGCATTTTCATTTCTGTCACCTATTTGGCCCATAACAAAGCACCAGTAGAGTTGCAATCACTGCGTTTCTCTTTGTCCAAAGGCCTTGTTTTCCATTAGAGAAGGGCTGTAAACTGAACTGCTCATCTTTCTCTGCTTGGTTGTTCCACATAGGATGGAACAAAACAAAACTGTTTTCCACATTTTTATGGAATTAGCATCTTACACACTTAGAAATCTGAGCATTATCCTATTACTGTAGATTTGGTTATGTTTCATCTTGTTAAATGTTCTGTAAATTTCTTCATTTCCCTCACAGATTAATTGGCCTTGAGGCACAAAAGTGTTATTTGACAGGACTGTAAATTATGTGAAAACACCATCTACGTGTCATATAAAAAGTGTGTTGAGAAGCATAGAGCTTAGAGTCTCAACATAAACAGAAAACAAAGGGAAAAAACATAAAGTTTGTGTGTCTTCTTCTACTAGGTATGTTTCTAGAAGGTATTAAAAACTGCTGAATGCCCTGACAACTCTAAGGGGAATTGGGTCATTGGACATCAGTGCTCAGGGGTGACTTGGAAAATCTCAACCTGATAGGGGAATGCCATACTTACAGCTCAAATCTTATGTGGATATTCATCTCTAATTCAACCCCCATGTGCAGTCAAATGGCTGGCTTTGTAAAATGTCCAAGTTGCAAATAAAGTTAGAGCAACCTTAGATTAGTACACTTCAAAAAAAAAGGCAACATCAGAAAAAATATGGGTTTACATGAATGGTTTCTGAAATATGATTATCATATCTTAGATGAATGCAAAGTGCTAACTATTGCATCACAGATATCACTGGTTGGATGAATATAAGTGAAATATTTTAACAGAAAATACTGCACTTCCAGCTCCAGAGGTGCAGATTGGTCGTATATTACTTGAATGTACAACAAAGGTGCAATACAAAGTACCTGTACAGGAGGAGACAAAGACTATTTGTACCAAGGGACTGAGGGGCTGCATGATAAAGTTTTCCCTTGTGCTCCCATCTGCAATCAAAAGCTCACACTAAATTTAAAAAGTCAGTAATAGCTTAAAACTGGATGGGAAACTGCATGCTTTCAGAGGCATGTGCAACAGACAAAAAAAACTCACCACCTGTAGAAAATGTACTCTCTCTATTTACATTTATATTGAAACGTACAGAAAATAGCAACTGATACTAAAGACCTAGTGCTAGGGTCTGTATTGTTATCCTGCCTCATTTACTCTGATACTGTTTTCTCTTACAAAGTACCTATTGTTTGTAATGTGGCATATTTAATATCATAATGTAAATCTGAAGTTCAGGAAGTGGAAGAAAATAGTGCAGCACCTCAGGGTTATATTATGTTTTTGTGTTTTGTTTTTTTTTTTTTTTGTTTTGTTTTTTTTTTTTTTTTTTTTGTTTTTAGAAATGTTTTTACTCGGTCTTATAGAAAGCTTTTTATAATTTGAGAAACAGTTGTATTACCACATTTTTTCCAAAATGAAAATTGAGAATGCAGGCAGATACATTAATTTATTATGTTACCAATTAAGGACACAGCTCTACATTTCTTCTACAAAGAATGCATACAACTAGAGGGTATTTTTTTCAAGTCATTATTCATTGGATAATTTTTTTTATCCCTTTCTCTTGGGAAATTCCCATCAAATATAATAAGGATCAAACCAATAAAAGTCTGAAATAAATTAAATTAACTCTATAGAAATTACTGTAAACTACATACGGGTCATAGAAGAGTTCAAAGAAATATTTATGTGAGTGAGTTCTGTAGCAGAGCAGCATTACCCTTTTAAATCCTATAAGCTGCTTTAAGTCTATCAGTAGGAGATAGCCCTCTACCAAATACTACAGGACCTTTTAATTAATGAAACAAACACCCCAGCTCTCCCTAGGAGCAATCTAAAAGGAGCAGGAAGGAAAGAGCAGTGAAAAGTTTAAAAAAAAAAAAAAAAAGAACCTCAATTTAGCTTTGTATTTTAACAGGTTGTTACAAACAGCAGTGCAAGGCAGGAGAGAAGCAGGCGGGAAAAGACAATCATGCAAGCTCAGTTTTTACACTTTAGTAGCTGATAGGAAATAGTGAAGCACAAAGCAAAGGAATGAATAATGTAAATATTCTTATTATAATAGACCACAGGATGGAAAACTATCAGCGAAAAGAGGGACAAAATGAGATATGAGGTATATTAGCATAAGAAAATACTGAGCTGGCAAAAACCAGAGACATTCATGCTGGCCTTTATTCTACAGAACTCTTGGGGAAAAATCAAGTTTTCTTTAATGGTCTTTATTTTGTGGATAGTGGAAGGGAATGGGGAAGGGATTTTTTAGTTTCCTTTTTCAGCTGGAAAAATATGACTGACCAGCAGCAAATCAATGACACCAGAAGGATATTTTAAATGCCAAGAATTCAAAGATTCTAGGATAATAACAAATGCAGAAGTGGAGCTTTTTGAATGAACATTTCTGAAGGCTTTCTTGCTTCATTTAAAATGCAAGGTGCTTGTCTTGGAAATGATAAATTGAGACAATACTTTCAGGCTCCCTTGGTGCCATTACACCCAATCATACAGGGTGACATTTCTTTGATTTCCACTCTAAGACTTCATTACATCTTGTATAATTTCCCACCAAAAAGAAGTCAGAAGGGAGTAATTCAGTTAGTGTACAAGTATATTTCTCTATGTCTACGTTTCTCTTCCATGTATATTAATAATTGACAGGCTCATGTAAATTGACAAAATGATCAAGCATTCTCATTTTAGTCTAACTTTGGAAATCAAACTGCAGTCTTCTTTAAGTTATGCTTTAAATAAACTGTGAATAAAATTGCTATAGCTTTACAATAGAATATATATATATATATATATATCTCCAACACTTTTGGTTCTGGTGTTTGAAACTGCTAGCGTTACCTTCAGCAGCCTCTGCCAGACTCTGAGCCCACACAAGCCACTTGTGCTGAACATGCAAGGCTGAGTACCAGGAAATCCACCTGGCAGTACAGACACTTTCTCATTGTCTTATTCACAACTAATTTCTCTCCCAGCAGAGCTACAGGCTGGGAGAGGAATGGTTGGAAAGCTGCCAGGCAGAGAAGGACCTGGGAGTGATGGTGGATAGTCGGCTGAATATGAGCCAGCAGTGTGCTCAGGTAGCCAAGAAGGCCAACGGCATCCTGGCTTGTATCAGGAACAGTGTGACCAGCAGGGCTAGGGAGGTGATCGTCCCCCTGTACTCAGCTCTGGTGAGGCCGCACCTCGAGTACTGTGTTCAGTTTTGGGCCCCTCGCTACAAGAAGGACATCGAGGTGCTTGAGCGGGTGCAGAGAAGGGCGACGAAGCTGGTGAGGGGCCTGGAGAACAAGTCCTACGAGGAGCGGCTGAGGGAGCTGGGCTTGTTCAGCCTGGAGAAGAGGAGGCTCAGGGGTGACCTTATTGCTCTTTTTAGGTACCTCAAGGGAGGCTGTAGCGAGGTGGGGGTTGGCCTGTTCTCCCACGTGCCTGGTGACAGGACGAGGGGGAATGGGCTTAAGTTGAGCCAGGGGAGTTTTAGGTTAGATGTTAGGAAGAACTTCTTCACTGAAAGGGTTGTGAGGCATTGGAAGGGGCTGCCCAGGGAAGTGGTGGAGTCACCATCCCTGGAAGTCTTCAAAAGACGTTTAGATGTAGAGCTTAGGGAAATGGTTTAGTGGGGACTGCTAGCGTTAGGTCAGAGGTTGGACTCGATGACCTTGAGGTCTCTTCCAACCTAGAAATTCTGTGATTCTGTGATTCTGTAATTTGACTTATTATGAAGCACCTGAGTCAAAAATCCACTGTGAACAACCAGAAGTAGAGGACTGTGTAGAATGGGGTCAGATTGCAATACAAGTCACATTACTATGGTATTACTGTCCTCATTCTTCTAGACAACTCTTAGAAATGCATTTGAACAGATCTCTTGCCCATTTATCCCCTAAATGTCTTTCCTGCTTAAATACTTCATTGCCTCCTGCATCCACAATGCAGACTTGTGGTGTTGTGAAAAAAAGAATTGTTATCCGTCTTCAAAGGTTTTGCTGCGTTTTTCAAAATCCACTGAAGCGTATATTACAAAGGAAAAAATGTAAACCAAGAGTGGTGTGCTAACCACTGACACAGTAGGGCTGAAATTCAGAGAGGATTACCAATTCCTTAACACTGCCTTTGCAGTCACTGTCTGCTACAGTGCATCAGGGAGATTGTTCTGAAACCAACATGGTCAGAAGCAAACATTATCCTGGAAGTACCCTGCAAGTTATTTAACAGCAGAGCTCCCCAGTACAAAGGCTCACTCCTTATCAAAGAGAAAATATATATGTATCTTCCCTTAGTTTTTGCTTAACAATATGTCTCAGTGTATTGACTGCTCTGCTACTCCATCCTAACATCCTATCAAATCTGCACAGCAGCTTCCATACACACAGTTCTCTTACTACAACTTGTTAAACACCCCTACTGTGCTAGCAGCAGACCATGACCCACACCAGAGAAAAAGCATAAGGGTGTGTGAAAGTTCATAATGTCAGCAAATATCCATGACGGTATTGGTTTTCTCACCTTTTTCAGAAGGGCTTTACAGATATTTTCCTCATCCCACAAAAGACACGTTGCTGATTCATCAGCATCCTTTTACCCCTGCATTCCTCCTGCTGCCTCCTGTGCTGCCAGCATAGAGCCCAAACTAATGAAACCAGCAGATTTATTAGCCCGGACTTTGTTATATACCCAGCTTCTTGTGTGGGTAGGTAGCACCAGGACACCATGCAGTCCCTGCTGGAAACCGGTGAACAACACAGAAGTTTGAGTCCACTCATCAAGTTAATTTTGTTTATGACTTCTGCCATAATTGAGCCTCCATATTTTCTTACGCTAATCCTCAAAGATTACCATCATGGTTATACAACTGTTAATACCACATCTGCCTTGTCCCAATTTACCTGGCAGTACAATTTACTCTGATTGGGAGAAAAACATACAATCGCATTTCTCTTGACCTAGCTAATTCAGTAGAAAGGGTGTTCCTGCTGGCTTTTCTGTGAATGGTAGGATGACAGATTTTACTTGATCTGGCTGAAAAAAACTGCAAGGGCGAATTAGCCCTTTACATACCTTAAACAAATGTGAACTGGTAGAGTAGCTTGGCATCAGTACAGTGATTTGTACCACTTATCTGGTGGCTCTCACCTGTTTCTGGATGGCCTCAGAACAAATTCACCAATTTGTGAAATCATTGCCTGGCACTCTTTTTCATTTTGTGCTTCCCCTTGAAAGAAACACTACTGATGTTGGAAATCACCAGTTCAGAAATCACTGTTGTTTTCTGCTAACATGGCTCAATGCTAATCATAGTGAGAAAATAATATAGTACTCTGTACTTCTATTCTGTGATTCCTTTGTCTTTAAAAAGCTCATTACCCTGCAACAAATAGTTTTTATTATTTATGGCTTGGCCTTTCATAGATTTGTGGGTTTCTATAGACATCTAAGCCAACTCTTTGGGCACATTCTGGACATAGAGAAGATTCTTCCCAAACCAATTCTTGACAATGCTTATATCAATTAATTCAATGGTGGTTGAAACAGAGTGATAAAGAATGCAGTGCCAACACTGGCACATCGCGGATGTATTCCATCACCATCTATGGGTGGAAACAGCACGAAGTAGCGGCCTGTTGGATTTTTTTTCCATTTTATGGCTATTCTCTAAAAACCCAGACCAGTACTTCAGAGATTCCATTCGAGATACTTCATCCGTACAAATATGACAAGTTTTCCACAGTCTTTCTTTTCGAGTAGACATTATCTATATATTTAAATCCGTCCCTTTCTCTGTCAAGAGAATTAGCCACTTTCCTGCAAAGTGACTTCACAAACCAGTCAGGTCGCATTGACCTACAGTTAGCATTTTTAGTTTTAAAGAAAGGTCACGGACTAAAAACCATGATGGCTGCACCACAGGACATGCAAAGAAGCACGAACCAGTTTCAGCTATTAATTAAAGTGAAAAAAAAAAGTGACTTTTTAATGTATAATTGCAGCTTTCTTTTGAGGTCCAATAAAAACAGGTCTAAACATTACCCTTCCTCTGCCTTTTCCTCTGCTTTGCTCCAGAAACCACATTTCTATTTCTCACAAAGAAAGACAAGAAACATCCCAGCCTGATTACTTCATGTTACTGCAGGTTTGTCGTGATGTTTAGGGATAAAAAATATTTAACCTGTAACTAGCTTTTCAGTGCTATTTTCTCCAGCTGGCATGCCATTTGCAATAGAATTAATTGGTTTCATGACCCTGCCAGAACTAGAGAATCCAGAAAGTCTTACCCAACCATCTGCAACACTGTTTAGGAATTTAATTTCCAAAAGTGATTTCTTATTCCCTTCAAGAAATGCTTACATAAGTAATTTTTGACTTGGGAATGAAATGTTTGAGAAGGAAACCCAGTAAATAACCTCCAAACAAATATCCTGTACAGCAAAAGGACAAACTATCCAGAATGTTTCTAGCACTATTTAATGGCCTCTGCTTATTATTCAAACTGGTAAGCCCTGAACCCTCCAGCTGATTTCACTCTGAAAAGTTGCTAAAAGAGGCAGCATGAGGTTCCCTTTCCACTGTCTTTCAATTATCCTGAGCAAATTAACTCTGGCTTCAGGTTCACAAGATTTTTCTTCTCCTACTGCCAGACCAAAATGCTCAAGCTGAACGGAAACTGTGCCCTTTCTGCCTCAGATGTTCATTGCCAAGGGGAGCTCTGGTACAGGTGAGCTGCCTCGTGCTTCCTGCCTTCATGCAGAGGAGGCCTTCTGAAGGAAAATAGGAATGTGCAGGCCAAGGAAAACCTCTCCTCACATGGCTTTATGGGTTCTGTAATGCTGATAGGACTTAAAAGTAGTGAAATCATATTACTGTGATTAAATCTAATGGCTCTCATTTCAAATACACACAAAAAGCAAGCTCTGAAAAAGAGAAAGACAAAGTCCAGCAAGAATAAAGTTTGTTAATGTAAAGCACAGCCTACCTTATTTATAAGGCAGTCAAAAAGAAGTGACAATCACATCAGACAAACAATTGTACTCTCTATCTGTCTCCATCTCTGTGCAAAATTTGTCATTTAGAGTAAGATACAATCTTCTAAGAACATCACAAACTGCAGTGTCCACAATTCCAAGAAAATATTTTAAATTTGTAAACCGATACAGGAGCCAAAAAGCCCCTTTCAGCAGTGATCTCCTATGTGGTCAGTTGCAAATCTTTTGGTTGTGGGAGGAAAAATGACTCTTCAAATAACAAAGTGCTTGGCCCAAATTCTCACGCTTTGCCTTAATTTCCACTTCAGCTTACTAAACTGCAAGAGCCTGGCCCACAAAACTGGAACCAAGTTCCCAACACAGCAGAAAACTGCTAATAGTCTTAGTCTTAATTCCAAAATACTACTTCAGTAACAAGCACACCATGTCCAGCTATCCAGTTCTGGCCATGGCTCCTTGCTGCTCAGTTGGTCACCTCCCAGCTGCAAGGGAAGCTCCACTGAAGGCCACGCTGATACAGACAGCGCTGTCTGGATGAGCCTGCAGAAGGCATTTCAGAAGTCAGGTAGGGGTCTGTCAGTTAGTAGAGCAACGATGCACAATCGTTGTATTAACAACAAGGGCACAACTATGTAATCGTATGCAAATAGCACGCCATTTACCATACACCAGCTCAAAGGCAGACAGACGGCAATAAATCCATAGCATTTTCAGGATCTTATCTGCATAACTAGAGTATGTTCAGGGAGGGCCCAGATACATCGTGCAGAGCCATGAACTGGTAAAATTTCATATTTCAACAAGATTAATAAATAAATAGCAAATGGATAAGATGCCACATCAGCAAAATGCTAAACAAATAATTATTTATATTTAAATACTTTTTTTCCCCCAGACGAAAAAACACAAGGGATGTTAGGGGTGGGATTCATCAACGCTGAACTTATGCTAAAACCAGAAGGAAATTAAGAACGACCTTGAACAAGGGAACTGGCAAATGATGCTCATTAACAACCAGCCCTAGTAAGGCAATCTTGGAGGTAACCTAACGTACAAGCAGCGAGGGTTACCATGGCCACTGGTTCAGGGACGTTTCGGAGATGCATAAGAACAGTAAAGGGAATTGTGTCAACAGCATTAAATATACGTGATGAAAATCACGCATTAAGAAAACACTGAGTTAACATTTATTTAAAGGAGAAAGGTTCTCTATTTCTGCTATTCAGAACTGCTTTGTGAGTAAAGTATTGATTCGATACTACTGCTTAGGTAACTCCTTCCCCTCTGGTTGTCAATAAAGATCATAACGTGAAGGCTTTGTGTACAAATGGTGCCAGAAAACTCTGTGGCAGATTGATTTTCCCTCTTTCTTACTGACAGATTACGTCAACTGAAATACCTCTTAATAATTTTAATTAGTTTCTTCCTTTTTTTTTTTTTTTTAGGTCAATTGAAATTTAATTAAAATTATCTCTGTAAAGGAATGAGGCTTGCCTAGTGCTTTCAGCATCATTTATTCAGAGCAAGCTACACTCAGATGACTGTCCGGTGGCCCATGACATTGTGTACAATTTATAAACCAAATGACGAAAAGAAAAGAAAGAGAGAAAATAAATTTGATTTTGATAGGAATATGGAGTTAATGAGTATGAATTCTTCTTATGTTACTACCTAAACTACCTTGTCTGGCATCCAGTTAATTATCAGCTATAGCCTCAAACAGAGAGGGTTCTCGTACAAAGTTTCTGCAAAGTTAAAGCCTTCTTTAACTCTGCAAATAAAGACTTATTCCATGTAGGTTAGAACAGAAAACCAAAGATGAAACCCCAAGCTAAGAGGTTACCTCTGAGATTAAAAAGGCCACGAGATCTTCACACAAGGTGCTTCGGAAGATTTATGGTATGCTTATAAAGATTGCACAATCTCTAGCACACACTGCCCTTTTTCTGACACGAGCAGAAGAATCAGCCCTTCTACGCCACGTTATAGAAGTCTCAAAAGGCTGAGAAATGGAGCAGCACAAGAAAGCCAAGCCAAGATCCCTTCACTTAACTATCCCAGGGACAGAGACACAACAGGACACGACAGCCTCAGCGCTACCAGATAATTCCCTTCCCGGTGGAGACAGCCCTCTTGGCCCAGGTGTGCTGACTGCGCAGTCAGATCCATTTGGCAGTGCCATACATAGCAGACAGATGACAACAAGTGGGAAGACGTTGCCAAAGTCGTGCATGAAGGGCTGGCAATTTATCATCAAAATCTTTGTAGCCTGTGTTTGTCTATTTGTAGAACAGAGAAAAGAGGACTCTTGTTTGTCTGTTTGTAGAATAGATTGTCACTGTCAAAAGCCAGACTTTCATATACAGCACTGTAGACTTTGTATGTGCCTTCACGTTGCAAAAACTGTTCACATGGACTGTAATCCCAACCTCCCTGGCACAAGAAAAGCTCCACTCTTTCAATCCCAGCTACAGGAGACAAATCCAGTAGATGAAAACAACTAGAGGTATAGAGATGTACCAGATATCAACCACTGTAGTATTTCTGATTGGCTTGCAGTTTTGTTCCATAGGTTCATTCCTTGAATGGGTTATCTACTCCTTCCTGTCCATTACACTGGAAAGCCAGTGTAATTATGAGTAAATACATTTCCTAGAAACCTAGCAATGGAAGGGGAATTTCTTTGTATCTGGGTTGTTGATGGGGATTTCTTCGTAACTGATCTACAAATCCGGCTTGTTCTGGTACTGAGATCTGAATACTGCATACAGATATAGATATAAATGAAGTCCTATGACTTATTTACTAACCTTTGAAATAACTAGATTATTATAAATAACTTCCTTATTTGAGGCTACTCAAAAGCATGTTTTCACACATAGAATAGTCACTAGACAATTAAATACTGATCATTGCTCTTTTCCAACAAAAAAAATGAATTGATTGGTGAGTTCAATTGCACAACGTACGTTTTGCTTCCTGTCCGACTCCCAAACACATAAGGAAGGTTTCCAAAATATCCACTTCAGTCATAAACACATAGATGAACAGACACTTGTTTCTGTGAACAGTTTTGCGGACAAAATCTCTTTGTAAAAATACTTATGGAAAACAAGTCAAAGTAGTTTCCACTAGTATTGAAACAAATTTCTATTTTTAAATCCAGACAATTAAATATCTGTTCTAGTTACTTTAAAAGTGACAAATACAACCAAACAACTGATACCTTACAAAGAACTTGATCCAGCTTCCATCATATTAAAGACTTTTCTTGGCTTCAGTGGGAACTGGATCAATCTCTACAACCTGTCCACGTACTGCCAAAATATTCTGTGATACTTGTTAAGTTAAAACTCTGAATGTAATCTAATAAATAAAACAATATTTACTCACTTCTCACAGAAGTGAAATGCATTTGTTCACACCCACGCCCATTGCATACACATGTATATCAACACATATGCCTGAGCATACCTTATTACTAAAAGTTTCATGTAAAAGTTGCTTCTGAGGCAATGTTCATCTAGGCTGAAGGACAGAAGTAATGCCTCACCACACTCGGTTGTTTTTATCACTGTAGGATGTTCTGCCAGTTGCAAACCATCAAAGATAAATGAATCAGCCTTCTCACCCTGATGGTCAAATCTCCAGGGTGATAATTCAGATCTAGTAACATCTGTACTTGCACCAGTATACTACTCAGAGAGAAATGAATGTGAAGTAGTTGAAATTAGCAGTGAGGCTGATGATAAAAAAATGTCACCAGTCACACCACTCAGGGAGTTGGGTAAAATTTTGTCCTAGGTGTGTAATTACCCTGACATCAGATACCTAGAGCCATACTTGTGGAGTGAATCAAAAACCTTCAAATAGAAACAAAAATACTGAAACCAGGAATATCTTTTTCTTCCATAGAATAAACACATTCCTATACTAAACAGTTATTTATGAAAACTAAATGCAGCATTCTTTAAAAAAAAAAAAAAAAAAAAAAAAAAAAAAAAAGAGCCTTCAGCATTTTCATATATATATATATTTTTTTTTAAAGAGTGCAGCTGAATCAGCTGTCAGGAATATTTCTACATGCATATGCTGCCAAGAGATTAAAAGAAATAAGTTTAGAAGGGCTACACGGTGTATTTATTCCTTCAGGTTGAGGTTACAGTCTAATATAAATTTTTATTGCAGCTTTTGAAGTGCAGAGTCCAGATGGAATGTTTCTGCTCCTTTCTTTTGGAGACGAGCACAGAATATCATTGGAC
The DNA here is from genome assembly GCF_964035555.1 of Netta rufina. Lineage (NCBI taxonomy): Eukaryota > Metazoa > Chordata > Aves > Anseriformes > Anatidae > Netta > Netta rufina. The sequence goes on along the minus strand of NC_140125.1, from coordinate 30,802,477 downwards.
AAACTGTATTTATTCCAGAGGTGCAATTTTGTGCATAGCTATACTTGCAAGAAAAAAACATTTACCACAAGTATTAATTTTCTTGATTTTACTTGGGAAACCCCAGGAACGAAGATTTAAGATGATTAAAGAAGATAAAAATTGAACTAGCTCCAAATGTTGATCAGATTACTAATATTTTAATTCATTCAGTTGAAGAAGGGACAGAAGCTGTATAGGTAACTGGGGAGCTGGCAAAATATGCAAACACATCTCAGAACTGTTTTGACCAACTATCACATTTCAGATCCTTCTAAGTTCAGGAAACCTGTTGTTACAGGACGTCTTCTGAATCATGAATTACCAGCAAGGAAATGACGGCAATAAAACAAAACCAGTATAAAATTTAGCAGCAAGACAGACACATAATTTGGCATGGGAACTACGATAATGCCAAGGAAGGATTCAATCATTCCATTGATTCCTCATTGACTCCAGTAGCAGAGCCCACAACGTTGTAAATAAGTCATTAATAAACTGCATTTCACATCACCTTTCTGCTGTTACATGTCTGTGTCCTTAGTCACCTTGTTTAGCCAAGGCGCCCTTTCATTGCAATCAGTATTGCTGTTTATGGATTAAGAAATAGAAAGCAAGCAGGTTTGGTTCCTTGTTAGGTTACAGGCTGACCTGTGAAGCTGATGGCAAAACTCACATAGGTTTCAAAATGGGGTAAGATTTTACCTAATTATTATTACTAATAATCTATAATTAGCATCTCCATCAGCCTCTACTTCTACTATAGCCCTTCTGCTCTGACAGAAGCTCAGTAGCATCCTGTCATATTTCTGCCAAGGTCCTTGGGGAAGGCACTCTGACAACGGGGTAATAACGCAAGCTGCACCAGAGGGAGGACATGTGGGGGATAACATTTGGGAACATGACAGGAGCATGAGAGCTTTGCTAAAGATAGGCTTGATACTTCCCAGGTGCTTCATCTGGTAATTTATTAATACCATAAATAAGGAAAGGCTTTACACTGTTTCTAAATTCAAACCTGGCTTAAACTGTTTGACAGACCCACAGACAAACACATTTTTCTCTCTGAATGTTTGAGTGAGGTTGTTCACATTACAGATGAGTAGAAGACACAGTGGGGAAAAAAAATACAAACAAAAACATCCCACCCACCCCTCACCCTGAGTGGTGTGGCACTGAGGTGCCAAACTTGCTAAAAGCAAAGAGCCCATGCAGCTGAGAACCATCCCTCTGAACTTTTCAGTAAAGGCAATCACACTGAGCAAAACAACACAGCAAGTCTATCAGTTTGCATTTTTAGATGTTACTGTTTGTGTCTCAGATTTTCCTTGACACATTAAGTCAGTCCACAACATTTAGGGTTCCTAGTCAGTACGCACCAGTTATGCCAGGCTTCTTCTTCTCAGGTCACGTAAGTAACATCACACTGATGCAAAATCAGGATTCAGAACAAGACACTTTTGTTGACAAAGCATTTTTTTAAATCTATTTATATATACACATAAATTTTCATCAGAACTGACCCCTTGGTGCCAGACCAGGTACACAAGAACTAGATAGGAAGGTGGAAGAAAGGGTTTCTTTCCTTGGCTTCTTATCCCTTTTGTGTTTGTCAGTGCAACTGAAATGCTTAAGGGAGTTTAAAACATGATGTTGTGAGTTCGAAGTAAATTACAAGCTTCTAAACGTAATGTATTATAAGGGCATAGGAAAGAAGGAATTGTGCCCTGGAAGAATCTCTATAGCTCTCCCAAGCTCAATTTCATTCAAGTTTAACCTAAGGTAAAACGCTTCCTGTAACTGTTCTCAAAGCGATGGAACTTGAATACCCATCTCTTAGAACAATGTCTTTTCACGAATTTAAATAGTCCATTGATATACTATTTATACAAATAATAAGTGGCAGCAATCAAATATTTAGATTTTTCTATTTTTGAGTGCAACCAGTATGCCCCTTATTTCAACAGAAAATTTTGTATAAATAGCATTATTTGAAAAGGAAAAAAAGGTCAAAAGGTCAAATATCAAGTTCTGTTCGTTATAACAGTAGGTGGAAGACTGGGACCTTTTAACTAGAAATTTGTGCAATTAACAAACATTTAGGAAAACATTTTTGCCAATAATTTATATAAATTTTAACATACTTATTCATTAAAATGTACACACCACTCCCCAAGTTTCACATTGTTCCCTAGAGTTCACAGCTTCTCAGCTCGGCTCTTCCTCCTGGACCCATTTATGACTCACATTTACAACTTCCTTGCCGCTTCTTTCACAAGAAACACCCACCATCTTCCTCACTCGCCCCCAGGCTACGTTAAGAGTTTTTCCATTTTGAAGTTGGCTGGTTTATATACCAAGCAAAGGAACAACATCATCACCGTGCGTCCCCTCCTATATAACAGGCCACAGATCTGCACTGTATATTTTTTAGTCATACTTAAAAAGCTTTTACTGTTCCTCAACCCGCAATGGTTAACTGTCCTTACAGTAAAAACCTTATTTCCGCTCTGAGCTCTTCTTTCTTCACTTCCTAGCCATTGCCTCTTTTTAAACACCCACAAGACTCAAGAGCCCTCAACTACCAAATTTCACATTAATGCAATTATATTTAATCAGCTCTACTTGATATTTCTTTTTGATAAAATTACAAGTCATTTTGACAAGAGCTATTTTCCATAAGTTCCTGTTGATTGGCATTAATTATATTGCCTTAATTCTTTATTAATTAATCTTTATTAATTTTAATGTGCTGGTCTGTTTCACAAGGTGCATAACTGGATGTGTATGAGCAAGCATGCTTTCCAAACATTTTAAAAAACAGCGAAGAATTGCATTGTGAAAGCTGCAATGGTAAGTGTTAAAACCAAACATCACCCTCCCTTAACCTCATGTTTCCATCCTGACAAAGCAACTCAAAGCAGGGCACATGGCTTCTTGCAGGAGTAGCTGCTGGCTGGCCTGAGCTAGAAGATACGAAAGAGGAGTGGGAAGCATCATGCACAAGGAAGAGGCAAGTATGTGCCACCAGGACAAGGGGGGTGAATCCCTGCATGCCTGCAGAATACCTGATGTGCAGATGTCCCCAAAGACTTGGCAGCACATCCTGAATTGCTCTTCCCCTGGCCATATCCCTGCAGCAAAATGCACCAGGATGCTGAATACGTACACAATATGACCTAAAGACTCTGTTGTCATATAAATGGTCACTTCCACCTTTTCATTAGGGTTTGCTATTGTTGGGTAGAACCCTACTGAATTTAAAAAAAATTAAAAAAAAAAAAAAGTGAGATTTTCTGGTGCAAAGTGACATGAAATTTGATTCTACAGAGGACCTAGTTTGTGCCACTCTTCGAATGTCCTGTGACTACATAGGCATATCAAAGGAATCACTTAAAATACGGTGCGTGTCCCCTGCCCCCCTCCCCCCCCCCCCCCCCCAATCAAGGTAACACTGTCTTGACAGATGAATTACAAATTTCAGTGTTTGACACACACAGAATCATAGAATATCCTGAGTTGAAAAGGACCCATAGGTATCATCAAGTCCAAGTCCTGGGTCCCCAAAGGAATACCCAAAAATCAGACCCTGTATCTGAGAGCGTTGTTCAAACACTTCCTGAACTCTGGCAGCTCAGTGCCGTGACCGCTGCCCTGGGCAGCCTGTCCCAGTGCCCAACCACCTCTGGGTGCAGACCCTTTCCCTAACCCCCAGCCTGACCCTCCCCTGTCCCAGCTCCATGCTGTTCCCTCGGGTCCTGTCGCTGTCCCCAGAGAGCAGAGCTCAGTGCCTGCCCCTCCGCTCCCCTCCTGAGAGAGTATCAGGCCGCCATGAGGTCTCCCCTCAGCCTGCTCTGGGCTGAACAAACCAAGGGACCTCACTTATTCCTCAAATATCTTGCCCTCCAGACCCTTAACCATCCTCATGGCCCTACTTTGGATGCTCTCTAATAGTTTCATGTCCTTATATTGCAATGCCTAAAACTGCAGCCAGCACTCGAGGTAAGGCTGTACCAGCACCAAGCAGAGCAGGACAATCCCTTCCTTGACTGTCTAGCAATGCTGTGCCTAATGCACCCCAGGGTACAGTTAGCCCTCCTGACTGCCAGGGCACACTGCTAACTCATATCAAACTTGCCATTTACTAAAACCCACAGATGTCTGTGGGGCTGCTCTCCAGCCTCTCATCCCCCAGTCAGTATGTATCGCCAGGGTTGCCCCACCCCAGTTACAGAATCCAGCACTGGCTCGTTAAACTTCAGATATCTAGCCCTTCAGGGGAATACTAAATTGTCTAGCCCAATTTAGTATCACCTGGAAACTTAATTAGCATGCATTCAAGTCCTGCCTCCAGGTCATTTATGAAAACGTTAAAGAGAACTGGCCCTACAATGGAGCCCTGTGGTACGCCACTAGCAGCTGGCCACCAGCCTGATGTAACCCCATTCACTACAATCCTTAGAATCCAACCCACCAGCAAATTGGTCACTCATCATATTATGTATTTGTCTAGTGGTACACTGGACATTTTGTCCAAAAGAACACTGTGAGAGACAGCACTGAAAGCTTTGCTCAAATCCAAAAAATCATGTCTACTAGCTTCCCTTCATCACCTAGATGAGTAACCTTGTTGTGAAGGGAAATTAAGTTAGTTGAGCGAGACTTTCCTGCTCAATACACAATTTGTAGTGACTAATTCAATAAGTTCTATGGAGGCTTATTGAAGATAATAGTTCATTCTTTTCTCTCACATATCACATAGAAAATTGTTTACAAGTCATAATTTGCACACATTTAGAAACCATAAATTTGAACAAGCCCATGAGAATTCACATATGACTCAAAGCACCAGTTTTCAAACTTTCATTGCATATAATGGTTTACACATTCTTCTGAACAAATGGAGCCAAGGTGCCTTTCTGTACAGACAGAAATTATTGGGCACTGTGGGATTCAAGTCTTGGTTACTTCCTTATCTAGAGAAACCTAGATCTTAACTCTGAGATTAGCAACTAACATCCTTTCTGCTGCAGCTTGTGTCAACAATTTAAGCAACTGCGTAATTTTTACTACACTTCAGTACTTAAACAGCATTTGTGTTTTGAGACATACAAATGCCCACTCAAATATTTGTATTGCTTTTATGAAAAAAAGCAACATATGTTTTAGCACACAGTACCTCTCCATCTTCAAGCCTTAGAAGGTACAACAGGATAACTCAGTGTGCAGTTAGAGATAATAGTCCTTCTTCCCTCCTACATGCTTCTCATCAGGTCTGCTGCCCTTTTAAGCTCTGCTCAAACAACCACCAGTTCTCTAAAACCAGACCACTGGATGATTCAGGTTAAAAGAACTTCATGTTGCTGGAGGGCTATTCATAAGGATAGTCATTCAACGGTTCACCACGCTAGGCAGGCCCAAGGTTTCATCAGCACAATCAAAGGGAAGGCACAGAGCCAAACCAGGACATCTGGGGAGGATGAGGGATAGAAATTTCTTAACTTTATTACACTCCCAAAATTGTTTCTCAGTATCCCAAAATTCATGAAGTAAGAGTCATGCGGAAGCAAATGCCAATGGGAGAAGAAGACAAGGAAAGGTAATAAGAGAGCTGAAACAAACAGTAAAACAATTAAGAGTACTGGGGAACCACAGAAGAACGAAAAATCCCAACTTGCCATAGGAAACCTTAAAAGGTGGAAAATCCTTACAGAGGAGGAAAGTGTACGTAATAGGATTATCATTCAAATCAGAAAAGATAAATCATTAGATATGTATTGTCCCATAACAAAATGCTGTTGGTAACATCAGTATGCACACTGTGAAGTCAGTGCACTGAAGAAGCCAGGACATAGAAATGAAATGGTGCCTGCCAGGTCTCTGGGGCACAAGTACAACTGACTAGGTGCTCCAGCATCAACCTTGAAGCAACAAACTGGAGGAAGAGAACATTTTTTTCCCTTTAGGGAGAAACTGTAAACAGTATTATCCCCGTTACTATCCAGAATTAAATTCCAGCTCAAGGTGGGTGTCGTGGTTTAACCCGGCTGGCAGCTAAACACCACGCAGCCGTTCGCTCACCCTCCCCCCTCCCTCTCTGGGACGGGGGAGAGAAATGGAAAGTGAAGCCCGTGAGTTGAGATAAAGACAGTTTAATAAGACAGGAAAATAATAATAATAATAATAATACAATGATGATAATAGTACTACTAATAATAATATGTACAAACAAGCGATGCACAATGCAATTGCTCACCACCCACTGACCGATGCCCAGCTTAGCCCCGAGCAGTCCGCCCCCTCCCCCCAGCTAGCCACCCCTATATATTGTTTAGCATGACGTCAGATGGTATGGAATACCCCTTTGGCTAGTTCGGGTCACCTGTCCTGGGTCTGTCCCCTCCCAGCTCTTACTGCACCCCCAGCCTGCTTGTTGGCAGGACAGAGCAAAAGTCTGAGGTGTCCTTGGCTTGGTATAAGCACTGCTCTGCAACAATTAAAACATCGGGGTGTTATCAGCACTCTTCTCATCCTAAGCCAAAACACAGCATTCCACCAGCTACTAGGAAGAAAATTAATTCTTTTCTAACTGAAACCAGGACAGTGGGGCACTGTCTTAAGCATTGCAAACTCAAAGATAGAAAATCAAGTGTCAGAAGACAGTGGCTTCCCCAAAGTAGGGAAGGAGATGATCAAGGCTGAACAGGGCACTCTGCAAGCACTATCACTTGACATTTATTTTCCTTTGCCTCTCAGGTCAGAGGGTGTTGGATAAAGCTGGGAACACCGAGCTAGTCAAGAAAGACTGACTGACCAAGCTAAACAATCTTCTATTTTGATACCCATACTAAAGAGAAAAATCTGAAATTGGTTTAGAGTAAGATATATATTTGCATGCTCCAGTATCTTCTTTGTGTCTGGAACATGTGGGTGTGGAGGGAATTTGCTGTTTGCAAACAGACGCATAAAGAGGAAACGTTCAACTTAAAACCCATAATTAGCACTTGCTGGTGGTTTTCTGTGGCTTGTGTGAAAAATGAATTGTACTTGGACTGAATTCCCTGACTCTTCTCCATTACCCCTTTCACTAATAGCTGAAGCAGTAAGAACGTGAGGGCTGTGCTAGTTAGTTCTCAGTGCAATAAGGTTCACAGAGATGGATGCCACTACTGTATACATCCCTTCTGACCCTCCACAATGGGAGTCAAAATAAGTTTGAAATTAGTCTGATTCCAGCGTAAAAATAAAGACTGCAGAACAAACTAAGCAGTCCAATGAAAATTACAGTTCACACAGGTCTCGTCATTGGCTTGTTTTTCATATACTATGTACACAGGATTGAGATCCACACTGGGAATATGACAGAGGTTTACGCTAGTAATTTTGCAGGCAACACATCAATTCCTCCCCTCTCCTGTATTAATTGACTCCTCAGCCAAATTACTCTGCAGATCATCAAGGTAGAAATTCAGGGCGAGACAATTTTTTGCAGCCTACTCTGTCATTTTCCAGACTGTTTTCAGCCTCATGCCAGATAACTGCTCAGGGTTTTTCCATCTAATCCTAACACTAGGCTTTGGTCACAATGAGCTCCCCAGCCCCAGAGCCAAGGCCCACATGAACAACCTGGTAGAGGAGAAACATTTTCACTGCTGTTTGCATCCCCTTTCCAGCCTCACACCCACTGCCAGTCCAGGCTTTGCCCTTCTCCTCCTAACCCCAAGGCCAGTTCCAGGTCTGCCAGGGCCTTGAGGGCACCCCCAGACCTTACAGGTCCTGCCCTGGCCCCCTGGGCCTTTCTCCAAACTTGCCCATGGCCCAGGACCCCATTTTAGCCCTTGGGGCCATCGTTTCCTGCGCCAGCAAGGCCACAGCAGGACCAGTCTCCAGCTCCCTGCAGACTGCCCTGCTGCAGGCCCTTCCAGGCCCAGCCCGCCCATGGGCCCGGCCCCAGGGTAGTGCCTGATGGGTGTGTGGCCCAGTGCCCGGCTGGGGCACTGAGACAGGCCCTGCCCTGAGCCCCCATGAGGAGCCCCTGTAGTGCCCTGAGAAGACCTTGGCACTGTCTGAGCCTTTATCCTCCATGACCCAAAGCAACAGCACCAGCCTGTGTGAAAAAGCAATCTAAGGAGGAATCCTGTTGCGGTCTATGCCATCATCTGGTGGCCAAATCAGCACTGTCTGATTTGATGACTTTTTCCACGAAACATCAATATTTAATGGTTCTTGACTGTATGAAGCAGACTCTGGGGCTGTCAGTGCTGTTTGGCTGTCAGCCAAAGACTTTGCAAAGCAAATACAAATGAACCACAGTTGGGTGCTCCACTTTATTATCCACATTCATTATGAGAACTGCAGAGAAAATTACCTGTAGAAATGACTACACCTAAAATATAAAATCCTGCATCTCCTTACAAAATATATTGTCAATTCAGTGTCTCCTGACTATGTATTTACATATTGCTTGGTAAAAGCAATGGAAAATATATTGAGCTTCAGAGATTAAAACCTGAATCTTGGAGATCACAATCAAAACCTGAACTTAAGTGCCAGCAAAAGCTGATTGAATTGCACCATAGACAGGTTTCCTAGATAAGAAGTTTACATTTCTAGAACAGCGTCTCACTGAACATGCATCTCCATGACCTTCTCTCCAATGAGACAATTCTCTCTTTGTCCACTGAGATAAACATCCAGGATAATGGTGGACTGGAGCATGTAAAGTACCAGGATATGCTGAGACATCTGGGTTTACTCAGCCTTGAATAGGTGGCGAGGAGATCTTAGAGCTGTCTACAACTGATGGGAGGGTTTAAAGACCATGCCAGATGCATTCTTGGAGATGCACAAGGAAAGAAGGGGCAAAAAAAAGTTGCAACATGGGAAATTCCAATTCTATATAAAGACTTTTTTCATGGCCAACCAATGGAACGGGGACTCAGGGAATTTGTCCAAACTCCATCCAGAGATATTCCAAGCTCCACGAGACAAGAACCCAAGCAACCTGATGTAACTGGGCCTACTTTAAGTAGGGAGTAGGACTAGATAAACTTCAGAGGTTCCTTCTAACCTGAATTATTCTGTGATTTCATAGACATAAGTTTTAAAGAGGCATGCAGAATACTATTGTAGTATATTTGAGTATAAGGCTTTAAACATTTGTGTGTTTGACAAATACAAAGCCAGCAAGGGATAAAACCATATTCTGCTGTAAATTAAAAAGGAATTTTGTTTCCATGAACATCTGGGATGTGTGTGTGCAATTGCCATACTACTAAACAAAGAGCTGGCATGAAGAAAAAGGAAAGGATCTGTTTCTATTTAAGATATTGTCCCTTGGAGCTAACATATTGTATAATGTGTTTGCCGTTTAAGTATAGTTATTTGTCAAGAATTAAAAATAAACAATTTTCAAAATACAAGAATAGTACTTTATGACAGAACCAAAGAGAAACCTGAATCAGAACACAGTTACAAAATCTGTCTCCTGGAAGCATTGAAAAAGTTGTAATCACAAAGGTACAGTTTTCAGAAGTTACCTAGAATTTCAGGAATCTAGGTGATAGCCACCATTACTTAAGTTCCTAAGCACTCAGTTTTTGAAAGTGGGACCTAGGTTCCCAAATCATTCTCACCTCAGTGCTCATGGAAACCCAGTCTCTTCAGCAATTTTGAAAATTTTGCTCTAGAAATGTATGGTTCTTGTATTCACTATATACTTTTCATTGTAATGCAAATTAAAACCAAAACCGTTAGTCTGGACACACTCTTCAGATTCAGATATAAACTTCATCCTAGATCCAGAAAGGGCCTTAGTCACAAGGATTTCTCAGCAGTTCAGATAATGGTGAAGTCACAACCTCATCTCACCTAAGTTCTGTACACAGTGAATAGGAAGATTCAGGCATTTTGCTCACCACCACCCCAGCCTGGCACACCACAAACATATAAACTGACCCATAAGAAAAGCTGAAAATAAATTTCTGAAATACTGTCTCTTTCCTAGACCACAGCACTTCTCTAGAACTAGGCACCTGTGTGGAACTCGGAGTCACAGCTCCAGCTTTCTTTCTGGGATTGAGTTGCAAAGTCACAGACAGCAGCTGGCACCTCTCTTTTCTTTTAGATGTGGCTGCTGGAGGAAGTCTGCTGGAACAGCATTCACAGCCTGCCCAGCCCTGTTCTCCGGGCGTTGGGAAGAGCTCGCCCTCCTTGCCAACAGTCCCATGGGTCCCACACTGCTTTCTACACAGTGGAGCATCCTTAGCTGACATTATTGGAGCAAGGATCTATTCCATCCTTTCTTACAATTATAAGGCATTCCTTTGGGTAGCATGAGATGTCATTTTTTGACTCTTTTGAAGTTCGGGGGAGTTTCATTCATGTACAAAGTTGTACTTAAATGCATTTCATATTTAGCTCTTACTGAAGTTGAGCCTATCTCCGTCCGTAAGAGCAGTACAATATTTACATAGCCTCTCCATTAGCTCTAGCATATTACTTGTTAAGCAACAACACGCTGAGCACAATATGGGCCAGAAAATCTGTGCTGTCTGTGCCCATGTTCAAGGCATGCTGAAGATTTTGTTTTCTGTGATACATATGTCGATAATGTACAACAAACTCTTACCACAATGTAATATAATTTCATATAAGATAATGATATGACTACTAATACACAAATCCTGTGTATAGAAAGGATAAGGCATTAGAATGAAAAATGTGATGAACCATAAATAACAGACAAATCATGTTTTCCTTCATCATTCAACAATAACTAAATCCAATGTCATTATTCATAAAAGGTCCCTTGTATATTTCCTGCTCAAATTTGCTGACAATTAGTTTATCGATCCCATTGTTTGAACCATCTGTGAAGGATATAGCCTCTGTGAAAACCCACTGACTCCTCTTGGTATGCCTTGCTTACCTTCTCTGACTGATTAATCCTATTGACTCAGGTGTTGCTAGCTTATCAGTCCACTCTTCACAGGTGAACAAAGGAAATTTTATGCAAGGGCTGATCCTATTGCTTATGTTAATCAAACTTCACTGATTCAGATTTTGCCTCCTCCCAGCGAACACCGACATCTTTCCAGCTTGCAGGCAATTACATTACGTATCGAGCACTTGTCTAAAGCATTTATCTGTGTTGTAGAGCTTCTCTGCAGCAGACAGCATGTCGGTGCCTGTGGATTCTCTGAATTCCCAGAGATGGGAACCAGATGCTACCATAACTACACATACAAAAAATAGTCTCTCACTATAAAAAAAGCCCTTGAAGGACTTTATTCAGATTTTATGAGCCATCAAGTGGAACAGCTGTATTTTTTTTACATTGGTTTTATCCCAGTAATTTTAAAGCTCCAACAGTTGCCCCAAAGACTTTGCCTTCAGATACAGCATGTTTTTTTACTTCAGCTTTGACTCCTAACTTCTCCTCTTAATGTTAATATCAGAATATTAAGATGCTTTTTTCCCACTCATGATTTTGACTAATGCTCTTTTACCAGCAACAAACATCCATTACCTTTGCTGACTGGCAACCTCAACCCAAAAGGCAAAGAAAAGTAGTATTGATAACTTCAAAAATAAATAAATAAATAAATAAATAGTGCTGTTTTGTTGTTGTTGTTGTGTTTGTTTGTTTTTTTTTGGGGGGGGGGGGGGAATTGGTTTGGTTTCTTATGCTGTATTATGCTGCATACTGGTGTACTTTCTCAAACAGACAAGAAATGGATGTAATCTCAAAAGAACAGCAAAACAATGCACTACTAAACCAGATGTGTACCCAGGGAAGCCATGGAAAAAAAAATCCACAAAGATTTCCACGTCTTGTTGCAATGGCAAAATGGCAAAAAAAAAAAAAAAAATCCACATTCTGGAAGATAAAAACATAAACTCTCTGTTCATCTACAAAAAAGATTAAATAACTTACCTGTCAATCACTCCTAGTTAAATCAAGAAAATTAATAGTTTACTCCTTTCTTCATTGCAGTTTTATCTTATGCTTTGTTACAGCGTTTGTCTGATAGAGGAACAGAAACAGTACTCCTTGTTGCTGTAACTTGCACAAAAATGAATGTCTTCCCAGATTGTTAAGTGAGACTATTATGACTCTCTAAAATATTTAACTTCCTGTGTAGCAAAAACGATGGATTTTGCCTACGTTAAATCTCTTAAAGCCCCTAAACTGTGGTTAACTACAGTCTTTTTTTGTTCAAATACCCATTTTAATTGAAAAAACACATACCAGAAGAAAACTCGCTGCTACTCTTGTTCATTTCAACAGGTCATTGCCCTTTCTTAAGTATGCACATTTCATTACAACTCTGAGTTTGTCTAGATTCAACTTCCTGCCATTACATCTTGACATGCTTTTGTCTGCTAGACTGAAGTCCTCTGGTATCACGTTTCTGTTCCCTGCAGAGGTTTCCTGCACATCGCTCTAAATCTGTTTGATAAACTAAAGAAGTCAAGCTGTTGGAAGGCATGTTTTTCAAATTTTTGATCATCTTTGTGCCCCTTCTGAGGCCTCTTCATTTTTTCAGCATCTTTCTTCGACTGTGGACATCAGAACTAGACAGAATATTCTAGCTGTGATTGTATCTACTCCAAATGCAGAGTTAAAGTAACAGCCCGACCTCTTTTTGCATGTTCTTATTCTTGCAGCTATTCAAGAGATGCATTAGCCTTCTTGGCCACAGCAGCCCACTGTATACCCATATGCAACTAATAAACTATGACACATAGATCCTTTCTAGTAAGTGCTTCTGAGTAGGCCCCTAGTCTGTAAGCGTGGTCTACATTCTTTATTCCTAGATTTATAATATTACATTTGACAGAGATATAACACATATTGTTGGCCCAGATGACTAAGCAATCTGTTGACTATCTTCCCAACACCATCATTTCAGCATCACCTGAAAGGTTTAATAATATTTTTCCAGTTAATGTCATATGGCATTCTGCACGTCTACAGAATCCCAACAGGAGCAGAATCATTTAACATAATATGTAATTTCATCTAGTTTAGTCTATTTAATGCATTCCACATTTGGTTTGCATTGCTCTAATGTATTAATCAAGAATTCACAATGTTAACCCAAACATCTCAATGAAATCCACATAGTGTTATATTAACTGTACTTTATTAACTTGTGATAACCTCAAGAAAAACATGGAAGATAGATTTATTCCTCGTTCCTGTCAGTTCTCAACATGATTTCATGATGATTCACATGGTTGAATTAAAGTAGTGCTGTCTTAATAAAAGGTTGATGCTGCTGTAGAAAGGCACAATCATGGCAGAAGAGGAGAATTAGAAAAGGATTAGCTATAGTAATGAGAAAGCTTAGATTCATGTTCCTTTGTTTCTACTTCAGTAATAAAAAACAAAAGCAGAAATAGGCAACTTTAATCTTCCATGCTGTGTTGATATGCTCCACCCTGTATGGGTTCGTAACTCAGTTTACTTAAAGATGGCTTGAACAAAAGACATTATGCCATCCAATTTCTGTGTACTTTCTCCTTTCTAATGAAAGGGTGTCTGATTTCTCCCCATATTTGCATACAAAGAGCTATTCTGAAAAGAAATGGAAATAATTTCTGCCAATACTGTCTTTTCTGTCTTAGCCTTAAGGTTTCTGTAATTTTCACTTTTTCATCATTCTTGCTTAGATTCAAAGAGATTATTGCTGTAATTCTCACAATGGAGTAAATACATGTAGTTTGGTCCCCTTCTGTCAGTATTGTTAGGGTAGTAAAACCAAAGGCTGCTTCACCTTTAGCAGTTATCAGGACTAGTTTTTTGTCTGGTTACTCAAATGAGGATGACTAATACACGATCTAAGTGAATCTCTTTGTCTACACTATGAGGACATTTGAATCCATTGACCAGCTTTAACCAGAAAAAGAGATCTTAAAGTAATTGAATCTCTCCTGATTTCCTGAAAATAGACCAATGTATAGGAGAGGAAGACCATGTCAACATTTTGACTGAAGAAACGGCTGGCAATTTTTTATTAAGCAACAGAGGAAAAAGCCCCCTAGTAATTCTCTAATCATAAAAAGCTTCTAAAGCCACACCTCAAAGTCATGAAGTCTTAGGAAACTGATTCATAGATAAAACAGTCTCTGTTAACCACACTGCTCCTCTAGTTACTTGCTTCCTAAATGTATATGTTTATTTCTTGTTTTCTACTTTAACAGGTCTGTCTCCTGAAAGGCATGTAACGTAGTCAAAAACCAGAAGTGTGGTGTAAAGCTTTGGAGCCACTGTCCTGCATACAATGCATGCACGTAATGCTGAACTTGAGTTACTCAGAAGAGACCAAACCAGTATTTTTTTGCTGAAATTTACCAACAGACAGCATCTGTGAGATAGGCATCATGTTCAATCAAGAGGTGAGGTTCTAAATCTCTATTTCCTACCATCCACCTAGTCATGTAAAAACAGGGGTACTATGGTCTTCTCATATATTACAACTATATCACAGGGATGAATATGTACAAGTCCAACTGGCAGTTGCCTACCTAATGTTAAATTCTTTGGAATAAGCAAATGCTTCAACATTTCAACCAGTTTTGTTGTTGGAGATCTTACTCTATGATGAAAGAAAAATAAAATGGTATGTATTCATTGGTAATCATATGGAAAAGCCATCAGCTGTTGAACAGATTGCTCTCTTAAGGTTAAGAAAACTGGCTCTTTGAGCAGCTGAGTGAAGGACTCTGCAGACAGGGCAGATCACAGCTGGAATTTCAAGGCTACTGGGGTAGCACTGTAACAGTACTTCTTGCAACAGGAAAGCAGTAATTAGAATAAAAAGTTTGCCACTCTGAACTCCCAGGTGTTTAGGAAAAAGTCTTGTTACTGTGGATTTACGATCTCTTTGAGAGAAGGTTAGTTTGGTGGCGTTAAAAACAGAGGGAGAAAACAACTGGTACTGCATATAATTTTCTGCTATACACAGTGCAACTACACCGATTCATCTTTCTCCATCTGCAAGGCAAGATAGAAACACTATAAATCAGATTTCTTATGTCAAGGTTTAAGAGAAGCAAGAAATATGCAAAACAGTAAATCAACATGAGTTTGCATCTAACTATAGTTGGCAGTCACAGCTATACTAGAAGTCAGAAGATTAATGCTGTCCATTTTTATTTCCACTGCCCTAAGAGTAAAAGCCAAGATTAAACACCAGGAGTCTTTGGTAACAGGTGCTGCAGGATTACTGTATATACTGCTTGCAGTTTTTCTTAATGTAGATGTCAGGTGCAGGAAAAGGCAGTGCTAAGGAGTTGTGAGGAAAGGAAATAGCCTCATTTCCTTTTAGGTTTTCCTGAAATCAACAGGGAACAGGTGTGTAGCAAATATTCTGGTACTCAAAAGCCATTAGAAATTAAAGGCCAAAACTATCCTTAGTTAGCCTCTCCCTTTGCAGTCTTTTGAAATCAGCAGGAAATCACAAGATGTGGCTGAAGTTACCACTAAAGTAAGGGAGTTACCACTGATTTAACATAGTATATGGAGAGCAGCACGAATTCAGCCTTCATACACCTAGACACTTTTGTACTGAACACTCAAAATCACCTATAAGAATCAGGAATACACATCCATAAATTTTTTCCTCCTTCCTTAGCAAACCACCAATCATATAAAAATTAATAGGACAAATGAATTCTCAAGACATGCCCACAAACTTAGTAAGTACCCTGGATTCTTACAGAGATCAGAAAAAAAGAGTTAAGATTCTATATTTCAGGTAATATGTACCAGAAACAACTCATGTATTGAAGTACACTTAGAAAACATCTGTTTTAAAACAATCTCTTAAGCAGAAGAACTTCCATGCTATGTCCCCTTTGCTTTGCAGAATCAGATACTCATAAAATGAAATTGGGGATTGCATCACAGAGAAGAAACATCATGTCACAAAACTATCCAAAGAAAAAGGCAGGAATGGGGACCTTTACTTAGAACATTATCAAGATTTCTCAAGGCTGTGAAAAGCTAATTACACAAGAAACTCCAAATCTTGATGACCACTTCAATAACAACATTATTCATAGATGACTTTATTGCCATTACCATCACTACAAAACATACCAGATGTGGGGCAAGTGCAGATGAGAAAACACTTGTGCAGTGCACAGAAGCAGGTGTAGCATATTTCAATGCAAGGCATAACAACGAAGTAACATACCTTTCATGGACTGGAATTTTAATTTCTCTGTTCAACTATCAATAAATTGCTGCTGGATAGTTATCTTTTACTTTAGGTTATGAGTCTGTTCTAAATAATTATTTTTAAAACAAGCTTAGTCCAGAAAAGTATACTTGTTATGGTAAACCCCCTGTATATCCTGTATTCATTTGATACTAGGAACACGGGGTGGATTTACGTCTTTTTTTATCAGTTATTTGCTTTGAGGCTACGTAGACAGCATGTCCCTGCAAGGATAGGATTCTGATAATCACAGCATAATTTTTAGCCGACCTCTTTTCATAGTCCCACTGTTTGATCCCAAAATCCTGCTTATAAATCAAGGTTTATTGTCTCTATTTTAAGCTCTGAATAACATCCATTAACTAACATATAGTGTATCTAATTGGCATGAAGGTTCAAATTATTTTTGTTTACAGCCCAATGCCAAATTAAACATATCACAACCAGATTTCCAACCCACGGCTAAATGTGCATGTAGTTTCTTAAGTTTTTGTTTAAGTAACAGTGGTGTGTAATATCCAAAGATTCAGGCACCATGGTTTCAGACGTGTACTCTATGCAATTCCTGTTAGAAAATTACCTAGTCTGGAATCTTGTTACTAAACTTTTTTGTAATTAAAAGATATGATCTGATCAAAACAAAAGTGACATCGGGAACGTGTCAGCTTTGACAGTCAAAACTGTCACTAGAAATAGTTTCGGACCCAAGATGGAACTACCATGCAAAATTTGAGATCGTTCATGTATCTTTGCTTTCCCTCACCCAGATGTCACACTTAACTCTCTTTTCCTGCATATCAGATCATTGACTCAACTACCAGGCACTGGCTATTCTTGCATGTAGCATATAGTCTTTTCTGCTGGGACATTTTTATTTTTGTTTACATTGAATCAGAGAAAAAGAGGGAAAATATTCTTCATGTCCCAACCACTAGCCCCATTTGGCATTGTGAGAGTCACGATTCTCTTTTGATTGGCACTTACTTTATACACATGAAATAACACCAATAACGGGAAGAGGCATTCTCAAGTATCTGTTAGGGCTCTTACAGCAATGGAGAGCACAGAAAAGCAGTGATTATGAACACATATCTCCTGCATTTCTGATGAATACTGAGCAAGTAAGAAGAAACAGACCCTGAAGTTGTGCACTCAAACTTAGGTGCCAAATGTAATTACTTATTTCATGGTCTTTCAGAATGACTGAGATCATTGTGATTGAAATTTCCCCTACTCGTAAGCCCCACGACTGGCTTTGAAAATAGAAATGTTTGTGGAAATAACTTACTGATGTTTTAAAACTTGTTGTCAGCATTCCTACTGGAAGACAGCTTATGGATCTTTGCTCTTAACTTTCTTCTTTTTATGTATTTCTTCTGCAGTATATTATGAGGATGGGGGAAAATAGCAGAAATTCTGAACAGGTTTGTTAATATATAGTTCAAAATGTCTGAGAGACTGTCCACAATTTAAATATTATATACGGTTTGTTCAACTAATGAAATAAAATTTTAGGTTCTGCACAGTCTGAACAGCAAGAAAACAAAATACGTTTTCACCTTATTCTCAGAAATATAGTTTTCTCTTAGGGATGCTGAGGTAAGTACTATTTGCCATCGAAGATTTATTTAGTGCCTAAACTAGGGAACTACCACATGGCTAGAAAATGCAGTTGTGTCCACCACTCTTCAGCATGAGCAAACACTGTCACAAGTCATCTGCAGTCAGATCATTAAAAAACGTTGAGAACTTCAACAGAACTTTCTTCAGAAAAGGCTCAGAGAATGGGACATACAGTTTTTGTGCTCTGACAGCAGTCACAGGCTCTTTCTGAAAGGTCTCCCAGGCCTCAGCAGCATGAGGTGCGGTCTGGGCCTACACTGCCTGCTGTGTGCCTGTACACGCTACAGCAGTAGCGGGAAGAGACTCCTGGCCTAGCTCCTCATCTGCTAATCTTAATGCTTCAACCACACTGGTTGCAGACAGACCACTGGCACAGTTCAGATATTTTGCTCTGTGGTACGGGAATACCCAGCCACTCCAAGTGATATCCTTCTCTACTAGCCTCTGTCTGTTTCTTACACCCTTTTGCTGCACATGTTCATACAAACCCAAACAGCAGGAAAAATTCATGTTTGTGAGCTTCCCACAGACCTCCAAAAAATTCAAGCCAGGACCTTAGAATGGTAATGATTAGTTTAAACCAATCCCCCAAACTTTAAGAAAAGGAGAAAACCCTGACTGTTCCTAGATTTTAAGCCTTTGGGTATCAAAGACTTCAAAAGTCTTAAAAGACTTTAAAAGACCTTAAAAAGTTTTGCAGAGTTGCACTGGAATTTGTGAATTTCGACAAAAATCACATAATATTGCACCTATAAGGGAAAAACAAACAAACAAACACAAACAAAAAACAGCAAACATCAAAAGCTATATGATAAGCTAATTGCTTTTCACATGCATGCAAAAATCTGTGAGACATAAGATTCAAGGTTCTGGGGTCCTCTGGATTGCTAGGTCAAAGCTAGCAACAACAGCTTTATCAAGAGGGTCCCACAGAAACTGTACCAGTATTTAAAAAAATGATAATAATTAAAAATAAAAATAAAAAGCATTTGCATGAGTGGAAGGGAAATTGGAGCATTTTGAATAGGATGTTCACAATATCCCTTTCCAGTACAGCACTGCCTTACCTCCCACAGCTGCTAAACCACACTGGGAGGGGGAATGAGTGTCAAAAGGGTCACCAGCAGTTTTCCAAGAAAGGAGGTAACTGTTAGTAGAGCTTATCCAGTGCTGAGTAGCTACATGTCAGTTACGTGAAGCTAAGTATTTCTATACTCATTTCTGCTTAAAATAGGAAATATTTCAAAAATCTGGATACTTCTGCATTTGCTTTGAAAAACACACAGATGACTTGCTGCATCTACAGGAGGAGCATTGTGTGGCCCTGCCTAGCATTTTAAGATCTACAAAGACATGGAAGATGATCCCTGGAAAAGATTTTTTCAGGTTATGCTCAAGATTATCTATATTCCCATTAGGCTTAATTAAGCCAAATACAACTATATCAGATTTCCGAGGGTGAGGGGCTTTTGTTCAGGATACACTGTTACACTTTGTGACCAGCAAGAGAAAAGAACTTTCAAACTTAACGTTATCTTCTGCTTTTTTAAAATTTTAATAACAAAAAATATATTTTTAACACCCTTTTTGAGGTCCAAAGAGAGGCAGGCTTTTACAGTTCTCCTTTGTCATGAAGTAGTAGAGGTTTTTCTTCTCCTAGAAAGCCAGCTTATTGTGACAGGGCAAAAAAGGAACAGTACCAACGTAAGAACCTGTGAGTGTTCTAAGGATTTTTGGTCCAGTTTTGACTTCTAGTTCCTGCACTGTGATATCATGCTTCAAGAGACTATTGAGACTCCACAGCTTGGATCACAACAGAAAAATTCAATTCATAAAGCCAGATTTATTCATGGAGTAGCCAGATCAAAGCTGAAGTAAGCTTTGCAGAAGCTTTCCCCATGCAGAAATGAGCAGAGATAGGTTTAGTACAACATTCCATGTGGTGCTAGAGCTTCACAGAGACACTATGAAGACCAGCAAAAGAAGGTCGTTCCCTCAGTTCGGTGGCAGCATTAGCGTGGGCTTTTTCTTCTCCCTTAGCTGGTGGTGACACACTCCTACGTTATGCTTGGAGGACACAAGACCCAAAGATGCAGTGAGTGCTTCTCATGACAAAGATCCAAATATTATGTAAAGAATCTTAACATTATTTCACATCCACTAAATGAATTATTTTTTATCACAAATACAGTACTTATAAGAAGCAAGATGATGCTAAATTAGCATGGACTGAAGGATATCTGAAGCTAAAATGAATGATAGCCCCTAACAGGAAGGCAAATTTGGTGCCTGTATTAGAAATGCTATCATTTCAATTCAGTTTCTATGACAGAATCACTGTCAGAAATTCATTATTCATACCTGCATCATCTAATATTCATAAGCTTTCCAGAACAGCTCTTTGGAAAATTTTCATTGTTTGTTCCTTTAAAACAGTCACATATGATCCCATGGGAATTCTACATACAAGTTTTCTTGCGGCGATATCCTGACAAATGACAATTCACAGAAGTTGCAACCCTTTTAACTGGTTGGGAAATCTGTCAGCTATAGATCATGAAACATGACAGTTAAGTATTGAGACAACTGATAAATCTGCTGGCTTTTCAAAAGATTGAGAGTTTCTGTGGCCTTCAGAAACTTCTCCATGGCTCATTGCCAGCTGTAGGCCAGTCAGTGAGTATCACTATTGGACCAGCAGTGCCTGAGAACAAAAAAATTATAAGCTTCTAGTTCTTAGTCTGTTCCGCTCCTGATGCTTCTGAAGTAATTAAAACCAAAAGTTCCCATGGATGCCTTGACATTTCCTTCATACTATAGCATCTTAGTTATTTATATTTTTTTCTAGATGATGGATGACTTTTACATCTGAGGCTCATCTGAAGATCACTTTGCTTGTTAGGGAACATAGTGAAATACTGTGCTACATGATTCAAATTTCTAAAGAATATTTTCCATTCCTCTACTTCCAACCTCAGCTTCATATTAGCAAATTTCCCTGCATAATAATTTCTTACTGATCATCCATCTAATCATGACATCACACACATGTTCAAAAAAAAAAACAGGCATACATTTATACTCAAAAATAAACAAAATAACTTAGAAGTTTAACGACGACTGCCTTCTACTTTTTAAACACATACAACATGCAGATTCTTACTTCATATCCCAACTTCAAAAAACATGCAAAAAGATACATAAGATGCAAAACAAAAATTAACAGAAGGTCCACATTTTCAAAGCAAATTGTGGACTTTCTTGTTAAAATGTCAAGGATCAAATGATTGAATTTGATTTTCTGCTTGAACTATCAGCAGATGATACAATTTGAAGTCTAAAACTAAACTGACTTACCCAAGAGACATTAATCTAGCGTAATATTCCAAACTAAACTAGTCACTTTCATTTTGCTAAGTACAGTTTAAAAATAAACAGCCTAAACACGAGGTCTCTCTGCTGGGCCAAGGACATCCAAGCACTGACACCATCAACTAGAAACTAAGAGTATTACTTAAAATGCTGGGACTTAATCTTGGGATTTTGAGTAAACTTAATTAGTTTCCTGCACTTCAGCGGTGTATATTAAGAGAAAATTAATTCTACCAGCATAAAAGTGCAACAATGAAGAGCAAATGAGTTAAGCAATCTTCATAAATCAAATCATGTTAAATGTGTGCTAATCCCAATCTGCACTCCAGTTAGATATTACCATCAGAGTACATTCAGCAATTTTAATTTAAACTGCCTGCAGTTTAACAGAAAAGGGCAGCAAATCAAGACCACTGTCCTCATTCACATTTCCTATTGCAGCATCACATCTGTAAAGAAAAAAGGCAGAGATGTCCGAAACAGTGTTCACTGGCTCCTCTAAAATACCGCTTTTAATCCTCTTACATGATTCATTTATTGTGTGACACTGCTTGAACATATGCAGTCCTCATGTGAGGAAAAATAGGAAAATCTTCATTCCAGATTTACAGTCTTCAAAGTTCAGCAACTTTATAAGTTTTCCATTTTCCTTTATAATGAAATAGAATCATGTGGAATTACTAATAGTTGGCTCACTAAAGGGTAAGAAGCTAATCTGAGTATGCCTGAGGCATTTACTCAAAAGTTCACTCAATGTTTCAGATATCTCACTAGATTGGATTGGAAGTGATGTGAAAATAGCTTATTCTCTTGTTGTTTCATTGCTTCCACAACTCTTTCCAAGTTAATCTTCTAATTACTGAAGAGCATTAAAAGACAAAGATTATTTCAACTTCTTCAGTTACACCAGAATTCAAGCAGGCTAAAAAGATTGTTCTGTAGAGAGCATATTTCTGCACAGAAAAATGTTTCCATTGTCAATAGTAAATATTTCACTTATCAGCTAGTATGCCCATGTAACAAACCATTTTTACTAACAAATTAATAGAGATAACCATAAGATTTTAAATGAAAATTTCATCAGATTTTTGAAAACTTTGTTGGAAACACTGGCTCAGTGATCAACAGAAAGGGTGTTCTGAGGATGAGTTTAGACCATCAGGTCAATTCAACAGCATGACGGGGACAGAAACTGAAATCAGAAACCTAAAATATTCAGTCTGGAGATATAAATCTTAACAATTTGCCTAGATAGAAGTAAAATTCTCCAAACCTGAAGGTTGCCTGCAAAGACAACTATCCAACTCCAGTTGTATTACTAACTGATTGCCTATCTCAAAAAAATTACTTGGATGGGCTCTTGTCACTCAGGGTATCCTCTATAAAAATCACACGCGATCAGGTATTATTCTGCAATTACAATCATATTTTATCCCAAATCAAGAATTTAAGTGTTATTTTACGGAGTAGAAGTATCGTCCCCATCTTAGAGACAAATGTACACAGGTGCATCAAACAACATTTTCATGGTAATTCAGTAGGCTTCTGATGAGCTTTATCTATAGCATATCTCTTGTCATGTGCACATTACTCAGTCAGCCCCATGTCTTCACTACAAAATGAAAGAAATTCCTATGAAAGAAATTGTTTCCAGAGAAGTAAAATCTGAGAAGTCTTTCTTACCTGGCAAAAAATGATGCTGCCACCGAAGTGCCTGTGGATACATCAGTAGCAACATACGTGCTCTGGGAGGCAGGGAAGCTGTACAAGGAGGGTTTATCTGCATTGTAGCGGTTCAGTGCTGCTTCAGTCAGGCCCTCTCGACTAGTCTCTGTCATAAGCTGAGATATCTGAAGACAAAAAACAAGAAAGCAGTGAGAGTCATCAGCTTAAAACTCACTTGCTGACCCCTCCTCATCCAGAAGTGCCTCTGGGTTGCAGATGGAGTAAGAGAGGCATTTCATTCACTACATCTTTGCTGGTCTATGAACATGCTCATTGCTTCTGTCATGCTAATCTACAGTACTTTGGCTCAGACCTAACCTTGTTTGCATTAAAACTAATGGGGTAAATTCATCCCATCATTAGAAATGTCAATAATGTCAATGGCTTTCCATCCATACGGAAAAGAAAGGGTAAACCAAAATCCTTACTGGATTTCCTCTTACGGTACAAGAGACAGTTTAGAAACATGTAAGATACTTACATTTTACTTCAGAAAAAAAAAAAAAAAAAGTTTACCTTTGTAAAATAACACAGCACTAGTGTATTAAATAGTCTTGTTGACCTTTCTTCTGAAATGCCAACACAAAAGCATAGCAAGGAGTCCCTTGGGATCCTAGACTATTTGTCATCTCTCTGGAAAATTGGGATCATTACCACTCACTTTCATTAGCTTTCTTAAAAGGTTTTAAACACTCCATGATTTCATTCTTATGATGGCCCATTTAGTGTTTTCTTTGTTAGGAAGCCCCATCTCAGTCCTTCTTTGGGAAAAACAGATAATGCTAGCAATCTTCCAAAGCATAGCTTCCTTCCCCCTGCAAAAAGTTTGCTAGACTCATGTGTTCTATTTCAGTTCTCATTCCTTTCCTGATCATCACAGTAAGGTGGTGATACCACCACAACAGCAAAAGGATATCTTTGTGAGGTACATCAAGAAAAGTACTTGAGATCATCCTGTAGTTAACTCTCTTTCTAGTTAGGTTTGCTTTATTTCAGCTGTTAGCCATTTTGGTCATTAAATGCAAAGTTGAAGAATTGTGATTTGCATTTAGACAGGGAAACAGCATGCAATATGGTTAACATCCTTTCATTCTGCAGAAGATTATTCCATAGACATTGACCAACCACCAACCAACCTCTGCTTCTTATACAGAAAAGTGTTACCTGTTCTGCTACATCTAAGAAGACAGTCTAAGAGTTTATCCCTATTGTACTTATTCTGAGGGCAATTAACTGTAATACTTACAGGAGCACTAAATTAAGCCACTGTATTAGATGAGGAACCACTAAAGTTGCTGAGAGCACCCCAATCATGTCACTTGCACACTGAGCCTTTCTGATTTAGCGATTTGCTACAATGAATGAGCAGTGGTCTCAGAAGGCTGAAATCCTGGACTTAAATCATCTCATACTACTTAGTGTTAAAACTCAGGAATTTAGGCTAGCTGCCAGTACCTCCCTGTGTTTCCAGCATGCAGGCAACCAGACAGTTGCTCTTCAATGTGCTGCTAACCTACACATGTCCACTTGGGGCATCCAGTACACTTGAATTCACTAACCAATAATTTCCTGAAGTTTTCCATATTTTTTGTTAACTCTGATCTTTACATTTGCGATGAATGAACTGGCACAAGATTCTGCCTTATCACCTCAAATTACCTTGAAACCAATTTCATCATCTGCCACAATGACCACTGCTAAGCAGTCAGATTTTAAAAGCTCTTCCTTCAGAGGAGAATACACACATGAACTTGATTCTGTCTTAGCCCATCCACTTCATATTGGTGAAGTCAGGGATGGACCACTGCAGAGGTGTTGGAACTAGATGATCTTTAAAGGTCTCTTCCAACCCATCCCATTCTGTGATTCTGTGATCATTATTCAGTTGTCAGTGCTGACAGGGAAGTGGGAAGTGAAGCTCAGTTCCGTGGGAACCTGAGAGCAGTTAAGCCAATGAGTTGACTGATCTCAACTGCAGTCTCAATTGCAATCATAACTTCCCCATCTACTGCCAAATAAAGATTTGCTGCTCCAAATATGAATTTCCACATACACTGCAGCATCATGCTACGGACATAAAAGGTGTAACTAAATGGTTCCTCCAATTATGGAGGATTTTATGTGAGCCATACTCATATTGACAAATGCTATTAACAAGAATGAGACAGAAGAAATAAAGAGTACCACACAGATTGTGCACATTTCCTGAAAGGTATTACACTCAGGCTTCCTCAAAAGCCGATGAGATGCTTGGTTCATGAACTTCTGAATATTTAGCACAAAATCAAATACTCTCTTACCAAGGAGACATGAGATTCTTTTAAAAAGATACAAATATAGACTACTCCTCCTCACATACGCATTCAAACAGAAATAGGTATTAGCTAAGAAAAGGAACACTAATGCCTTTTAACAAATGGGGATGAAGATCTTAAGAAAGTATGACCTGAGTACAAGAATTTATATTAAAAATGTAGAGGAACTGAGTAAGAAGCTGGAAATAATCAAACATATTTACATATTCTGTATTTGTGGAGCACCATACTATCCACAGGACAAAGAAAGAAAACGTGAGTTATTCTCATTTTAGGAAAAGCATACACTTCTGGACAAAAGCAGAATGAGGTTGCTTCTATGGTTTTTCAGTAGTACTGCTATTGTTATCATGCCATACTAACACAATGCAAATACTACAAGGATGGTAAAGTTGCTCAAACTTCAAGCTGTGAAACATCTGCATGGCACTGACCACCAGAGCCTGTTGAAAAGGCAGCAGCAGTTCCTTGCAGCACTTCTTCCTGCTCAATAACATAAGCTCGCTTTGTTGCAGAAAGCAGGAAGCGACAATTGACATTGATAATGATGCATTATCTGTGAAAAGCTGCATTCCAGTGTAAACAGCCATGTCAGAGAGCCCTCCCAGAGCTGCCCTGGATGGACACTCATAACAGGGCGCACTGGGCTTGTTACATACCCTTTTGCTCCTGAGGGTCCAGCATCACTGCTTGGTTTCCTTACTCGTGCTGGCACGCTTCCTGGGCAAAAATCCATTTCTCAGCATGAGTTCTCTCAGAATTAAACTCCCAAATGTATATACTGTCTGTCCTTCTGCTCTGTTAATTTGCTGTTTGCCTCAGCAGGAACACTTGTTAGCTGACAGCGTATTGCAAGGATACCGAAATGGGAAGACATGTTATTTTGCTTAGCACAAGGTATAGACAAATTAAGACAAAATAAGAACTGGCTTAAATCACAGTCTGGAATCTCCCAAACTAGGAATGGTTTCCAGTTTTAGCACTTGCCTCCTTTGTCTGCCAAACTGGGGGTTTTCAACAGTGAAATGTCTCCAGAAGCAATGAAACTTGAAATATTACTCGGAATTTCAAAGGTTCTACTGTTCCTCATCCAGGAAGTTTTCATCACCACTTCATGCTACAGAGGTCAAAACACACAGAAGTACCTTGTGATACAGCAACACCCAGCCTCAAACAGAACATCAGGTTTTGCTTGAAGGAGCTTCACAAATCACTATGTTGCTATCTTTTCCTTACATCAAGGCAAGAACTGGAGAACAAACTAGAACATGACAATTAATTATGGAATTGTCCCTTTGGACACCCAGCCAGAGGAGATGAAGGGCAAAGTGCTATTCCAAATCTTCCAAATCCTAGGCCAGGCTGGGAGCCTTTTTTTTTTTTTTTTTTTTTTTTTTCTTTTTTTTTTTTTATGTCCAGTTCAGCTTATGCTGCAGAAATTTCAACACCTGGGTCAATTCACAGGCCAAGCACCTCACCTGGCACCGGCATACATGCCTACAATATTTGATTAAAAAATCCTCATTTATTCTCAGAGTTCAATACATATGCATAAAGCAGTAGACAGAAATAAGCCCAGAAAATTCATATACAAGTGTTCTGAAACTGTAACTAGTTCTACTGTATTTCTTTCTTTTGCTTCATAGGCCAGAGAGCATAGAAATAATTTACACTCTTATACCAAACTGAAGGGTGGGCTTTGGAGGTATCGTACCATCCCATTTGTCTTGTCCTCCAGTCACAGAACCAAATAATCCCTTCTACTCTTACATTCCTCACTAAATTTCACATAGATACAAACATGAGTAAAATGAAATAAATTAAAAATTTAGAAAATCTTAAAAAAAAATCTTTTTCCCCATCCTAGTTCGAAAGACACAGTTGAAAATCATGGTTTGAACTTAAGCTTTTGCAGAAAGGAGATGGACACAACAGAATAATGTAAATTATGTTTGCCTGGCAAGTACACTTCACATAAATTTGCCTCTTCAGTGTCACTGCTCTCTCACTAGATACAGTTTCTGGAATTAATGGGGAAAAGAAGCCCAGATTCTCCATTCTCTTTCCCTTCTCTTCTGTTAGTACCCACATACCATATACATGAGGTTTAAGATAGGTTAATAGGATATATTTTGAGAAATTCCTTTATTGAATTGTTGGCAGCACATCAGTGCATGGATAAGCAACAAAAAGACAAAGCATGGAACAACACAACCTTTCATGCCTCAATAAAAACCTTTTAAGTGCATATGGAACAAGACAGATGTCCCTCCCCAGGCCCCATTTTTTTCCTGTCTCATAAAAGCAAGGCACCCATTAACCTCTTCTTTCACTGCTTTCTGACAGTATACAGCAAGAGCTAGAGATAAGTCATGATTTAAATTCTCTACTTCATAGGAAAAAGATTGCTCTGCAGTTAAACCACAGGTGTCAACCAGCCTAGATTCTCTTCCTGTTCCAATTAAAGTGTCGCTCTGTGAATAAGACTTGCCATCTGCAATATGAGGTTAATTATATTTATGTAAGGGCATTTTACAGCCAAGCTCATTCGTGTTTCTAAAGCTCCTAACTGAGGAGTCCAACTGGAAGTACTGTAGAAATGGAATTTAACATTTGTGAAAGATGTGAAACATTCTTTGCTCTGGAGGACATGATGCACCCAGAAATCTAGTAAACTTCAATGACTGATGAATGAACTAGATGCACAGAAATGTATGAAATGTATCCATGTCTGGAGCCAAATTCAAGATAAAAATCTATGTCCGAAGTCACTATAAAGCAATCTTCAGTATCCAAAGGTCCTAACCTGAAGAGAGAAGCTCACTAGCAAGAAGAAACTGATAGTAGAAAGCTCTCTTTCATATACGTGCAGACTCATAAATGACTTCTTTGGCAATCCACTCTTGATTCAGAGCAGCACTGAATTTTCCGCCCAATAAATACTGAAGAAATAACTTCCTTACATATTTTAGACAGCAAATGTCTACATTTACCAAAAAACACGTTCTTGTGAAAGATTCCCCTCTCAAAGATGAGTTCATGATGGAAGCTCTAAAGGATTCCTCTCCCAAAGCTTTCACACACCAAAAACGTCATAAATTCTTATGTATCTGCTTAGACTACATGTTTAGCAGCTTAATTTCAAGTTTTCCATTGCGCACAATCAGGTGTTCTGTTCTGGCTCTTCTAAAATGTTCATCTTTTACCTTCTGTCCAACTCCTTTTGGCTCATCGGAGTTTATTCTCAGTCATAACAAGATAAAGTTATTCTTCCTGTTTGGCTCAAAGGGCCCATTTTCTGCTCTCTGGGAGTGATGAAACTGGCGATGAGAGAGGCATCTCACAGTAAATCATTTGCTTATTCAAGCAAAATCAAGTACATGCAGAAGAGCTTCTCTCAACAAGAGACGTATCAATAAGCAGTAGGTCCTCTTCCTACAATTTGGCTCCTTTATTTGAGCCCCTCTGAAAACACTGACTTCATCGCCTTTGCTGAACATGCAAGGTCTGCATTATGTTCTGCACATTAATAAAAAAAAAAGCACAGAAAGAAATCATCTACGGTGATATTCAAAGGACAAGGTAACAGCTAGGATCCACTGTGCTCAGCACCACAAAAAAAAAAAAAAAAAAAAAAAGTGGGTAATTTGATGTTTAATATACTTAATTTTTGTAATGTAATTGTTTGCTGGGATAAATTATCATGTGAAAATAGAAAAGGGAAATACTTCAGAGTCAGTTTCAACTATCACTGTTAAACAGATTCAAATACATTGAGGTAAATTGGGTCAAGTGTTTACTGAAACTAAAGGGGGCCTTTGAGAGCGGAGGGGTAGAGAGACCGAGGAATCTTTTGCTGCCTACACAACTCACAAATTAATTGTAACACATCCTTTGCAGGGCAAAAAGGAACAATACACCATTGAATCAGAGCAACTTGAAAGTGGTAGGGATTTGCGAAGGCAGTCATCTTAAACATGCCATGGAGAATGAAGGACACACACTGCGTCTGCCACAAATCACTCATTACAGCAACGGTGATATTTCAGGAAATATTCAGCACAAAACCCACCTGTAGAAGAAATCATTTTTGAATGGTAACCAGCTCCTGTAGCTAAGGGCACTCATAGCATCTTGCCATTTGATTATGACCTTTTTCTCTCACAGCAGAACACTAAGCTGCTATAGCTTGAGATCACTAACTGCTGATGCAGAGACCGAGTGAGCAGTTCTTGATAGTCCTTTCCTATCAAAAGAATGTGTCCCATGAGGAAAAGACTGAAAAAGGACATGCACAACTGCTGCATTCAGGCTCTGTCTTAGAGTCTGTGATGTAAACAATCCAAATACTGCTGCTAAAGGCAACTGTTCATCGCAAAAAATGAAACTCAAAGGGAGGGTCCTCAGGCATGCTTTTCTCCTGCTTTATTCAAGTTTCCACACAAAATCTGAAATATTGATTTAGCAGAAGAGGCTACTGTAGTGGTACTGACTTTGCATTGAAACATAAAACAATGCATCCTTAGAAAGAGCAAGGTTTGTCAAAGGGGGAATCACTGGGATGGCAAAAATGCTAATTATGCTTTACTTCCAACAAAGAATAGTCAGACTGTATTTAGCATAAACTATTTTTACTTAAACATTACTTAGTTACCATGACAGCACCTAGTGCTTAATTGCAGTCTCTAGCTTCCTGCTGTCCAAAAGAGAGATGACCTTTGACTGTTGCAGCCACATCCCATGTCCCTCTATAAACAAGGTAGCTATTTAACACAGGTCTAGCACTCCTCAGCAAAGACAAAATCACAATTTGTGCAGACACGTGCACATCCTCCCATCGAAATTGCCATGCTACAGTTAATTCTCACACCCAAGAGCTCATTACTATTAAATGAAATATTTTACAGCAAATCACTGAATGTCTTAAGATCAGCTACTTAGAAGCTGATCCATCAGCTGATCAGATATCCAACTAATGTTGGATTTATCTCTGCTGTAAGACATTTACCTCCGATTCCTCAAGAGTTCTGTCTTATGAAACAGTATTTTTGATTTTTTTATGCTCTACTTTTCCATAGTAAAAAATGATAGCATTTGCTCAGCTATCCAGTATTCTCCCTTACTTTCACCCACTCACTCAGTGCACATTCTTGCCCTAGCTTTTGAACTGAAAAGCAAAGTGAAGCAAAACAATATAAAAAAATCAAAAAGTACTGCCTGAAAACCTGTAAGTTACTTCTTGAGCACTCAAATTTTTCAAAACAATACCTAGTAAGAACTGCCTTTTTTTTTTTTCTGGCAACAATGAAAGCTTTATTATAAAACAGGAAATCTGCTCTATTAAGCCTGTGACAATGGTTCATTGGCTCAATCAGTAAATTCCCATACAGACCATACCTTGGTAAATGTAGGCACATTCTGACTGCAGCTCGTGACCACATGCGTGTGTTTTCACAAGCAGAGCAAAACAAATCCCCTCCAGACGTCCCTCTGCAGAGCCCAAGCACCTTCCATCCCCAGGGGATTCTCCCGCTGCCAATGTGTGATTGCCCTGGGTGCCATTCCCCCATCTCTCTGATGACAGCCGCGGGTCCCCAGCCCTGTCAGGCTGCAGCCAGCACCCTCCTCATACATAATACATTGGTAAATGTAAGTTGACGCACATTCCCAGGCAACCTCCACCACCGAGGCATGAGGGATATAGGTTGCTGGATCCTGCTTAGCAATGAATTCACTTTTCTCTGTTTGCCAATACCCCCCTAAACTAAGTAATCCATGTGAGGAATAATTAGTACTCGATTTACATCGGAAGGAATCAGTATATTGGGTCTGAAAGAATATTGGCCAAGCTTGCTTCTACCTCTGTCCTTTGGTACTGATGTATTTATGGAGCAACCATACAAACAAAAAGGAAAAGAATATTAAAGGAGGGGAAATTACATGATCTGAAGTGTTCAAGACAGCAAATGCCTACCTACAGCAAACATATCTTGGTATAGAAGTTGCAGATTCCAGGCTGCAGTGCTCCTTTACCCGAGTCACCTGACCTGCTAATTTTATTTATCGGCTACTACTTCATTATCAATCTATTTTCTGAACAGTAAGGTCTCTACCTCGTAACAGAAACACAACAGCTTTCATAACTCACCTTTCCACTCAGGATCATACCAGCCTCTCCTGGTCCTCCCCAAGGAAGCCACAAGCAGGAGAGCTGCCCCAGGGAGCAGACTCCATGCCCCAGAGAAGCAGACACCCCGTGGACAGACCCCAGCAGCGCTGCGAGCTGTCCCTTATGAGGAAAGCAGTAAACACCTTCAGCAAGACCCACACACCCCTCTCATTCCTGAAGCTCCACCAGCCAAGTCTCTGTGGGCAGAACAGCAGTGCAGGTTTCCCAGCTGGTATATTCCCACACTTACCCTGCAAATGAAACATAGGAGCAGCAGCTAGCAAAGAGGTTCTAGCCTCAATTTTGGGTCCCCAGGCATTTCAGCAGTGAAATACAATAAAATAAAATAATAAATATGATACTGTACAGTTACACAATAAACCTGCTTTCATTCTCATCAAGGAGACAATAATAATGTGACAATCTGTGGGAAAGCTGAGGCTGCCCCCACCTTTCAGAATTTATTTTAAGTCTACTTCATTAAAGTTGTTGGTTCTCTTAATTACCTATGTATCCTCCTGCTGCACCATAAAGCTGTGCAGCTGGAAATTAATTGGATTTTTTCTTTTTTTTTTTTTACTATCACTTCTATTTCCTATCAGATTTTTACCCTATTACAAAAGGAAGTCTCTTAAAAGAGAAAAGGACTTTCTTTTGCGTGGCTCACTTAAAATTGAGTGTACACATCCAGATTCAGTGATCACACTGTAAACCCTTGCTGCATCAACTACCTTTTAAGACTTCAGTGGTCAGGCTAATTGTGCTAAAATAAGAAGGGCAGAAGAGTGTATGTGGACCATGAAAGGCAGTCACACCTGACTTCTGTCTGTCTGTGCACACGGAGCAGCATCCAAACGACGTGAGGGTGCTCTTGAAGCTGAGGCAGAAGTCTTTCAAGCTCACTGTGTGCAGGAGCAATACATTTGTTATGAATATAAACTTTCATTTCTCCGATCAGCTACTATCCTGCCAGCAATGTCAAGGCATTATAAGAAGTTCAAATTGTGCTGTGGCTGCTTCCCTATCACAAACAGCAATCTGTAAGCCATTGACCTTTCACTGTCAGTTGACAAGAGCAGCTCTAGAAGCTACCAGAGTGTGTCAGCATGAGGGCTTATCTTAAATGGCATTATTGACCCAGAAAGCAACTTCTTTCTCTAGCTAGCAAGAGAGTAAGCAATAAAAAACACCATTACTTTTTCCACACATAGTGTGTGAACTAGATCATTAGTCTTTATTTAAAAGACATATGATCAAGTTCTACCATTAAAATGTGGGGAAAAAACTACTTCATTTTCAGGACAAAAAAAAATGACAGGCGTAGAGATTCCCATATTGAATACTGCATAAAAATGCGTCATAACACAAATTTGGCAACACACACAATCACCCCAAGATTTCACCTTCTGGGGAGATAAGACCAGTACATGTCTGACATGCCTCTTACCCAGCTGCTCTTGGAAGGTTGCATGGGTTTGACCCTCAGAAATCCAGCAAATGTCTTGAGTCTGTTCAGAGCTTGGTACCTTTCCACCAGCTTCCCCATTACAAAGAAATTATAGAAAAGCTGATGTCTGTAAACTGCAGCCTAAGATACAACTATAGCAGTACTGGCAGATACCACAGTGGTAGAGATCATCCATGTGTTAGCTAATACAACTATCCATAAAGTACCTTACAAAGGAAGGAACTAGAAGACTTGACTGGACAAATGCTCTCAGACACATGATCTGATTTTCTGGGTTTTTTTGAGTGGTTCTTTGGGGACCCAGGAGTTTGTATAAACTTCAGCCCAAGATGGTGAATGAAGCAAGTTTCTGACTGCTTAAGGGCTGTTTGCAGCCAAGAGTCAAATCATTTAAAAGCCAGCAAGCAATTGGACCAAGCAATACAGAAGTCTAGGAAGCTTAAGTTGAGAGAGAACAGGAAATCCTCCTCAACTCATCAAATATTCTAAGTTTGAAGATTTATTCTGTCGTATCTTTTTCCATACGCTTTCTTAAATCATCTTTACATAGAAATACATTTTTAAAAACTGATTAAATAAAAGTTAACCTCTGACACTTTAACAATTATTAAAACTGTTCATGAAGCTTTCTCTTTTCCTTCTGCTATGAAATATTAACCACTCATCATCTGAAAGGACTCTAAGGAGAATCTTGTATATCATGATTCATCCATTAGTGAAGTAAAACTTGAAATGAATATTTGAATGCTTTGTTACATTGATGTCTTTCAGGACAGGTCTAAGGCTCCAAGTGCTCTCAGGTATTCTGAAAGCTCCACTGAAATCTTCAGGCAGAAAAAAAAAAAAAAAGCTTTATAGAAAGAAATACTGTGTTGAAATCTTGCTGTCTGATCATTATGTTGACATGTCCCTTCTCAGCATTTCAGTTTAGCTTAACAGATACTGCAGCATATCTTCCAGTATATTACCTGTACTGAAATAAGATCTCTCCTCTTAAAAAGAGAAATTTGCCTCCTTTCTGAAGAAAGCATTTTTTCTGCTTTCTTTGTTTGGGCTCAATTCCATGTGAAGTATTCAGAAATGAAAATATCCAGTCTTCTGCACAAAATTTAGTTCTTAAAATGCTGCTATAACCATTTAAGTGCTCACAATGAATTAATGTCACTGAAGTTGCGCCAGTTCAGGTGACCCATTCAACGCATCATTTGTAATGCTGCCTAAGGAGCCAGTTTGCTTTCCGAATTCCTGACATTGTGTTAAAAGATTATGATGACTCAGGCACAGAAGTTTTTGTACTTCATCATAACAGCTGTCCACATGGACACTCTTAGCCTGTTGCAAGTGCAAGGTAATGTGATTTATCTTAGTCTCTTTTTATAGACCTAAGTGAAAGAGACAAATTCAAATCATCTCGAATTTGCTGTAAGTCAAGACCATGCATTCACGTTTACCAGATATTAGTAAACTTGCTGAGAACTTATCAAGCTGATCACGCGTCACAGCCCTAAGAGGAGATTAGAATAATATTATGGTGGCATCTGGATGAAACTGTATTGAAGTTGATGCTGTGACATCCAGTTTTCATTCAAAATAAATTGTTACATTCTGATGTAGCCTTAGATAGCTAAAATAAAATGCATTATGCAAAGCTGAATACAGAGCTGCTCAAAAGGTACACCCTATGTTCAGAAGGGGTCTGTGGTGCAAAATGTGAACACCGAGAATTGGCCATTACTTAGTTCAAAAATCCATGGAAGATGTGCTGAAGTGGAAATGAGAGAAGCACCAACAGTGTGGTGCTGCGAGAGAGGCACTTTTGGGGGGGCTGAATTCCAGCTGGAAAAGGCTCAGAGCTAAGCCTTGCACTTGCCTAGGAAACGTTCGTATTTCCTTCCCCAAAGCAGAGATGTTGATACAATCTTCAGAAGCAAACAGCGTATCCTTTCAGTGCAAATACCTTGTGAGACCATGATCCCAGCCAACCTCTCAAGTCAAAAAGCATAACAATAGTGTTCCTCTTTCCCCACATGGAAACAGCATTTAGCTTCAACTTACATGCTGAAAACTCCCCCTTTTAGGTCAATTACACAAACCACGCACTAATCTACCATCCCACAGTGTAAGTCATGCTGAATTGCACTGCCCTTTGGCTTTGTGTAGCTGCCTCACCCTTTTCTGTCCTTAATATTAATAGTCCCTTGCAGGTGCTCCTTCTTTCATGGTACCAATGCAGAGCTGTAGCAATAGCTAATTTCACAGTTATCAGTGCTAATGGGACCTGCCGTGAAATTGTCTCATTTCCAAAGGAGTCACTACGCAGTTGCTAAAAGAGAAAAAAAAAAAAGCCATGCATCAGCGGGAGTGACCTGTCTATAAATTTAACAAGGTTAGTCTTTCTAATCTCTGTCACAATACCTGCACACCTGTCTTACTTTCATGTTAATAATAAAAATGTCCTGCTGGGGTTTTAAAATTATTTTATGACAGCAGCAACCGTCAGTTTTAACAGCAATACATGAAACGAATTCAAAAGGTGCCAGAAGAGCCTTCAAACAAAGCCACTAGCCAGACAGAAAGAGCTCCTTCCCGGCCCTGAAGGTGAATGCCTTAAGGCACAGGTTTGATTGCCTTATTACCTTGGTTTGCATAGCTACAGCTGTTATTAGCAGTCATAAAAATCGTTCAACTGTGTTTGACTTGGAGGCCTCTTCCTGCAGTGAATTCTATAGACTTGACTAGGTGCTGAGTTATGCTATATTCTCCTCTGTTTGCTCTAGATTTACTGCCATCTCAGCTAATGAAAGCAAGAAGAGAAGGAGCACATCCTCAACTGAACACCAAATTAAGCCCTGTCGGTGTGTGCTGCAAACCACTAGGGACTGGGCAGCTCTCTTCTGGCCCCTTTCAGAGGCTCAGCAAAGAGGTCAACCTGCAAGCTTCAGGCTATGCACGTACTATGATACTCCACTGAATGAAATGAGCATTTCCTACGCAACACCAAACATTCTCGGCTTTCTATGTATACTCCTAGTTTGCTTCTGTTTTCCAAGCTAATTGTGATTTTGCATCCAGTCATTGCATGCAACTTCAATCGTGTTTTCAAGCACATTTGTTTCGGTTGGCCATTTTCAATTTGCAGGTCTTTTTCTTGATGGAATCCAAGCTGAGTGCGGTTTTCCAGGAGCTAGCTGAACACCACATTAGCTGAAGCTGGCCAAACATTTAATTCAAATGCATGCAATGATCTTTTCCCCAGTTCAAGTAATTTGCATTTTGGTCTGCAGGAACCATCATAATCCATCTTCACTATGACAGCTTTACAGTAAGAAAGTTACACTCCCACTTTTCCCGTTAGGTCCCTTGTACACTGAGTACTTCAAGCATGCTGACTATCCATTCCCAGCTGGAATTTAGCACACACTCACTTGCAGTCTGTTTAATTAATACCATTCCCCATCTCTCCTGACCAGCTAAATAACATCAGATGAAGAACAAAATTTTCTCCGCAGCACCAATTTAAGACGCTTCTTCTGTTTAGGCAATACAACCCCTTTACTTCCCTAAGATAGCATTTAAAAGATCAGTGATCAATTTGAAGATAAAAACTACAGACATTTTCCAATTTGAACAGTTCTGAAAAGTGAATAATAGAGGGAAAAGGGGCACTGGCTCGAGTCTGGCTTTGCTCTGCAGCACTTTCTGAAAAGGCAGGAAGGAAAACAGTTGAACATTCACAACCTGAAGCACTAATAAATGGTGAACATTTCTGAAAGAGAATATTCTTTCAAATTCAGACAGTATAACCGATAATGAGAACTTTGGAGGGGCAAATAATCACCACTGAATTCATAAAGAATTATTTTCTCTTAAAACAGAACCCAGATCAACCTAGAAGTAGACTCTATGCAGCCCTAATGATCAACGCAGTATCAACCATTTCCTATATAGAAGAAGGGCTGTAAAAGACAAATGACAGTCATATACAAAGTCTTACACATTTTCCCACCTAATGCATTTAACTTTGGAAGACAGTGCTCACAGTAAATACTGCTAGTTATTTGCTGTTCTATTCATATGCATTCCTTGTGTATATTTTCACAGCAGAAGTGGCTCACAGCACATAGACAGCATGTACTTGCAGTTCGTGCTATAAATTATTACCTATCTCTGTAGTACCTTAATCTCAGATGGACACATAATTTGTGAAATATCTAAGACCATTGTGATTCTTCTTAATTTCTGCCTCATGGTAGGCCTTTTATTTCCTAATCTTTAACATTAACATCTGCTAATGCTTATTCTTGCTCTTTTACACACCCTGGTCACATTTTCTGTTGGCAGCCTAAGAGACAGGAGAGGACAAGAACAAAGAAAAACAAAAAACAAACAAAAAACAAACAAACAAAAAAAAAAAAAAAAAAAAAAACAGACATTTGGAAAACTTTATAACAAAAGTCCAGAAGATTAAAAGAGAATATCAGCTTAAAATAATTGTCTGAAAGTACCCAGTCAAGACTTATACTTAGTTCTTTCTCAAAAAAGTCAACCTAAATAAGCTTCAACAGGCTATTTCTCTATTTTTATTTTTTTTTTTTACACAGTAGCAATTAATATCTCCTTTCTTCTACATAGCACACAGACAAAAAGTCACAGCCCCAAGGAGTTTACACAATAACCTAAACTGACAAAACACACTCCACTCTGATCTAAAAATAAATAGCGATTAAAATTAGTGCAGGAACTGTTGGTTGATATTTTTTATAGGCAAACACCAAGATTACATTAACTGGCCCACTGGGAATAAAACAGATTTACAATAGATTTAATTAAATGCATCTAATGAAGTCCAAATATAACAACAACAAACAGGCTCATCATCTGAAATATAGCAAACCATTCTGAACTGTAATAAATTTCTCATGTTTATCTTCAATTTTCATTTTGGCTTTCAGCACCCCACAGAGAATTTTTATTTGCTCGTGAAATGTTTTGGATTTTTCCCCTTCAACTTGTTTACTCAATTTGTAACATAGAAGTTTCAGAAGTTACTTTTAAACGAGTTTTTGAAAGGAAGTCTTTATTTTAATTAAATTTTAATAGAGCATCATGAACTGATTTTCTGCTCCACAGTGACATGCCAAAAGAAGGATTGCTGACTAGAGGTCAGTGGGAGTGCAGTGATGTAATCTATATGAATGAGAAAAAAAGTCTCCTGTCTCTTTGCAATGTATACTGTAGACATTTGCTAAGTCATTTACACTAGGACAAAGGGAATACACCATGGGTATGAACTAGCTCCAAACAGCACAGGACCATTCTATATGCAGGTTAATAACAATAAAAAAACCCTCCTGAAATATTTCTCCAGAACTGCTACTTAAGAAGTATTCTTAGGATGGGCTGAAACACTCCCCACTCATTTCCTTTCCAAACATTTCCTTTTAAATAAAATCAATGCTGATTCTTCAATTTTTTAATGTCAGCAGAATGGTATATGATTACTAATAGCAAGAGTTCTGATTGCTGGTCTGTCACCAGAGAAGTAAACTTGATTTCACATTGATTTTAGATCAGAACCTATCCTGAAGTTTCTCAGCATTTTCCTTTGGAAAAGAAGGAAAGGAGTCTTTCTAAGAGGAAATGAAGAGGAATAAAAAGATATATTTGTGTGTGTACAAGCAAAAATATGTGTGTACAGAAATTAAGAAACCAAAACATGGATGCCCAAAACATCAGGAGTGCAATCAATAAACGTATGCACTAAAACCAAAAATTCAGGAGGTTGTAGACTAATTCTCCAATACTTCCCACCACTGAGTTGCTCTGCTCATAAAAGTCACAGCAACAGAAGCTGTACAAAATGGGGGCAGCGCAGCCCTTTGACCAACCCGGAGGTTGAAATACACATTCCTGCGTAGCATCCCCTACTGACAATGGATTTAAATGCACACAGTGTCCGGTCCTATTGAAGAAACAGATGGTTATGAAAGTGTATGAAAAAGTCTACAGTTTCAAAGCTTGACTTTTCAGCAGCTCGACTTTTCAGCAGAACAGCATTATGGAACATTCCCTAGGAGCAAACAGAACGTTGTATGAGGGTGACAGGGTTGTAGCTTGCTGGAGCTACTTTTACTAGGAATTAAGGAGTAAACAACTGCTTTTATCAGGAATTGAATAAACAACAGGGGACATATATCCTGGACTCAGAAGCTTGTTGAAAGAATTATTTTCAATAATGCTAAAACCTAAAAACTTCAGAGGTCAATTTAAAACTTCCATAGCCTTGATCTTCCCAAGAGCACACTTTCAAGTGAATCCCTCTAAAACAAGCTCGTTTCCAATCCTTTTTTTTTTTTTTTTTTTTTTCCAGAAAGCACAGTAGCAACTTGTTTTAAATGCTAAAGTGCATTAAATCTGTGCAGTTGATAAAAATTCCAGCTCAAGTTGTATTTGAAGATTAAAAGAAAACAACATCAGTTTCATGAAACCGACTTCTGGCCAGTCTCCTCTGCTTCTGAAGATTTTCCAAGTTGTTGTGAACCCTTAGAATTTCTCCAGCTTATAATCCACTCTGATACTGATTCTCCCAGGAAGCCACAAATTTAACTTCCACAAATAAAATCACAAGGTGACCCTTATTGTCCAGAGCATGAATAACAGAAGAAAAGGTTATTTTCTCAACATTTCATAAACTCATGGCACTCATCTCAGGCACACCCTTCACTTTCCTGTAAATGGGATTTGTAACATATAAAGCATGGGATAATAAACTTTGTTTCATTCAAATCTATTGCCAAAGTTTAGTTTTGATGTACAAAGTATTTTGAGTCCTTTTACAGGAATGGACTTTCAAGTCTGCAAAATGTTATACAATTACTGCTCCAGACCTTTCAGTCAGATTTATTT
The DNA here is from genome assembly GCF_964035555.1 of Netta rufina. Taxonomy (NCBI): domain Eukaryota; kingdom Metazoa; phylum Chordata; class Aves; order Anseriformes; family Anatidae; genus Netta; species Netta rufina. The sequence continues at coordinate 30,762,649 of NC_140125.1, read as the reverse complement.
TAGTATTCCCCGAGTAGAATTTAATTTTTCCCCCATTCCATGTCAGTGCAACATTTGAAATGTCTAGGGAGCAAATTCTCTATCTACATAAGCACAAACCTTGCTCTAGTGGAGCTGTGGCTATTGACTGCCTTTCTATGGTACCACCTGTGGATTCTCCAAGAAACTACAAAGAGGCATTTCTACTTAAATGCAATAAAATCAGGCACAATACTAGCAGCAATAGCTTACAGGCATTACACAAAAAATTTTTCCCCTCACAGATGATATAAAAATGTCTAGCAGATAAAACGGGAACCTAAGAGCAATCAGTTATTTTACAGTATTCCTGTTAAGCAACTAATAGGTACCCTCCTCCTCTCTTACACAAATGGAAACCAAGCCATAATAAGCCTCCACTGCCATGCTTTAAGCCACCTATACTGGAGCAAATATGAGAAATAAGGTGCTACACTATTTATCTTCATCAAAGATGAATATCATAGATACCACAAAATGTCTAGAGCCTCCTTGCACTGCCGACTGTTCCCGTTTCAGAGGCAAAGGATTGAGGAGGCAGGAAGAGGAGGAAAATGTTCATATCTGATTAAAATCACTGAGCAGTGAATGGAAGAGGAAACAAAGAAACCCACATCACTGAGCCTGTAATATCTCATAACCTGCATAACCCCTCTCTCAAGTTCCTTTCCAGGAATCCTGCTCTTGCTGCTATCATCAAGTGTCCACATTTTACCTCCGTTTGTGTAAGTAGGAATAAATCTTGATGAGATGATCTCTGGTGATGTTTAAAGAGATCTTTGCAGAGGCTGAAGTAGAGGACAACAGGAGATAATCAGCTTCAACTGCTAAATTCTGGCTAAATGGCACTTCCAGGAATTCAGGATTACACAGATAAAGACCTTTGTGATGGCTGAATAGGGCAGAGAATCACAAAGCTGGTAATATAAGAACTGATTTTTTTTTTTCCTCCAAAGCCCTCATTTAAAAAATAAAAATAAATTAAAAGGAAAAAAGAAAAAGCTTTAGGACACTCTGATACTCTTATGATTCGTCAAGAAGCCCTGGTGGTCAAGAACCCTTACCTGTGCTGTTCTCATAAGTCACATGAACAGTAGCTGGTTACACTACTTGCTGGATCAGGACAAATGATGATATGTCTGGTTTTCATCAAAACAAAAAAACAAAAACAAAACAAACAAAAAAAAAAAAAAAAAAAAAAAAAAAAAGAAATCTTCCACACGCTTGCAAAACAAGCATCAGTTCAACCTGCCTAACATTGCAAGGCTCTTCACGGTGCATTTCCTAGAAGCTGATCCAAATACAGACAAAGCTTTTTGAGCACACTTGCCTTGTCAGTCCTGTCTGTGATCACCACCATGATATACCTTCATGGTACAATTGAGAATCATGTTGCATCCATTTTTTTTTTTTTTTTTTTTTACCTCCTGCACATTGCCACTGAACTTTGCACAAAGCCTTCACGGATGAGAGAAACTGATCAATTAAGAATTTTTTATCTCACTACTATAGATTTTCTTCTGATGTGTTCTGTACAATTTCTTTAATAATACTTGAATTAATTTTCCATCTTCTATATTGCACTGCAATTGAGAAAATATACAAGAATAAAACAGAGGTGATTGCACTCATGGTTTGGGGTTTCCAACAAGCAACACTGCCTACCTCCAGTGGCCTTAAACTTGTCAGGATTGAAGGAAAAATAAAGCCTCACAATTTTCCTTCTTGACACTGGTTACATCTTTATAAACTCCTGAAAAGATGGAAGAGCTGAATACATCCTCCTGCAAAAGTCATAGTAAATAACAGTCTCTTCTTGAACTTTTAATGGCATTATATTGCCCTCTGATGCAATGAGAGCATCATCTTCAATAGCCCTTCGAAATTTAGCATGGCTACAGGCCACTGTACGTTCTGATCTAACCTAAAGTATCTGAGGCCAGAAAAGGAAACAGCAATTATATGATGAAAATAAAACATTTACTGGGAATTCTTCCTTCCTCTGACACTTGAGGAAATAAATTAGTGACAAAAAAAATCTTAGTCTCAAACTGGCTTATATTTATTTATTAGCTATATCTTTCTTACAGGGAAGAAAATATCACTCTACATGCATTCAAAATGAAGTATTTTTCAAAACTCAGCCTAAACACTTTTTTTTTTTTTAATAGCATTGACTTTCTTGAAAAGTAATAATGCAGTAAAAGGTATAAAGGAATTGCAGAATTCACATCACAAGAATGCATTGCAATTAAGCAGTGAGACTCTGAACCATACTCGCTGTAGATCAATGCAGCCACAATGAAACTAGAGAAGCAGAAGTGACATCATCAAGGATAGTTCTAACCTTTAGTTCTTTTTGTCTTTCCCATTAGCTGAAAGCCTGTGCATACACTTCAACAGCTATTTAATAAACACAAGTACATGCCACTATCAGAGATTTTAAGACTCAAACTATTTGAAGCAAAGCACACCTATGACATATGCATGTACTCGATCCAAAGAGCTGTCACAACAGAAACGCCTCACTTGCGCTCCTACCTACACAACTAATGCCTTGCACTGGTTGCAGTATAGTCATGGGACGTTTGCATCTACCAGTCAGACTTTTTTTTGACTTATTAAACCAAAGTCCTCTGATACTTTAATGATACAAGTGATGACAACTGCCGTGCTCCCAAGCAAGGCAGAGCTACAGATGCTCCTGCTGAGACTTCCTAGTGACATAAAGCACAATGAGCACAGACCAACCTCTTGGAAGATGAGGGCTCATTACCCTCCCTTTCCCTTCAACCTTTGGAGCAATTCTAAGTTCAGCTACAGAAAGGTTAGGTGGGTGTGAAAGGTGAAGAGCACTTTCATTTCTCTTCAGAAAAGATTGTGGGTTTAAAAAAAGATGGTTTCATTAGCTGGGAGTGGCTTTTTCCTCACGCCATGCAGATGTATTCTTCCTTACTCTCCACAGAAGAGAGCTAGGCACAATCAAAGTTCAAAAGTTGCTGGATAATCAGCCTTATGCTTTCATTTGTCAAGAGGAGCAACTCCAACAGATTTCTTAGCTCTACTACTCCGACGCAGCCATGTCAACTGCAAGCCAATTATCCCGGAGTGAGAGAGAAGAGTTTGGTCCCAAATGTATTTTATATGACAACACACATCTCTCACATTTGCAGTGGTCTGGAATAAAATAGTTGAGTTGCATGGGACCTTCAAGATCACCTAGCCTGACTGCCTGACCATTTCAGGGCTAACCATAAGTTAAAGCATATTATTGAGGGCGTTGTTCAGATGCCTCCTGAACACTGACAGGCATGGGCCATCAACCACCTCTCTATGAAGCCTGTTGCAGTGTTTGACCACCCTCGGTACAGAAATGTTTCCTAAAGCCCAGTCTGAACCTCCCTTGGCTCAGCTCTGTGCCGATCCCACACATCATGCCATCGGTGATCAGGGAGCAAAGCCCAGCACCTTCCTCTGTGCCTCCTTTCCTCAGGGAGCTGCAGGGAGCAGCGATGCCACCCCTTGGCCTCCTTCTGTCCAGACTGGACAACCCAGTGAACTCAGCCTCCCAACCCTTTTGACAGCTTTTTGCCCTCCTCTGGACACTTTCAAGTACCTTAACATCCTTTTTATATCGTGGAGCCCAGAACTGTGCACAATATTGCTGGTGAGGCCGCACCAATGCTAAATATAGCAGGAGAATCACCTCTTTTCACCTCATTTTGGTTATGCTGTGTATAATGCATCCCAAAATGCAGTTTGCTCTCTTGGCTACCAGGGCACACTGCTGGCTCACATTGAGCCTGCTGTGACCAGCACCAGATCCCTTTCTGCAGGATGCTCTACTGCTACTCGCCTCCCTGTCTGTACCTGTGTCTGGCACTACTCCATCCCAGGTGCAGATCCCTGCACTTACCCTTGTTGAATTGCATGCCATAGGCGACTGCCCAAGGCTCCAACATATCCAGATCTCTCTGCAAGGCCTCTCATCACTCCAGACAGTTAACAACACCTTCCAGTTTAGTATCAGCAGCGAACCTGCTGAGGATGCACTTCCCTCCAGCATCCAGATCACTGATAACAATGTTGAACAGGGCTGGCTCTGGCAGTGAGCCCTGGGGAACCGCACTAGTGACTGACCACCAGCCAGATGCAGCTCCGTTTATTCTGACCCTTTGAGCTCTGCCTTTAGGCTAGTTCATTACCCGGTGTAGCATGCACCTGTTCAGCTCACAGTTGGACAACTTTCCCAGAAAGATTCTGTGAGGAACAGTATCAAAGGCCTTAAAAAAATACAGAAAGATCACATCTACCACCATCCCTTCATCCACTAAGTGGGTGGCCTTACCATACCATTGTATGAAATTACTATGACAGTGTAAACACTGCTCGGCAACAACTGGAACATCAGTGTGTTATCAACGTTATTCCCATCCTAAATCCGCAATGCAGCACCATACCAGCCAGCAGAAGAAAATTAACTATCCTAACTGAAACCAGGACAGTGGCACAATGGGATTGCCTCGTCCTGTGCTTTTAAAAGGTGGTTCTTAAAAAATGACCAGCTATCATGGACCCCTAAACCTTCTCAAGCAGATTCTTGGCAGAAACTGCTAACTAGCTCCCTAAGTAGCTTAAAGTTTGCTCTCTTGAAGCCCAGGGTTGCAACTCTGCTGACCTTTTTTGTCATTGCACCAAAAATTTTGAACTCAGCTATTTCGTGACAGGGGAAAATCCAACCACTTTAACTCAAATTCACTGAATTAAAGAGAGAACTGTTCCAGCAGAGAGTCCGATGTTCTATTTCTGGTGCCATTTCAGAAACTCTTTAGAGAAAAACAATGGTTTTACATGATAGCTATGTGGAATCACTTTTCAGAGTTACATCAGCCTCTAGCTATTTGTTCCTTACTTCCCAAAAGCACATCATACTATCAAAGAAAAAAAGCCTTGTCAGTTTATTTTTATTTTGCACAGTAATGCAATTCTTCACATTTTAAAGCCTAACGCTTTTCCTAAGCAAAATAAAAGGAACGACATAATGTATTTACTATGACATTACTAGGTATTATCTTAATGTCTCACTTACGATGTAAAACTAATGTCTCTGTCAAGTGAACAATACATTGATTTGCGTCTTCTTTGAGTAGTACCAGTTAGAAATCTAAAGGAAAACTACTAGAAATTTGCTTTCTAATTATTTTGCCATCACTCCATCCTTCCACATCTCAATCAGGATGAGTTACCTTTGTACAAACATCTCTATTTTGTCTCTTCTTGCAAAGGATGTAGAACAATAGCAAGATATAGGAGGAATGTCAGCGATGGGACTGAATCTTTATGCAGCTTTAAAGACCAGCACATTGCTTATAGGAATGATTCAACCCAATGGTGTTTTTTTGTTTGTTTGGTTTGCTTTTTTATTTTTTAGAAGCCCTGAATCTTCACACACTTTAGTAAGAAATAAAAATAAATATAAAAATAGACAAAGAATTCTGAAACATACAACAACTACATTGAGCTCTGGCAACGTTGCTGGAACTGTTGGAAAAGCACTCTTCACTAATCTGTTTATTACAGGCCTCCATCCAAAACGCAGCACCAGTCATCTGTTGTCATCTGGTGTTTATCTTTCACCAGGTTCAGGCTCTAATCTAGGCTCTCTCTCCAGCTGCTACTCAAGGGCCACTTTCAGAACAGAGGGACAAAGAGTCTAAGAGATGACTAAGTACATCAGAACCCAACTCCCAGTCAGCCCAGTTACTCCTGTGCTGGAAAGCTTCCCTGCTGGTTTCAGGAATTCTAGTCCTTAGCAATGTATTAGATGTATTCAAAGGAAGCTTTCTCCATAGAATATGATACCAATTGTCTTATGCCATATGGAAATTTATCCTTAACTTTATTATCCTAACAGCAGAAAGGTTTTGGTGGTGGTTTCTTTTGTTTGTTTTTAACTGCTCACATAAACATACAACCTTTTTATGAATTTTCTTAAGCTTTTGGCCTCAGCGCTATTTCCATGGTAATAGGTTCCACAGAACTGTATATTGCATAAAAAGCATATTTCCTTTTCTCACTTCCAAATTGGCTGTCTTAACTTTTGAATTCCTGTGTTCATGAACTATGAAATAAAGGACAAGCTGACCATTTTACTCTGATTCTGTGCCACCTTATTTACAGTGTGGGAGACAAAGGGAGAACTTTATTTCAATGCATTAATTTGTCATCTCCCTCTCTCCATCTCATCTCCGCATCATTTTTCCTCACTGTTCAGCCATCTCTCAATTTATTCTTTTGTTCAATGATGCAAGCAATTAGCACGGCTATTATTTCAGAAAAGAAACTAGTCTCACACTTGGACAAAATTCTTAAGCAACAGAGCAGGGGAGGAAAGCAAGGCTACAAATCCTCACTAATTGTGATCTTCTGGCTTTCACTAATTTACAGGATTAACTCACTCCTGTAATAGTCCACAGATTTCTTCCTCACATCACAGCTGAGTCATGGGGTTTTCATACTCATAGGATAAGCCTACTTAGCTCTTTTCAGTCCATGGGATACCCTTTACCTCCTTCTTCCCTTGGTCACCCTGGTATCATGAAGGGGGAAAGTAATGATTTTAAGGTCATTAAGCCATGCATAAAAATGCCGTAAGAGATCAAATCACACCAAGGTAATGCAAAAAAAAAAAAAGAAAAAAGAACCTCCTGCTTTAGTTAGCACAGACTTCAGTTTTCCCTCTTGATGGTTTTAGAAAATCCATATACAGCTGGGCTGTTAGTTGAGGAGGTAGACAGGAGGAATAAAATACAAATAGCCAACTCCTGTAATATACAAACTGAATGATCAAACAATCATGGCAAAACGTCAGCTCATGACATACAGTGACTTCAGTAGGGTCATATCTAATTACTAATAATGTGGTTTAAAAAGGCTTTTAGAGGAAAGCTACTTCAGAGATAACAACTAATGCATGAGGAACAAGGGCAACAGAGATAATTAAGTGGGGATATTAATTTTAGTGCCAATGAATTTGTTTGACAATCTGCTCTTTGGTCCAGTCAAACAAACTTTGGAAATAAAATTCCTGCACTTTCAGTCTACAGTCTCACTATGAGTTACTTTGGTCAAAGAATGAAAAAAAAAAAATCAGCGCAAGAGTTTGCATGCCTTTGTTCAACATCATCACTTATGAGCTTGTAGTAACAAGAACAAAGTTTTCTATGTTGTTATGGAAGCCACCATACTCAAATGAAGATCTCATGCATTTCATGACTGAATGCAAGCCATCCAAAATATTCTGGGCCAAAACCTAACTGCACATGGGCAAAATACCTCCTGCATTACAGATCTTGTATGGAATTGAGTGTGGTCACATAAGAACATGATACTAGAAGGGCCAGTACACAAATTTCCTTTTCATTTATTGCTAAAATGCTTTGACAAAATAGGTCTGGCTCTAAGAAGCATGGAATAAATATAGAAAACGCCTGTTAATCTACAGATGGAGCAAGTAACATGATTTCTGTACCTTGCATTATATGCTTCAAAAGCTACTTAAATTATCCTGGCACTGCTGTAGCAATCATTAACATTTTAGCTTTATCCTGCTGAACACTTTAAGAAGTGACAGCAGAAGCAAGTGGAAGAGAAATAAATTAGACAGTAGACACTTAGAAAATAAGGTTGGAATCAAAATCCTGGATGAGGATACCCCACACACAGGCTTTGGCTCTGTATCTGAACTCTCCATCTTGTGCCCAACTCTAATCACTACCAGTTTCTTTCTAAAAGGCTGTGCCTGAAAGAACTGATGTGTTATGAGACAGCCGTGACCTAAGTAAACTCCAAACAAATCATTCATCACTGCAAAACTCCAGAACAAGCTGGTTCTTTCTCAGAGAACAGTGTTCTTCTAAACATGTATTATACATAAAGAGGAAACAGAAAGCACATACTGTAGGCTTTCATCAATTGTACACAAAGCCTTTGATAACTCTCTGAATAGGCTTGAGATCATTATGCCCAGGGCCAAGTAATGCTCTGCAGTTTAAGATCTCATTTTCCAAACTTTTGGTCAAAAGGGTCTTTTTAAGTGCAGCAGAGAAAGGAACACTTTTTCCTTGAATATCATGATCACTCAAATCCTTACATGTATCATCTTTTCTACACCTAATTCAAACTTCACAATCTCAAGGTCTGAAGCAGGAGGTACTCACCCTATCCACATCAACAGCCAGGTTTTCTCCTCCCTATTCTTCCCTTTCACAGCCCACATTATTCCTGGAGGAACTGGCCTTTCCCAGTTCTCTGCTTTTTCTCTTACCTTTCTGTCACTCGGATCTGCAAACCATGCTGTGTTAATCTTGTTTTGTTTTTAAACAACCTACTTAAAATTTAGATACACTAAAAGATTCTTTTGCAGATTCAGGAAGTTAACCAGAGGTGGTCCATGCACCAAGGAAATGCCCACCATTTTATGTTCGGCAGTTCATACCATCCTTTTGGTTTAGAGGCATACTAAAACAGGAGAACTATGCTGATCATTTAGGAACAACTACTCCTAAATAGTGGTGAATTTTACTCCAAAGTGTTTTACTGTAACCACCTTAATCCAGTCGCCTGTTTTCCACTCATTTCCCTTTGAAAGCTAACCCTACATCAGCCTGAACTCCTATGGACTCAAATCTATCTCATGCTCATTAATGTGGTGGTTTTGTTTCAGATATTTTAGCAGCTTTGGATAATAAGTACTAAAAACATTATGCATTTAACTTGGTATCACATTTTGTATAAACTTAGTAGAAGCAGTCATCTCATTAAGGTATTTGGACTTTGCAGCTCCTACAATAGCTCAACCATTTCTTGTTCTTTAAAAGCATTTTGTGACAACTGGTACGTAACATAGGTGTGCTGACACTGTGATATCCTGTAATTCACATTAACAGCTGCACATACAATTACAGGCCTTCCCAAGTAAAAACCTGACCAATTCCAAGGGTTTTCTCTGAGCAAGCAAGGACTGAAATTCCTTTGAGTGATAGAGAGATCAACAGAAGCCTTTACAAGTGTTAAAACACAGTCTGATCCCGAGGGCATGCATAAAAATGCTACCTGCTGGTGACTGAAAGAGCACAATTTTCAGACTCTATTCAATTCTACTGAATTTCAGCTGGTATTCTCCAATATGTAATCATCAGAAAGGGATCACAATTACCCTCTTCAAGTAAGTATTTCAGCATTCCCGTGTTCATAGGAGGGTCTTAATGGACCATACGTTTTGAGATAAATCAGTTCCCTTTCCCTGCCTCTGATTCCTTGTCTCACAAGAGGGCTGCTTACCAGCAAAATTTGATTCATCTCCTTACAGAAAACAGCATCAGCTGTTCATTTGTGAGCCAAGCCTAGGGAAGATCACAGGGTTTTGGAAGCAGATCTTTGTTTCTGTGTACTCAAAGAGTGGCTAAACACAGAATGATATAAAACAGGGATGGTGAGGACAGATGGGGTCACGTACTCCATCTCCTAATCTCCAGGTAGGGACAATTTTGTCTAAGCACTACTTAGCAGATAATTCTCTGACTTACTCTTTGGAGGTTCCATCGGTGAGTTCCCATAATGCCTCCACGAAATTTATTTGAACTCTCTGTATCAGTAGAGAGGTTCTTTTATGTCTAACATACAACTCCAGTTAAAGACATCATTACTTCTATTTTTTCTGGCTGTAGACATATACTAAATTACTAAATTTGGTAGTATATAAATTTGCATTTGTTTTACTTACTCCTGATACCAACTGCTTTTTCTGCAGAACTGTTTGAATAGTAGGGTGTTATTTAAGACTTGCCCTACACTATTGCAGCAGCTGAGCCCTACAATATCACAACACTTTTTATTTATTTCAGCAGAACTCAAATAAAAGCTGTAATTCATTCCCCACAACAAGGTGCTATTGAAGGCAGTCTGGAGGGGAAGATCCTAAGAAGGCATCAATATCCTGGAAATTACAATAGCAGGAATATTTTTTAGTGTCTAAAATTACCATGAGTCTATTCTGAGCTATGGTGTGTCTCTTCCAGAATAATGTGTTTTGTTTTGTTTTTTTTTTGGTGATACTTCAGTAAGAAAATACAGTCACACTTCAAGGTACTCTACCATTGCTGTCAAGTTATCTGAGAGTGTCTAACAAAAGCTAATTTACAGTGGGAGGGGTCTACAAACAGGCGCCATTAAGTCTAGAGCGATGAGACTGACATCAGTCTGACAAAGTTATAATGTAGAAGGGTACTATAACTCTGTGTGAAGTACAAGGTTTCCACCCCAAGGAATTCTTTTACTTCTTTCCTATTCCTCTAAGCTAATACACAGTGAGGCTTCTATTCTTAATCTATTCTTAAGGGAAGGAAAGAAAAATTAATTAATAGACATTTGCAAGTAAGTAACTAGTGCCTTTTTCTTTTTTTTCCCCAAAATCATGAAAATCAGAGTTCTAATTAAGATGGGATAACAGATTCATCTTCCGAATGCTCTTCCCCAGCAGGGTTTTGTAACTCTAACAGTAAGTACATAATGAAAATTATATGTATATGGGGTAGAGAGATTGAGAATGTTCTGAAAAATATACAGCAACATTGTTTTCTGTACATTAAAGCAGAAGAAGCAAAGCTTGCATCTCATCTCAAGTTGCAGAGATCACTAATCAAAGTTATTCTTCTTACTTGATTAATTTCCAGTCTGATACAGATACTACACAACCAAACACTAAAATCCTTTTAAAGTGCTTAAAGACAAAAGCTATCATCGTTATTCCCTGACTGGACAATTAACTGTGACCCTCTAAGTAAAGCGAGAATTTCAACATTTGAAGGTTGTAAAGAGACTATAAAACTTACTATCAACAAACAGTCCATTACAGACCAGCATCTGTAGGATGGTAGGGTTTTTTTGTGTGTGTTTTTTTGTTTGTTTGTTTGTTTTGCAGGAAGGGAGGTGTTGAATCTGTTAGCAGATTCCAGCCACTACCTTTCCTATTTTCAGGTTAGCAAAAGGAGAGGAAAATGGCAGGGAACAGCAGTCCTTATGGTAACTGCAGCTGAACAGGATCAGACTGGAAAGTTTTGAGTAATAGATTCTCCTTAGTGAATGTTTTTAAGACAAAATGAACTGCCTAGGAACCATGAACATTATTAAAAAGTAAACAAAAGACATTTTCGTAAAAGATGAGCTAAACAATTGTGAAAGCAATGAGACTGAACCAATTTTCCTAATACAAATAATAATTCAGTTTTCTTAATATGCGTTCTTTGTTTAGTTCTTTTCTTACATCAAATGCTTTTGTCTTAGATCAAACTATCATCACATAGTGATCTGCCCAAATGTGACTCAGGTTCACTAGAGGATAGATCCACAACAAAACAGTCACATATTTTCCAGATAAAATAACTGTAATTCACTTCTAGTTTTACCAACTCTTCTTTGGTGCATGGCTATATCTTACTGCTTATGAATAACATTGTGGGTTGTGGTTTTTTTTTTTTTTTTTCTGGCTATAATACCAGTCACTCATACCAAAAAATGTTAAATATTAATGTAGGGATGTATCTTGCAATCTGTTCATAACTTAGTAGAAAGACCAACTTCCAAAGATTCATGTGCCTAAGGAAGCCAATAGGGATAGATGGGAGAATTCAAAAAGAATAGGCTTGTATTGCAATATGCAAGAGCTTGGGCACTCTAAAAATCTCACTACCTGCAAAAGCAAGTGCTTTGGAAAGCCTGCCTCCTCCTTCTGCACAAGTTAATGTGAATGGGTTCTACAGCTACCTATGAGTGTGTACGGTTACCAAAAGTCAGCCCTCCAAAAAGGAGGAAAAAAACTACTGAGAAGTATATGGAAATAAGCCCCAAACTGCTCAACTCTGGAGATTACTGATCCTTCTGAATCCATGAGAATTAATACAAATCAGAACACTAAGAATCAGTTTAATGTGCAGAAGGACACCAGCACACACTAGCATCAATAGGAACCTGTAACTTCGGGCACATCAACACAGCTGGTGGCTGCTCAACAAGGACTATAGGATCATATACGCCCCAATGAACCAAAAGACCCTCTGGAAACTTCACAAATACCCAGCCAAAATTTATTGGTACATCAGTGCTGTTTTCCACTTGTGAATAGACAAATGTGGTTGACCTCCCAGTTGTTGCTCTAACCAAGTATTATGAGGGAGTGAATGAGTTTGTGTGAACTGTATGAAGGAATAAATGGACAACGTGGCTAATTATCAGCTAGTAACAACAGCTTGGTTCTATTATTAATAACAGCTGCATTAATAAAAGGTGTTTTTATTAACACTGGTTGTGATCTGTGTCTTCCCCCCAACTCAATTCCCTACCAAGGAAAAGAGAATTTGTAGCACTCCTTTTTTCTGGTCCTCACTATGTGATTGGCTCTACTTCTCCCCAACAGGAACAAGCAGTGTCCGCATGCCCCTGCAAGCTTGGATGAGGGGGAAAAAAAAAGGCAGGGGAGGGGGGAAAGAAAAAAGAAAGGAACGCATTTTATTATCTTAAATTACTTACTTGGTAGGGGTATAGAGTAACACCATTTGTTCTTGACAAAGACCAGGTGCCGTCAAGGTACTGATGAGCCTGGATAGCCACAGAATTAAGAACGTTACCATTGCTGGGGCTGGTGGCCATTTGAAAGCTGACCTTGGCTTGGTGTCCAGGAGAGCCATTTTTCTTCTCCACCCCATTGACAATTCCTAGACTGTTGGGTTTTCCACTGTGTTTGTTGGTGACAAAGCCTGTATAATTAGACGTAGCGTAAGGAGCAGGCATGTATGCCCAGTCCCTGGGCTGCAAGCTGCCCATGTGCCGGGAACCCACTAACGTGGGGATGTTGGAGAGGGGTGGGGGAGATCCTGGCGAGGCATCGTAATGTTCTGAGTTGGCAGCCTGCTCTAAGGTCAGCACCATCTGAATGGCCTCTTGCTTCAGCTGGTTCAGGTGTGTGGCACAAACATCGCATCTGTTGTCCTTCTCGTTCCATGCCTTCCGAATGGTATTGGGAACTTGGAGCTTGTCATGAATCACTGAAGAGAAACACGGGTCCTAAAGAGCAAACAGAGAAGGGAGAGGGGGACAGGAGAGAAATATTTAACCACTGCCACCACAGTGAAACATTATTACTGCTGATTGTGCATTTCAAAAGCCAATTTAGGAGATAAGCTTAGAATGCAAACAAAAGCCATTAGATACAGTCAACACATGGCAGCAGCAGAGTTAAACAAAAATGAGAAACTGGATCATGTAAGAAAGAAAAAAAATATTTTACTTTTACTGATAAATGACGAATGTTATAATTCCAATGCAAGCTTGAATGCATGGCAGGGAGAATGAATTAACCTGCTTCACACACACCACTGCACCTAATTTCTGACTTGAATGAAATCTACTTCTAGTTACACAGGTGAGATCAAGGGCAACTCCCCTAAAATCAATGGGCTTATAGCAAGGTTCGCTATCTACTCATCATTTGTAGCGAACAATTTTCTCCTTGGAAAGTGTATTTTTGAGACAAAACCGTGTATGATTTAAAACTGCCTACCTCATATCTTTACCTTTTAGGTAGAGTTTTCAATGGCAGTGGTGCTCTCTGTGGAGCCACCCCAATCTGACTACAATGCTGGCCCAAACTGCACAACAAGTGCTTCAGCAAGTTGTGATGCCAACCAGCGGTCATAGCAGGGCTTATCACCAAACTTGCCTAGTTATGCAGTATTGTGTGGTCTTAGAAATGCAGAGCAATGATGTTTGTTATGCAGAACAAACCATGACAGCTACGTGATGGAAACTAACATTTCTAATGCACTCATCTGAGGTTCTCTCTTTACATGCAAAAAACAGGAGTTCTAGACTAGCAGTGCTGGAAGTGGTGGAAAATATGTATATATTCTGTGCATATATGTATATATGTACATATATGATAAGGTAGGTGAGGAAAAAGAGCTTTATACTCAAGTGACTGGTTATGGAAATTTCACACAATATTTTAGCACTTTTACAGGCCAGGCTTCCCCTCCTTAAGTTTTGGGGACTTATTGGTGGATTTTGTTCTAATTATTAAAAAGATTTACATGCAGTAGCATCAGAATCTATTTTTTCTTCTTTTTCTTTGAGACTTTATCAGCTTCAGCAGCAAAATGAAATCAAACTGGAAAAGTAGAAATAAAAAAAATCCAAAAATAGAGACCACCCTTATCAAGTAATTTGATGAGCCCCATGCCATCAAAGATGGACAGATTTCATGTCTTGATAGTTTAGCTGCACTGGGAAAAAATGAGTAGCGGGTATCGTATAAGGAGGGAGAAAATTCATCGGTAAAGGGTCACATTCATTATGATCCATCTTTATTATATACTCAAGCATTTTATTTTCACTGTTTAACTACCGTGAACAGCTCCTCAGCATGCAGTGATTAATTGATTCATAAATCATGGTGCCTCTTTATGCACAGCAGCAAAAGAGCAGTTCTAGCCCCAGAAGCCCAAGAGAGCCATATAAGCTGATGGGAAACAACAGGAGGCTGAGATGTGATCAAGCCTCAAACTGGTCATTTCTATTCCATGCACAAAGGGGGTCAGAGCATCAAAGTGTGTCAGGGAGGCAGGAACTGGATCCTGCATCAGCCCTCCCCCCTTAACCTTCAGGAAAGTGGCTGATGGAAATCAGGGGGAAAAAACAGGAAGCAAAAGATGTCAAATCCTATTTTCCATCCAAGACCACAACTAGGTCAACAGATCACATCAGATACAGGCACCCCACCCATGATGCCAGGTACGCAGGGAGAGGACTCTACTGTTCCCCTAATGCACTAGACAAAGCCATCCATACAGCTGAAGTGAGGTGTGAGTCTTCTCTCCAGGCTGCTCAATGTCAGTCCAGGAAAAATCCTCGCCAGCTCTTCCTGCAGCTAGCTAATGCCACAGAGCTGGTGGTTGTTCTTTGAAAGTTAACTTCCCTTAGGCAACTGGGCTCGAACCCAGGTACTTATACACAGCATTCAGATCCAGCAGCAGTTTAACATGGAAATTCCTGGATACTATGATAAATATTCCAAGGAAATAAAGCCTTCTCTTAAAGTAAGCAAATGTCAGTATGATATAAATATTCAAGTAGCACACCAGCTTTAAGGAGTGCTGGACAGCAGTGAATTCAGCTTCATCTCAGTGTTAAAACAAACATCAGATCATTCTCTGATACAACAATAAACAGAGAGAGAGGAAGGAATACTGTTCCTCCTCGGGAGTAGAAAGGAATAAAACAGACACCACCTGAATTGATTACTGTTACAACTGGCCCTACTTATCTATCAGACTCCCCTCCGTGGATAGCTCAAAACTGGATCCAGGTCTAGGATATGAAACAAAATCCTACACGAGAGCGAATAAATTTGGAGAAACACAGGTTCCAGAAACGTTAGTCATAGTCTGTTCTCAACAGCAACGAAAAATGCTAGAGCCCATTTACTTTGTTATTCTGCACTGGGCAGCTCCAGCGTAATTTCACAGAAGAATTAGTGGACAGACTTGCAACACATCTAGGAGAAGGTCAAGGCTGGACAGTCACAGCACCCTTGTTTGAATAACAGGGCAATGCAGCTACATGACACTAAGTTTCATTATTTCATCTGCAAGCAATCATCTGCACACATTTCCCTACGGAATGCCTATTAGTTCAATAAACAGGATCTTGTCCCATAGGTCTGTATGAAATAGCGACGGGCAAACCCCATGAATATGTGGTTTGTGCTAGCTGCACTGAGCAGCAGGAGTTGGAAAGGTTATGCTCACTACTAAAACCTGTGAGGTCTCAGAAACCCCATACACACTGTCATGAGAGCAGATTTGCTTGTGAAATCTGAGGTTGACACTGGAAATACCATTTATATTTTGGCACTCATTTCCAGGCCTGACAGAACAAAGTACAGTGACACTGAAATTGAAACAGAACTTTAAAAGTCACATAAGAGTTTGGTTTGAGTTCAGGGCAAAGGTTCATGATGGTTTCTCTTATTGCTCTAATGGTTCACCCATCTTTAGTATAAACAGCATTACTATAAACTCCTATTCCTAGAATAAACACATGAAGACGTGTAAGAGGTCTGAAAGCTTCAGGAGATCAGTCACAACATGGACCACAGCAAAAATGCACCAGGCAAGCACTGAACTAAACAGAGTACTGAACTGAACTTGTCTGTAAGGAGCATTTTCGCATTGAGTTTTCAAGCTCAAGTAAAGACCAATGCCAGCTATGCTTGGCTGTTCATCGTCTCTACTCTGGCCATCTATTAATTTATCCCTCCTCTTTGGTCCTGAATTATAAAGCCATGTTGGAAATACAGTCGAGTTAAGGAAGTTTTGCTTTTTAGAGCCATCATAGACAGGGATGCTGAGGAATTCGTGCTTTACCCATTACGCAGGCACTGGTTAAAAAACATTGAAGTTCACAGCTGTAACAGGGTAAATGCAGCCTTGACCTCATGGAGGAGGGGGGACAGCACAACTGTAGATCATGTAAGGTAATGCAGAAGCATCCTCTCTTTGTCTGCCTTCATAAAGCTGTACCTTGCTCTACAATTTTCATGACATTGCAACTCCATCACTGGAAAGCAAACCAGGAAGAGCAATTCTTTCCTTCCTGCTACCCAGCATGGTGCCCATCTCCCTCTACAGAGAAAGCAAACACTTTTAGCATGAAGGACAGTGCTTCACACACACACCCACACGAAGCTCAAAAGGAGACGGGACACAAGCAGACAGAGCTCAACTGGTGCAGAGAGGAGCAGGCCAAAAATAGGATGAGCAATTTGCACTTTCATGTTACATGGCACCCAGCTGATCAGAGGTTCATAAGCAAATGTTTCATATGCCTGCTACTTGTTTCACAAACCAAGAAGGTCGACAGTAATATAGGGCATGCAGTTGTGCATGGAATCTTAAAGTTTGTTCTGCCAACTGTAGCCAATCCTATGTCGTTACCTCAGAGAAAACTCAACTTTACAACGGATCTCAAGACCTGCTTATCAAATTTTGGTTTTCAACACCAGTATTATTCATTGCTCTTCAGGGAAGAACAAAGCAGTCAACACCAGCTAGATCACAGAGGTCAGCCTCTGCTTGGAGATGCTCACAAAAAACTCATGGATTTCTCTTGTTTCTGAGAGGGTCCAGGCAGCAATGACTGCTGGTGTGTAATCCATCACACAAGGAGAGGGGAGAAATAGGGGGAACACAACAATCAAAGCTCTGCCCTGGAAAGGGTGTTTTCCAGATTCGCATTCTCCACAGGCAGGGAGTAAAAGAACTAATTAAGAAATGTAAGTAGGAGGGAAGCCTTAACCCTGATAAAAAACACATGTTTTTCCATGACTGTGCAAACATCTCTGCTCTAAACACAATCAGGCTAGTCCACGGTTGGTCTCTGTTTAAAAAATAAATAAATAAAGTCAGCTTTTTCTGTTCTCTTTTCTCTCTTGAGGGCTCACTTTCTAACCTAATAAAAAGATTATACTTGTAAATTTACTTTCCAGAGGCACTTGGGCTATTTTCCAAGTGACTCTGCATCCTAACTTAAACATATCCTATCATCTTCGAGGCTACATTTCAGAGATCTGCTGTTTTCAGCATTCCAGAGCCCCAGCAGTTGAAAAACAGCTTCTCACTGTTACAATGGCACCACTTCTGTTAAAGCAAAAGCATGTTCAAATAAGCCTCAGTCAGTGGGAGTTTTTCCTCAAATAAGGATGACAGGAGAGAGACCATGACTATAAATTAGTAGGACTGTATCACCAGACTGGCTGGGAGCCTTCAGATAAAAACCAGTTGGTTTGCTAAGTAAAGACTGAACCATCTGAATTATCTAAGGTGACAGGATCTCTGCTAGCACAAGCAGCCTTTGCTGAGTAAAAGCAGAAGTTGTACATGAGGAAGACCAACAGGGCAGTGCGATGGCCTCCCTTTTTCTTTTGCTCTGCACATCTCAGCTCCTTTGCTAGAAAAGGAGAACATATTTCCCTCTTGTCATTCGGGAACCCTCTCCTCTCCCCAGCTGGAGCATCCTCCTGCAAGCATTGTTACTGCACACTGGGAAGACGACAGAGAGAGCAGAAGGGGGCAGAGAAGGGAGGAATCCTGGACTGGAAGACTGTAAGGAGGACAAAAGGTGAGACAAGGGCTGTAAGGGAAGAGAAAGGGAGTAAAGGAAGAGGCTTTTTATATGACCCTGTTTCCAACAAGCCCTTGCAGAGAGACTCTCTCATCGACTGCAGTAAAAACTTTCATGGTGTTACCATAACCCACCTCTTTAGCTAATACCATTTTTGTCTCTCAAGCTTCAGAATTTGCTTTCTGCTGACGATGTGAGCCTTCACTTTCACAGAGGCCACAAGAATGCTCCTTGCCCTACAATGAGCATCTCCAGAATACATCTGTGGGATGTAGGAGCAATTTTTTCATAGAGCAGGGGAGGGGGGGGGGAATCATATCATGATCCTCTCTGGTATAGTATAGCCCTCACAAGAGTTTCAAGGAGTTTTTCTTGAGCTGGCAGATACTACTGACATTTGGACTTTAATAATTTAACATTTGTCAGTACAAACCAGCCACTCTGCAGCCAGAGAAATGCACTCCCTCGGTTTAGGCTCTTCGTCTTCCTATCTGAAAGAGACAGACAAAGTCTGAGAGAGACTCCCTCTCAGAAACTTGCCACAGCAGGAAGCAGGGGAGAGAAAACACTGGAAAAACCAGATGGATTAAAAAGGGGGAGGAGGAACAGAAGAAGGGGCAAAACAAAAAGTGTTTTCTAATTGCCCAATGGATCAGCTTATGGCTCTGATGATGGATCAGCACTGACAGCCTTACAGCTGCACACATCTGGCACACAGGTGTTTGTGTTCGCATTTGATAGCTAGACAGCAGCCAGATTTTTAATTGGGTTGGGAAGAAGAGATGGAATAGCAGCAGGAAAATCTAAATATACACTCAATGGTGCAAATCCAAGCCTTGCCCAATGAACTCTGCTGTTCAGCTGTCTGGGGCTCTGCAGCCCAGACCTGAATCTGTGACCAGAGCATGCAGAGGGTGTCCTGGAAGGATATTTCTTCTGTAGCTACATGGTAGACCAACTCAGCCCTTGCCAAAAGGGTAGAAATTGTCAGCTGCCTTTCTGTAGCACAAAGAACAAACACAAAGCAGCACTGGCCTCTTCACTTGTGCTGGAAAAAGCAGTGGGCCTAGTCTCTCCTTCCAGCCCGGTGAGTTCCTGCCCAAATGCTGACAGATTGCATTTGCTTTCCTAGCTGCCAGAGCACACTATGAGCTTGTGTTCAACCAATTACTCACCTTGGCCCCCCAGTACTTTTCTGTGTCACTGCTGTAAGCAGTCTTGTGCCATGTACCAAACCTAGATGTACCACAGATGTATTTTTGCTCAAGTTTCCAGTCACCCCACAGAACTCACTTGCTATAGTTGCCTTTTCAATAAACCGGTTGCCAGCCTCAAATTTGACCTAGCTATTGCTAGAATGAGATGCTTTCTAGAGCCTACAAACTGCTAGCTTTATCATCCAGATGTCTGGCCTCATTCCTCACCAGGGTGGCAAATATATATTTTTTATTTTTTTTTATCCACAAAAACCTTCCGAATGCCATTCACAAAGATACTGCTCTTGTTGGCATCCTGTACCCACCCTTTCAAACCCATCTGGGATAAGCACGAAGCATGACTGACCTATAACTACATGGGCCAGACCTGTTAAAATACTGGAATAACATTAGTTTTTCTTTGATCTTTTCAAATCTTCCCATTATTCCAAGCTTTGGTAAGCACTGAATAAACAGATCACATGAACCTCTAAGTAACCAGGCTACAGGAGCAATTATTCTTATAAAACAACTCCAGATTTTCAAAGCTTAGCTCGCTTTTCCTGTGAGAAGAACACTGCAGTCCTTTGATGAATGCCAGCACTGAGCAAGTATTGACGTTGTAACCTGTGATTTCTCAAATAGGTGTCATACCTGAAGAATGGTAACTAAACATCACAAGTGTGAAGGTCAGGACACTATCTGTGACACCTACATACTTACTGTACTCATGATTTATAAATGGATTTGCAGCAAGCTGAAATCTCTTGTAAGTGCTATTCAAACACAAGAATCATATTCCTTTTATTTTAAGCAAACAGTCATTAGCAGAATTATTGTTTATTTCATGGCCCTCTCATTCTCAGAAGAGCTATTCAGAATGTAACTTTATCAAATCTTTTCAGCTTCAGCACATCTACAACTGACGTGCATCAGAAAATCAAAAAGATTCTGTCCTATTCAGCTTACTTTTGTGTCCTGTTTTTGAAAACCATTCCTGCACGCTCACTTGTGAGCTTTTCTCTCCATATGAAGAAACATAAGTATCTTCATAGAGCAGGCATATTAACTAAGATCACTGTTCTGCAGAAAAAAAAAATACCAATAGACTAACAGAGGTTATTTTATAATGGGTAAAGAGATTTGCTTTGCACGTCTGATCTTCCTTTCTCTACTTGGTTTTCTTTGTTCCAAAAAGCTGTATGAATAAAATTCTACCTGCGTTTATCTGTATTTCATGCAGAGATTCTGACCTGAGCTAACTCTCCATCTTGGATATGCTCTCCTCAAACAACACTCATTCAGGATCTTTTCTTTGCTGCTGCTATCGGATTTCTACCCTCCTTCCCACCTTGACTGGTGAGGAGCTGGGAAGGTCAAGGGTATGAATTGACTAGACACAGCACATCGCAAGCCTTAGTGCAACACTTATTACGGTCTGTTAAAACCTGAAGAGTCCCTATATGCAGAGTTTTACTGCAATTTAACAAAGCCATCTTAAATTCACACTTTAAATTAAATTGACTTTGTTTCATGTCCTTGAATACGAAAACACCAGACAACCCAACTAATCTTAATCTTAGCAAAACTGCAAGTAAAAGTAAAATCCTGCCCACTTTATTCAAATCAGATGGAGCTCATCTGTGTGCCAGCTAGGAAACAACATTTTCTTCCTGACCTCTGGGAAAGTATATCACAAAGACAATATCCACTTTGCAGTAATAATGAAGTCTCTCCGTGCAACTTCACAGTCAGAGACACATGAAAATTTGAAATATATTTGCTTCTTCACTGTGTTTTCAGTTTGCATTAGATAGATATCGTTGTTAAAAACACGTAATTTAGAAATAGGAGCAAGTCTCCCTTCTGCACTGATTCTCAAATCCTTGCATATGTGGCGAGTTCCAAGCTGCACACAGACCTGCTCTTATCACTCAGCAGCAGTCATATCTCAAACTAGCACTGATTGGAGATTTTTACCAGCTTTTTATTCCAACTGAACTAAAGACCTCAGCATATATACCTCAGCATCTGCAGAGCTGTTACATGCCTCATTCAGGAGCTATTTCCTTCACATGAATGGACCCAGGATGAAGTGGGCACTGTGAAATCTAGAGGGCTGGTTAAGACCATGGAGAACAGTCCCAGGATCACTGTGCAACCCCTGAGGTTACAGAGGGAGAAGATGAGATACCGACTTGAAGCTGATGGTGAGAAATAAGGGGGGGGGGGGGGGGGAAGCAGCGGAATGATCTATGGAAGAATATATATTTTTTCCAAACTGATTTCTGATAAAAATAATTTGAAGGGCTAGCTGATGGGATCAGCAAAGATTCAGAATTGCTGACCCAGGCAGAGAATCACATCTCTGTTAATGTGTTGTACCCTGCTCTGCTTTCCCAAAAGACTTGTGCTGCATTTTAGGTGCAAAGAAGTTGCACAAGAGCATCCTGTTATTTGCTCTGAGGTTTGACAGCACCTGTCTGGAACATCCTCCTTGATGCACAGCAGGCCTGAGGTGAGCTGCTGGTTTAAATAGTAGCCACACATGAGGTGCCGACAGCCACTTGCTCTGTAGGCAGCTAATGTCCCCTTCTGTCTAGCCATGCAGGCTCTCACGGCCTCAATCTCACCTGCTAAATCCCTTCCCTCAGTAGTATTGGGCCTGTTAGCATTTACCACCTCTTTCTCACACCAAGCCCTTCACCCATAAAAGGGCCGTCCTGCTTGGTCCTGCCTTTGGATTCTTCACAAACTCCCATTGTGTCCAAGAAACTACACGTACATTTCCGTGACTCAGCATCTTGGAAATCCCCCTTTTTTCCACAGAAAGGGCAAAACGCCACCATCCTGCTTCTTTCCTCCCAGGAAAACAGTACCTACACTTCCCCTCCGGCTTGCACAGCCTTTTGCAGTCCTGCCCCTGGCTCCCTGGGGCTAACGGGTGTGCAGAGCCCCCAGGCCAAGCAGGTCCCCCCTGCCCCCTGAGCAATGCTGCTCCCCTTCACCCTGTGCTCCGCTAATCCCAGGTTCAGGCTAATCAATACCACACTGATAACACTGGATGTGCGTGACACTATTCATTATTGTTATTAGCATCAATAATGTGAACCAAGCATAGAAAAATCCCAGTGCAAGCACTGAAATTTCATTTTAACAGTTTTAAATTATCTCAGGGTGGGTTACACTTGCATGTGAAAGCTTCTCAGCTTTGATGTAATACCAGACATTAACCAGATATAGCTTTGTATTTATAGCCATCTCCATTAACACAATTATATTAAGAGCATGTTAATGATCTTATTATCAAAATTGTCTAATTATGTTTTTGCTTAATTTCTTTTGTGTGCATGTGATAACTTGTAATTATTGCCTGTGATCCCTGGAACCCCTAAAATGAGATGTAACATATCAAAGACATTTTTCTTTAGAAGTGAAATTTGGGTATGTAAATATACTTCTCTCTCTAGGATTTTATCACTTTTGATGACTCACACCAGTGAGATCCAAGAGACTCCTATAGTCTACAAATTTCTCATGTAAAGTACTTTAGATAAATGTATACCATTTTTATGCCTACATAAACAAAATTACAGATACACAAAAATAACCTAAAACCAAGAAAAATGCACCACAAAGTAAAATCTTTATCTTAAAGGATGCTGAGTGCCCCCATGCAGTCAGAGTAATCTAAGGGCATTAGGGCAGTCATGAAAGAACATTTATTCCACTTAGTATAAAGGGCAGGAAGCTAAAGCACACCTCAGCTTTTCAGCTGGGAATAATTTCAGGAACAAAGTTGTTTGCAGGTTTCCACCCATGTGCTAGATCAACTTATGTTTAGCACAGTATAAATGTTTGGGGCATGCAAAGAGGAGGTGGAAGAAAAAACAAGACCATGAAAAAAACAATGGAAGTACCAAGAATCTGCCAGCTCTCTCAATGGGAAAAGAATTACAGACACGACCACTTCACAGCATGAGAATGGGCCACCTTTGCACAAGGCAAAGCTCTGTTCTGTTCTCCAGCCTTGGGGCAGCTGCACTGTTTTAACCATGCCAACATGGCTCAAGTGGTAGAATGTGTGTTATGACAAGCCCTCAACAAGCAGTCTTTTTCTCTGAAGTATGCTACAAACATACCTGCTAAATTTCATTAAACTCTGTGTGATTTTCTACGCAGACTATATGCTAATTTGTATGCTTTAGCATATGCTTCAGCTCCAGTTCAGCAGACTCTGGCTGCATCTGCTGCAGTGGAGCTGGGGGAGGGTTTTACAGGATTTGGCACTTTGCACCAAGGGCAGGTGACAGAGACTGGGGCTGAGGGGCTGGTGAGTGCAGAAAGATGCCCGAGGCAGATAAGAAGCTGTGGTCAGGATGGGAGCTGTGGGGCTGTTGAGTGTAGCTTTACGTGAGAAGGTCAGAGCTCCAGCTCCACTCACTGTGGCTTTTGGAGACACCTAAGGACTTGCTTTGGGCTGCTCCCTCCCAAGGCACCCACCACACCAGCACTGGCCCAGGCTGACACAGCTGTCCCACACAAGGTACGGGCACGGCTCCAGAGGCTGCTCCGTCACTTGGCTGCCAAGCAGCTGGTGGTCTGGGTACAGCAGAAACCTTCGTGGATCTGAAGCCAACTGAAAAAGCAACTATTTGGACAGAGTTGCCAAGGATAAAAAAGCATCATATGAGTTAGGTAACCTGTGTTAGCCACTGGAATTTGGCTGGCCACCCTGCACAGAAAAAGGACGTTGCCCTTAAGTTGCTAGCAATTTTCAGACCTGGGAGGTGGAGGGATGGGACACTGTTTATAAATACCTTCTTGAAGAGATATCCAAGCATTCCTGTAACCATTTTGAATCTATCCATGCTGTAACTACACAGCACAGCATGCAATATGATTCTGTGGGCCTTGATGCGTCCTCTGGGAACAGTGCTGCTTCTGGAGACTTAGAGTCAGGACCAGCAACGTGGCCTAACACTTACCGCTGCACTTCTCCAGGCTGGTTAATGCCCTGCTGCAATACATACCTTCACAGTAAGACGTGACATTAAGGAAACTTTGGGGCATAGCTAATAAACACTTCTGCTATTGTCACTGATTAAAATAGGAATGACCCAAACCTGAAAAGTAGGCATAGCTTCAGTTCAGAACTATCAGGTTTGTTCAAAACCATCCACACTGTCACAGCCACCACAGCCTGTATCCCATTCTCCACACCCTCACAAAATCCCAAGCAATTCCGAGGGTGGAGGCTGTGACAGGGCTCAGTTGGAAGGCATTCTCATTAGGGTCTCAATGAAAGCATTCAGAGCCGAGGGAGGCCAAGCACTCCCTTCCCCGCCCGTCCCCTCCCCTCATGCATCCGCTGACAACAGAAGCCTCAAGCCCTTGCTGAGGGACCACAGGGGACAGACACATAATGAGCCCTCGCTGCTAAACAGCACGGTGTTGTGGCCCCCCGTGACACTGATCTACAAGTGTGGGCTAAAAACATACCTCCCCCACTCGCAGCACAGCTCACGTTCAGTGCTCAATAAGCTGACTGCTGACAAGCCCAAGAGGGGATCAGCCTCTTGACTTGTGTGGTCTGATGAAGGCTAAGATTACAAATCTTTTCCCAAATAGTCCCCAAGTGAGCCATGCGAAAGAAAAAGAAAAACTGGAAAGAAAAAAAAAAAAAAAAAAAAAAAAAGAGAGAGAGAGAAGGGAAAAAGGGGAAGAAAAAGCTTCCAGTAGAGCCTGGTAACACTACCCAGCCTCAAATCAAAACACCATGTTCATCAGGTTACGGTATCAGCTGAAAAGCTCTCTAAGCAGCGGGGAGGAAAATGGACTTCCAACCTTTGTAAAGATGAAAGACACTTATGACTTCAGATAATACAGGGCTCCTTGTGTACCCAGTCACAGCATAATCGATAGGGAAATGGGAATGACATCTGAAAGGATGAAACTGCTAATTCTAGAGGCAGCCACTGGTGCAGCCACTAAGGCACTGCTCTTGAAATGCATTGATTAAATCCCCCTACCAAAGGCACCTCCTGCAATTAATTTATCATTTCAAGACAGCAACCCTCTGTAAACTCAGGCTCCAGGTTCTTCTCTACTGAATTCAGCTCTGTAAGTTCAGAAATCAAGCCCAGTTTAAGAAAAATTGGACATATCTCCCTATACAAAAATGATTTAGAATAAGCAGAGAAAACCAGTGGGCTCCTGAAGCACCTTGTCAGAATTCCAGCAACTACTGACAGGTAAACAAGTTATGAAACCTACAAATGTCCAGAATTTATCCAAACATGAAAAAAATCTACTTTTTGTTATTTGCTGACAGATAACCTGACATCTGGATTTAAATTAAAGAGAATAAAAAAAAAAAAAAAAGTAGCGTCAACATTTTCCAGAAAAGCCTCTTGAAAGAACAACAGTGCAGGAAGGGGAAAACAAGACAGCTTTTCTACTGTCTTAAATTTCTTTTGTCTGAATAGCTGAAAGCTGAATATCCAGAAAGAAAAAAGAAATCCAGCTTCAGTTATGAGATAGAAAGCTCTCCTACCACTGCATTGCCTTACTTTCCTTAAAGTTTCCTTTGCAGAGTCTGGGTGCTATTCCTTTAAATTTGAAATTAGTCTCTATTGCTCATGCATCTCTACTCCTGATTCACATACACCTGAACAGTTCCTTCAAAGAAATTGCTGTGTTCTTTTCTGAAGCAGATGTGGCATGGACTAAAGAACACGGTGCTCTGGAATAAGCACCAAACCTCACTATTTGCAGCACTGTAGCAGAAGAGCCAAACTGAGATGGGCACAGAGCAAGAGTGGGAGGGTAGAAGGAGTCTGAGCAGATCAGAAGAAATGAAACGTACTGCTACGGCTTTAGGCAAGGTTCACAAAGCATGGCAATCTTGAGCATCGTGCTTGTCCTTTGCAGCCAGCTCCTACAGCAGTATCTGCAAACTGGAGTTTGGTGCCCAGTGCCCTTAAGCCAAGAGGAGCAACGTGGACACTTCAGCAGTGACACCTGGAAAAAGGAACCACTTAATCTTGCAAAGAAAAACAGCCAAACACAAGGTTGTATCTTGCTGTTATAAAGCCCCAGAGCTGTGTTCAACTCATTTGACCCTCCCAACCTGCTAAGGTGGCTGCAACATTCTCGCCAGGAGAATGCCCTTTAGGCCAACAGCACCTACCACCCCAAGACAAAAAATCATCGTGGTCATCAGCCATGGTGACTGGTCATCAGTGAAGCCATGGACAGGTCAGCTGACCTAATTTGAGACATTCAAGACTAGACTTCTAGACTGACAACAATCCACTCATTATTCTGTATTATTTTGTATTTACTCTTTTTTATGTGTAGATTAACACAGGCACAAAAGCCCTATGACAACTACACTGCTAAATCTAGCAAGAACACTAGATATGTCTCATAAGGAACAAAAAAAAAAAAAAAAAACTTTGCACACTGGGAGCTGTAAGGACCCAATCCTTACACAAGACTGTTTTAAAACCATACGGCTGCCCTACTTGTTATATATTTTTGTTACCCATACTCCCAAGTTTATGGGTGGAAACGGTTTCAATGTACACTCAAATATCTCACTACATTTTAATTAATTATAATCATTTTAATTATTTTTCCACGTTATTTTTATGTGCAGTTTGATATTAATAACCGGAAGTGTGCCTTCAGCTCATAGCCTCTATCAGAAATTATTTCACACATTTTATCAATACTACACAAGCAACATGTAAGGTCTTCATGGCTTTTCCATAACTGATGCTAGAACACCGGGATTTTTCTGTTTTATTAATGATTACATGGTCTACACTGACTACCATTGGGACTGGCAAGCTGGAGATGTTGGGAAGTCCAACTACTCCTCTACTCCCCTTTTCCCCCCCAATTCTAAATGCTTTTGGTTCTCTCAACTAAACCATACTTTTAGTATTGTAATTTAACTCACTCTCCCACGTCACCGTCCATAGAATACTTTCTGGCATGATCACAAAACTCCACCAGAGACCTTTTTTGGCATCCACTTCTATAGCATTTTGTGAGTTATTATGTGAAACTTAGGGGACACGGAAAGAGAAGGATTACAGAGATATCACTTGTTATCCAGTGCAAATATAACTGTAATGAAGTTTGATTTTGTGTATGTACATTCAGAGTTTTTTATGGCTTTTTCTTCTGCTTCTTCTTTTAAATTAAACATTGAATACACTACTGCATATTAAGGTCATTTTATTTCTAGGGACAGTTATGCCTGCACTGCCAAAACATTTTACACCATGTTTCAGAATAAATGTAAACCTCTGATTCTCCACCCCACCTCCTGCCCCTGTATTCCCAGCCAGGCTTTGCATGCAATTGTTTTCACATCTATTCTTGGCAGCAAGTGTCAGCTATGTCAGATGCATAAGGTGGCCCAAGCACTCTAACACACAAATTAAGCTCTGAAATGTCTCTGTCCTGAACTGCTGTGGCTAGTTTCCTCATGTTCATATTAGCATTTTTTTAAAAATTGACAGAGATCTTCTCTGTTACAAAATAACATGCAAAATCAGC
Source organism: Netta rufina (assembly GCF_964035555.1). Lineage (NCBI taxonomy): Eukaryota > Metazoa > Chordata > Aves > Anseriformes > Anatidae > Netta > Netta rufina. The sequence continues at coordinate 30,734,627 of NC_140125.1, read as the reverse complement.
TCTCAAAGGACAATACGAAAATAAATCTCAAAGGTCTGAAGACAGAAATTACCACATTTAGAACTGTGTCTAAGCTCAAGAGGAGAATTTACAATTTAGTGAAAAAGAATAATTCTCTCTTCTTCCTGACAACATCAGACCCAGATAGAGGATGCAGAAAATGCACTCCTTGCCCATTCTGACTGAGTCAAGGAGTGCTTCACAGAATTTGGGTGAGGAAAGCAGAGCAACAAAATCACAGAATGGCTGGTGTTGGAAGGGACCTCTAGAGGTCACCTGGTCCTGCTCAAGCAGGGCCACCTAGAATTGCACAGGACCATGTCCACATGGCTTTTGAATATTTCCATGGAGGGAGACTCCATAAACTATCTGGGCAACCTGTGGCAGTGCTAACACCCTTGCAGGAAAAAAAGTGTTTTCTGATGTTTAGATGGAACCTCCTAACACATTTTCTCATTTCTTTTGGAGCAATCCAGCTCCCTGTGTGGGCTACAGTACCCAGCAGAACAGATGCAGCAAACTGAGCAAGGTGCTGAACCCATTTCGGACATGAGATTCTCTATATTCTCGCATACTCACTATGCTGGCACCTGGGCAGTCAATGTGAAGACTCATCCCAACAACCAACACTACGTAAAGTCACTCTTTCTTCCAATATATGAAAATGCCTTTCAGGTCCCAGAAAGTAATTCCTGTATCACGTTTCATTTGCAGCTTTCAGCACATTACTTATGAGATGAATCCAAGAAACAAGTTGCTGAGGCCACTAAGTGCAGTGTCTAAACCAGAAAGGATTTTTTAGGGTAAACCAGAGTCTGCAATCTGGCAGCTCCTCATGTAGCCATACAAGGTTGAGAAGGACTTCCACTGGTGGGGACATATTTTACCTGTAATGGCTTATAACGTGCAGTGCTACAGAAATTATATCTCTTTGTATAGGGCAATTTCATGTATAGGACATAGTCATTTCATGTTAAATAAATCCGTGAAAACAGAAGAAAACAGTGTAAGAAATTGCCAAGATAGTAAGTGGTGTCACAGCAGTCCTGTGTGCAGAAAATCCCACAGAAGGGAAATGGATGTCATACCTATCACTGAGCTGTGGAGAGGCTTGGCCAACAAACACGTGACTGAGTGCCCATGCTGCAGAGCCATGGCACCCCATTCATGGCTGTGGAGCTCCCTGACTTGGGCTACCAAGGATCTCATTAAGCCTTTACACCAGTGCAATTTAATTCTTTTCAAATGATATTTGCTAGACCATTCTCTCAATTCTGTTCTCACAGAGGCAGCCTGTGCACAAACAGAAGGGGTGCTGGGCACCCCTCCTCTCCCTTCAGTACCCCATTTTCTCCCTGAACAATTTCCTGGCCTCTCTGAGACCTCTACAGTTTCCAACTATTAAATCTTTTTAGAAGAAGTCAAGATAATGCTGCAATATGTAAGTGGCAAATAAATAAATAAATAAAAACCATATAAAGCTAAAAATAACTGTAGACTATTCTCACATTGGTTGGGTGGTGGAGACAGGGAAGAGAAAAGAACATTAACAAACCCAGATATTATGTGACTTACCCAATGGAACATCTTTTCTTGATTATGTTTATTAGAGAGCTCCTATCCAAAACCTCAAATTACCCTAATTTGAAACACATTAGGCTTTTCTAATATAAAATACTAACCAAAAGTAACTAAATCTTGCAAGAGCCAGAAAGAACCCATTTTTTTTTGCCTTTAACTATAAACAACTTGCATTGCAGTCTGACAACAAAAGCATGTCTTTAGGTCTTTAAAGTGCTCTATTGCCTTTTAAATGTCCAAGGCTGGTCCTGCTCACACTAGTTCCATTTAGACCAAATTCCAAAAGGACTATGCCTCTCTTTATGTTTTTCCTCACAAAGTCCCCCAATATTTCTTTTCTCCTCCAGTCTTCTAGAAGTACTTCACAAATATGCGACAACTTTACTTTCTTCAGCCTTTTGTCAATTAAAAAAAAAAAAAAAAACTCCTGTATAACATAGCATTGTGTGGTACATAGCATTTCAAACTATTATCAGTGAACACATACACAAGTCACTGCTAAGGAAATGCTAGAAGATCACTGCATGGTGAAAATTAACACTCTCTCTCCCCTTTGCAGGTGAAGAGGAAAGTCATGTAATTTCAAATAAGATAAATTCAAATTAAGAAAAAACAGGTTGAGTGTTTCATTTTCTTTCCCTTTCCAGAAAGAAACAAAAAGCAAATTCCTGAAGCTCTCTCTTTTACTATGTTCTCCTTACATAAGCAACTTTTGATCAGATATCTGAGCAGATTTATACGATCCAGTTAGTTGTCTCTTCAGCGTCCGCTTCTCCAAAACAGCTCATCAGTATCAATCTCACAGCTGGGGCATCGTTCGAAAATCTCCACTTTCAAAACACTGGCTGCTCGAGATTTTGATTTTTACCAACAGAGCTTCAAACCAACCTCCTGCTAGTTCAGCTAGGAGCTAAGGTATGGAGCAGAAACAGTATCATTAATAGACAGAGGGTGTTGATCTAAATGAAATAGAAGTACCAGTGAAACATTATGAAAGGGGATATTTTGTTCTGCCTATGTTCTACTACGCTCACCTCAGCCAAATGCAAGCATCTTTCTGCTGTAAATTGAACTGTTTTCATCTCCTCCAGATGTAGAAGCACATGGAATAGAGTGGGTAGAGAGGGATAGACCGGGTAGTTATGTCAACAGAAGTGAACCCCACAAATCACAATATACCCATTAAAGAAAACAAAGTCAAATGACTTTGTATGTTGAACAAGATATAGAGACTTGCAAAGGATTTTACTGATACTCATCCTCAACATAGGTGCAACAAAGTCTCTGTCTCGTTCTAAAATGTCTCTGTCTCGTTTTTTGTAGTTTCACTCTGAAGAGTAAGATTGCATCTTCGGTTTTTATTCCAGAGTTTAATTAACTTTTTGGTTATGCTAAATCTAAGCTCTGAGCACCCCAGGTTTGACTGGGTATTTCATCAGAAGTCATTGCAAAGAGGGGAAGACAGCTGCACTGCCAAGGAGCTGTGTTTCAGCAGTGTTAGAAATGCTTCCACAACAGCAGAAATACTCCAGCCCAAAGGGCTTTGTGCATTGTGCACTTCTCTATGCATATCCATTTCCCTTTTTAATCTGAAGTAAATCAAGCCTAACTTAATTTAAGATTTATATAGAAGTTGAAAGATAGATATTCATGCCTCCCAAGTAGTACAGACTAGCTAGCAGACATCCCTCAAATTCCACTATTTCCTTTACTGAATTAGCACTCTTCATTTAAAAAAAAAAAATAATAAAAAGTTTTAGTCCTCTGCTTTGGTCTCACATAACATTAAGTGCCTTACAAATCCACAGACTAGAAAGGGCTCACTGCAAGTTCTCTTCCCTCATATATAGATCTATACAGATCTTTGGATCTTTGCTGTATTTGATAAGTGGCCAAAGCCATCATCAGGAAACGGAGGGAGACCATACTAAACACAAAACCAGAAGCTTCCAGCCCACTTACTCTGAAGCAATTACAACTCACTTGAAAGCCAAATTTTGCCCAGCTTGGGTAGTCAGCTAGCACTTGTGTGTGGAATGAGTACATTTTTTTTCCCCTGCCAAGATTCCCTCGATGAACTGATGAGATACCCATTTCTGTCCATCCAGAGTAAGATTTATAGTGTCCTGTGAAGCAGGCTGTTAATATAAGACCAGAAACAACATGGTAAGGGGAAAAACAATAAGTGAGTGTGAATGGAACTGATGCAGGAAGTTGAAATAAATGGAAAAGAAAATGAAAACAGCCAGCTAAGTGAAACTTTTATCCACTGAGAAAAGGCTCATCCATTACATAAAACGTTCAGCATAGAACATACTAGCTTTCCTGACTCGGAATCTGTGATAAGCTCCTTCATGTTGAGGGATCCCTAAATGACAAGTCTATCTACTTTGGAGATATGATTTTATCAGCGCTACTAAAAGATAAATACCTGGGACTGGTTTCTACTGGAAGAAGCAGACTGCATTTAAGGAATCAACACTGAGTCTATGAAAACCATGTATTTACAGCATAGCAGTCCTCATGCTCAGTGGGCTTTAGGACACTATCACAGGTCAAGTGGAATGATTTGGTGATGCATAGTTCTGCTGGCACAGATTTACCTCTCCTAGAAGTCTATCAACTACATATAGCCTCAAAAAGTCACAACTAATAGTATTAGCATCTCCGCACTGACACAGCACAATAACTAAGAGTTTGCACAAGTAAACATCAGACGCCTATGAGAGGATGGTAAGGCACTGGAACAGGCTCCCCAGGGAGGTAGTCACAGTACTGAGCCTGCTGGATATCAAGAAGCATATGGCAACGCTCTCAGACATATGGTTTAATTTTTAGATAGCCCTGTGTGGAGCCAGGATTTGGACTTGATGATCTTTGGGGTCCCTTCCAACTCAGGATATTCTATGATTCAAAATGGCAATACAACTCAAAAACTTTCAATTCAATTTATACCTGAATGGTGTTTGAACATCTGAAAGTCATAAAAATAATGGATATGCAAAGATAGAGTGTTCTAATATCACTTGAGCCTGACTAGGCCCACATAGTCAAAGAAGGATGACAGGTTACTTTGAAGGAAGTGTCTGAGTTTGTAAAGTTTACCTCCTGCTTAAATCACCTCTGGAAAACAGTCTTCCCTCACTCGCTATAAGAATACTCCAAATCTATCAAATGGTTTGAATGAAGCAAAGGTTGTTCCAAGAACGATACCCATTAAAGTGTTCAGAACAACAAGCAAAATAACTAAAGTAGAGTAGCACCCCTGGGATGGCAGGAAAACACCATGTTTGTCATTGCCTTTTTCCCTAAACCCACAGACTGGATACCAGTCTTGGACTTTTCAAAAGCAAGAGTAGAAGATAAAGCACGGTCAGGCATCCTTGCCCCACTGGTCCAAACAAATATTACCAGTGTGGGAGAAGGAACACAGTCTCTGTCGTGGGCGGATGAACCCACCACTGCTGTGACAGCTTTATTTATATCCAAGGAGCACACTGAGATCACAGCCAGATTAAACTGAGAGCATGGACAGAGCCAGCAACCAAACCCATATATTCTAATTCCTATAAAAGGTCATCAACAGTCCTCCTAGCTAAGCTAAGAGGATGCCTTCAACATTTTTCTGTTAATACTGAACAAGAAAATTGAGTTTTTCTGTTCTTTGTCCTCTCGTTGTTTGCTGTTCATTAACTTTAAAGTCATTTAATTTACTAAAAGGAAATGATTACTGTGAAAACAGTGGATACATTTAAGATTAAATACAGATTTCTGAATTTTGAAATGAACAATACTCTCAGAGCAAATCTGACGTGTGACATGTTTGTGGTTCCCTGGGATGTGGAAGCACAATACCAAGTTATACAGATGTTACAAAGGGGCATAGGAAGAAAAAAAAAAAAAAAAAAAAGGCAATAAAGCAAACAGCAGTAGAGTATAAAAAGAGTCAGTAAAATTGAAAATTTAAAGTAATTTACAGACCAGTGTACCTAAAACTTCTAGGATAAACCCAGCTCCAAGAAACACAGAAGTGGCCTTTGCTAGCTGTTAATTAATTTTCCTCTGGCATATCTTCAAAAACAATTTATTTTCCTGAATGGGCCTCTCTTTCCCACCTGTCCCCTGGAGCCGTGGATTAACAGCCTATCATAGTTTTCTGGCACAATGAATCTGCTCCAGCACCATTTATGGAAGGGGCCCTTAAAAATGCTGGCAATTAAACACTTACTCATAGAAAGACGTGAGAAGAACCAGCGTTTTGACCTGAAATTTCTTGATCAACTGGCTGCACCTCACCAAACTTGAGCTCACAAATTCAACAGCAACCCCTAGTCCCTTGTCCCAGTTGCAGAAAACAAAGCCATTCACACAACACCTGATAAAAACGTGGGCAGCTCTGTTTCATAACACGCATACCCCACCTGCTAATTGCAGCAGCTCATAGCAAAAAAGATGAGATATTCATGTTGCCTTCATGCTAACAAAACAGGCCTTCCCTGTGACAAAGATGTGGGAGCTCAAGCTTCAGTCTAAACTTGCTCTGTTAAATCTGGACATGTGCACTGAGGTGCAGAGCAATCATTTTAGGCTCCCCAAACAGTCCACAGAGATGTGAGGTCATCTAAATCATTTTTGGGAGGTGCCTTAATCTCAATTATCCGACAGACGTGCTACTCCCCACTGACTGCAGAAAGCCAGCATGACCTACTAACGTAGGCACAGAATGCAGTTACGTGCCTCGAATTAGCGTGATTAATGGACCTGCAGTGTTTAATCATGGTAGAAGGCCAAGCACGTACCAGGATCTCCACATACACCTTTGGGCAGTTATCACTGAAGTCTGCACTATTCCTTCTTCTTGGTTATCATTTTCCAGACTAGCTAGCTCAAAACCAGTGCAGGTACACTATTTCAGGTACAGCCATCCCTTTACTTCACTGTACTGCCACAGTCTCAGCTTGGCCTAATACATTTGTCAAAGGCAGCCTACCCCTGCTCTGTGTTGCTCCCTCCTCTCGATGCGATTGCTGAGCCTGTGAACCACACATGTGGATGCCAGCACTCCCATGCCTCTGCTGCAGGGATACCAACAAGTGCTGATGTCCTTCAGACTAGAGGCTTGGATCCTAATCTTAAAAGCTCTGTGGACACCCACACATTTCAGACAGCTACTGCACTGATGCAGATCAGAGGAAAGTTTAGGTCATGAGAGGATTAGACCACCCTCAAAGGCAGTGTGCCAAAGTAGGAATCCCTGTGACGGGAAAGATCAGGCTAAGACCAAACCTTGATTTAACGTCAAGGGAATGAGAGAAGAGAGGTAAATAACTAGCTCTAAGAAACACATCCACACTCCTGGCCTGGCACCCCATTTCTGATTCACACTGGCATTTCCCAGTTTCTGCTCAGTAGTTAACCATTTCTATCTTCTTTATCAGCTTCTGAATACACAGTGTTAGGCTTTCTCATCTATCTCACTGCACCTTTCTATTGACTGACAAGGCAGATTTTCCATGTTCCTGCTCTTATTTAGAAACATTATCACCCTTTGGTGCAAATCTGCACCAAATCTGATACAGACATTGGTGACTGCATGTGATGCAAAACAGTCAAGGCCCACGTTTTGTGGCAAGTATGTGTTGGCAGGGGGAGGTCCTGCCACCCTGGGTACACTGGTGCATCTTTGCTTAAAACTCGGTGAGACCAGACCTCACAGAGATTTGAATCAAGCCAGCCTTCCCATATCCCAAAATAATTCTGAGGATACCCTCAGCCCTCCATTACAAAAACATGTATATCTGTTCTGCCTACCTCATCTTAGAGCAGGTCTAGCTAATAGTTAGATGGGAAATAACCTGGGAACTCAAGGTACTGCAAAAATGATGCTACTGAAGAACCACTGCTGACCTAATGAATTGGAATTAAAGCTGAAAAACTGCATGAAGTGGGATGTTTAACTACAGGGAGACAAGCACTGCACACAAACACATTACAACTTAAGCCTACCACCTTTACCAAACTAGAAGAGAAAGAGCACTATTAAAGACTAGAAGACCCACAACAATAGTAAGAATCAAGACTCTACTCATTTTCAAGTCTTTAGGGATAGATGGCATGGTCAGAAAAAGCAGGAAGTTAAAATTTTTATCTCCTGTGTTTTTTCCAAAGAGGTACAAGGGCAACCTGACTGGTGCTGAGAAGGCTGAGGATGAGATGCTACAAGTTAGAAATAAACAACCTGCACCACTTTCCTAAGAGACAGCCCTATTGTCAACTCAGCAATCCAAGGTCTTATATCCCATGGGTTTAGTTGCAAAGCTTGCCTCTGTTACAGAGGAGCCACCATGGGTCCTTCCCAAGGAGAGTTCAGCTACCTGGAGAAACAAAAAAAAAAAAAAAGAAAAAGAGGGAGAAAGGAGGTCAGGAGGCACATCACTTCTGATGTGACAGGACTTGCAGGGTTAGGCTGCACTCTAAATAAAATATGGTAAAAAGTAGTGAAGTAAATGAAGATAGACCTGCTCTAGTATATATGGGGATGCAGAAGTATTTCCAAGTTGGCCACCATCTACACCCAGCTGCAGCTCCACTGAAATTCAGAAATGGAAAATTTATCAAGGAAGTCTATCAATGAAATCATACAGCACCATGAGGAGGGCTTTCATGAATTGCTACTAGAGTAGCGAGGCCATCCATGTTTGTATGTGGCTTTAAAGACGTAAGTCTCTAGCTGCCAAAAATAAGAGAGAAGTAGAGAAGGGGACACAAGGAAGAAGCAGAGAAGAAATAGTCCCACTTGAAAAACACTCAGTACGTGCCAGCCTCTTCTCTTACTGCAACCTTTCTCTAATCATTCCTCCTGGCTTCAGCAGTACCTACCACAGTAGGCTGACAGCTAGCCAAATTATTCACAAATCCCAGTTGGATATGGTCATAATGACAGCAAAAAAAAAAAAAAAAAAAAACAGGGTAAGGGGGGAGTGGGCATAAAAATGAAACCCCACCAGCCTGATCTCCATCTTTTGTAACTAAAAATGTGTTTGTCTCAAGTTGTCACCAACCACAATTCTGGAGACTTAGCACCTGACTTTGGAAGCATAAGGCAATTTCTGCAGAGCAATTTCTGCAGGGCAATCAGGCTCCCTTTCAGCAGGGAACCGCTTTGCAGCAGGTCACGAGAGAGGTCTCAGGGATTACATCTGAGAAGGGTGTATGGAGCCTGGTAGATGTTCTTAAATTTGTCCTCTCTGAGTGGGCAGAGAAGCAGGCTACTAAGAGTGCTTTCAGGCACAAAAGGAAGTGTTCTTGCTCCTTGTAATCCTGTTAAAAGGAACCACTGTGTGAATTTTCCTTTTTTGTTTTGTCTCTTTTTCTTTTCTTTTTTTTTAAACAAAGTCAGCATAGCAATTATTGTAGAGAGTACAAAAGGCATTACAGTAAAGAAACCTCAACATTAAGAAAAGGAGAAGACCCTCAGCTGTGGTGCCGAGCTGTGTTCAAGGCTGATTGTCATGCCTGGCACATGGCCAGAAAGAGGAGTTTTTTTTGGTGGAGGTGGTTGGTTGGTTGGTTGGTTGGTTGGGTTTTGTTCTTTTTTTTTTTTTCCCCATGAAAACTAAGCAAATAGCATAGCCAAATGACACAGTTTCCTGCAGTTAAGTATGCTGCTATATTCACTGAACACCATACACCCAGAGCTGTAAATCCCACCTGAAGTCTAGGCGCATTATTTGGGACAGGTCTCTCTGAGGATGCTCTATCCTACACGTATATCCCAATGGGAAGGCTGCAATGGCCATGATTCCCTCCTCAGCCCTCAGGCGGGGTTTATCCTCCCCCCTCTCCTTTAGGGACACTAAACCATCTGTGCTAGTGAAAAATGGCTCACTGTCTCTCATAGATAGCATTTATTGCTACCCCTGGAATGCACTAGTTGTACCAATGGGATGCCACTGCAGCATCACCATCCCTTTCAATTTTATTAGCATCTGGCAGTGACTGTCTCTGAAGTGAGAGAATGAATGGATACGGAAACAGAAAGATTAGCTGTAATATGCTTGGGTTTTGGGTGGGAGATTTAACTGACAGCCAGTCTCAGAGGTTTCTTCTTGTAAACTTAAATGTCAGAAGACTTCCACTTTAAGAAGCAGCGGTGAATTACCATCAACTTTGAGTTAAAGCACATACTTTGCAAGCAGTACTGTGAGAGCCCACAGAATCTATTTTCCTCCACATGCAGAACAGATCCCAGCTACCTGTGGATGTGCCTCGGCCTCAGGAGGCAGGGGGTCTCACCCTAGCTGTGGGACAACACAAAGTGGCAAAATCACAGGGGAAAGTCAACAAGTTATCTAAGCTGCAATTTCATTCTCACCACCACGCTGCATACATCTCACCATTCTGCCATAGGGCCTTTAAAATCATGCCTACATTTCTGTCTTATATGTTCTGGTCTGGCCCTTTGACCTTTCTCAAAACGTTAAATATCTGGGAATCGTTGCTGTCCCAATGCAGATTAACTGTAACAACCAGCTTATGATGTGCAGGTCAGGACTCAACTGGGTATGAAACTGCATCTTCTTCGGATACGTTCATCAGATGAAAATTTAAAGAATATCTTGCTAATGAGAAGCAAAATTTAATTCACAAGGAACTGGTTTCCTTTACCACAGGTGTTGTGCGAGACACCAAAAGAGATCAAAGGAAAAAGATGGAGCTTTGAGGGAAATGGTTACAGCACTATTTTGACGTATGCCCTCCAATTCTTCACTGAATATTTCTCACATAACAATGAATCTCTGAACAGGCTGTAGAAGAAAAGGAACGAGTCTGACATCGTTGCTAGCACATCACCAACTCAACAATGCAGTTGTAAACTCAATTTTACCAGCGAGTTAAACTTGGCTCGTAGCTCTGAGTCACAAGAACAGGACAAAAGTGACCAGAGCTGAAGAGAAATCTAGGCTTCTGTGCTTCTTTTAAGAATGAGATTCGTGAAAGGACGGAGCCAACCCGAGCCAGTAATAAAATTCACATTGATGTCAATGACCAAAGAGTTCAGCCAACTGTGAAATTCTCAATTTACTTTTCTTCAGAGGTAATACAGACCTTTTTTGAAAGCTGTTGTTCCACAGCTTTCTCCTGAGTATGAACTTCTATAATCAGTATCTACAAGGCATCCAGCAAAAAAAATAAAAAAATAAAAAAAAATCCAACACCCTTCCCCTTCCACACAAGGCATGCACTTGGAGGAGAAATGCAGAACAGCAGAGCTTGTGACCACAGTTACTGTGACAGGTTCCACAGTGAGTGTGATTTCCAACACCGCACAGTTTCAGTCACCAACGTCTGGCCACCTCACCTGAAGAAATGTCTCTGTGCCACTGATAGATAGACACTCTGCCTTGTTAAGGCTAGGTGAGTTGAACTTTGTTACGAATATGCTTAGCTGAATACCCTGACAACATGTCTGACTCTATAGGATCTCTTCTGTTTTTCCCCAGATGTTACACCTCAGACTACCAAAAAAAAAAGTTTCCTTGTGGAAGTTGTGTGGGCACTTCCCACAGCAAGTTTGCTCTGATGATGGCACTATTCCACAGAAAGTTTGCTCAAAAATCACTTGACACTTCTGCCTGTACAGAGCATGAAAGAGGAATTCAGCAGTCCCCATCGGCGGGCAGGGTGTGCATGAACAAGTTGCTGCCTCATGGCTACAAAAATAATAGGGCTTCTTCTCAAATTGTCTATTTAAGGACCAGTGAGGATCTACACACTCTTGCATGGGTGAGGTACTTTGCGTGAGCCCACTCGCTATCAGCAATGTTAAGTGTGAGCACATTTATGCACACATGAGTATTTGTTGGATCAGATCTTCAATATCTAAGATAAATACACTTTCTCTGAGGTGTCTCTTCTTATTTTATCTTAACATGCAATTTTATTTTGAAAGTTTGAGACAAAAACTATTGCTTATTAGATATTACTTGATATCTTTTTTTGCCCATCCTCCCCCCAAGATTACTCTAAAATGAGAAAACTCAGTTAACCTGATGGAAAAGTACACCATAACAGGATTTGATCTCACTTCCTTTGATATGTGAAACAAAAACAGTGACTCTCAGAGACTTTGAGAAATGCTAATGGAAAATTACAGGTGATGAATAAACCACAGGAAGACTAATTTATTTCCCTGAATGCAATACTGAGAATTAAAATAATAATAATAGAAAAGAAAGGCTACAAGATCAAATCACTTTTTGGTTCCTACCAAAAGCTGTATTCATTCCAGATCCCATGATATTTTCCATCTGTTTGCTCCAAGTTTTGTTTAATCAAATGAGAAAAAAAAAAATCAGTTCGACCAGCAGGTCTTTGTTCAGCCATGCTGGTTTCCTACCTTTCCTGCCTGACTTCTTACACATGGGGATGGAGAGCTCTTGCATTTTAATGATTCTTTAGGTCTAGAGATACTTTTAGGTATCCTTGAAGTGTTGCCAGTTCTCAGATCCTCTGTCCCTATGGACAGTGTCCCAGGGGATCTCATCCACTAGCTCTTTAAACAGCTGGAAGCTCACTGATCAGAAGTTCAGGGTCCTGACGTTGTTCTTTGCCAGGACCATATTTCTCAAAATCAGAAGCTCAACAAAGGCATGGTCACTGCAGCCCAGACTGCCTCCAATCTTAACCTCCTTACTGAGTTCATCCAGACAGGTGAGCACCAGGTCCAGTAATGCTTCTCCTTGGTTGGTTTGTCTAACACCTGGACCAGGAAGTTATCCTCGATGCACTCCAGGAGTTTCCTGGATTGCTCACAGCCTGCTGTGTAGCTTTCACTGCAGACACTCGGGTGGCTGAGGTCCATCAGGATGAGAGCCTACAAGTGCAATGTTGCTTGTAGCTAAAGCAGGAATTTCTCAGCAACAGGCTCTCCTTGGTCAGGCAGCCCACAGAAGACCTCAACCACAAGGTGTCCTTTATTGGTCTGTCCTTGATTTTTACCTTCAAGCTTTCAGGCTGTTCATGGCTGTTTCTCAGGGGCAGCTCTGTAATAAATCTGTTTCTTAATATAGAGGGTAACACCCCCACCCCTCCTTCCTACCTACGTCTTCCAAAAATCTTGTCGACCTCTACTGCCGTGTTCCAGTTATGTGATTCATCCCACTACGCTTCTGTGAAAGCAATTAGGTCTTAGATTTCTAATTGCACCATGGTGTAATTCCTGTGTGCATTGGTGTAGAGGCACTTCAGTTGGGCTGTCAGATGCATCACATTTTAGAGGAGCCCTCCCTAACTCCTTTGGGAGGATTCACAGGCTTTTCCCTGTTGCTTTCTGAAGTGTCAGTGTTCCACAGTTCTCCATTACTCAGAAGTACATCCCCTTGCCCTGCTGAGTCTAGTTTAAAGTCCTGCGAATATGCCCAGCCAGCTTGCTGCCCAGAACTCTCTTTCCCCACCTGGTCAGATGAGCCCCATCAGCACCAAGACATCCACTCTCTCAAGGGTGTATCCAAGATCATAGAACCTGTGGTGGTTTTAACCAGCTGGGCAGCTGAGCTCCACCACAACTGCTCTCTCACTCCCCCTCTTCAAAAGGAGAGGAGAATATGTGATGAAAAGGGCTTAAGGGTTAAGATAAGGACCAGGAGATCACTCAACAATTATCGTGACAGGCAAAACAGACTCAGCATAGGGCGATTAGTACAATTTATTACCTATTACTAACAAGCTAGAGCAGCGAGAAACAAACAAACAAACAAACAAACAAACAAAAAACATTCCCCCTATCTACTCTCTTCTATATCCTTCCCCCAAATGGTGCAGGGAAACGTGGAAAGGTGGCTGCAGTCAGTCTATAGCACTTCATCTCTGTCACTCCTTCATGGTCACTCTCTGCCCCTGCTCCACAAGGGTCTCTCCCACAGGATGCCGTCCTTCCCCCTCCTCCAGGCCACATCCACCTGCTCCACTGGGGGCTCCTCCATGGTCTGCAGCGTGGAGATCTGCTCCATGTGGGACCCATGGGCTGCAGGGGGACAGCCTGCTCCACCAGGGGCCTCTCCACAGGCTGCAGGGGAACTGCTGCTGCCTGCCTGGAGCACCTCCTGCCCTCCTGCTGCACTGGCCCAGGGGGCTGCAGGGCTGTCTCTTACTCCTCACTATTCCAGCTGCTGTAGTACTGCATTTTTTTTTTCCCTTTCTTAAACACACTCTCACAGAGGAACAAACAACACTGCTTATTGTCTCAGCTCCGTGCAGCAGCGGGTCCCTTTTGGAGCCAGCTGAAACTGGCCCTTACCTAACATGGGTCAGCTTCTGAACTCTTCTCACGGAGGCCACCCCTGCAGCCCCCTGATACAAAAACCTTGCCACATACACCCAATATAGACTCCGAAGCCCTGAGTGTGGCAGCAATCCTCCACCTGATCCACTTGTCTCCTTGGGTCCCAGACTCCAACTGCAAGGATAGAGGAGAACGCCACCTGCGCTCCTGATCCTTTCAACATCTTTCCAAGGGACAAAGTCCCTTCTGATACATGTATTTTGGAGTCTCTTTGTTGCAGTCCCATTCCACTTCCTATTCTCCAGGAGAAGTGGACCACTGAGCCCAATAGAATAGCAAGACTTTACTGAAGTCAGTATCAAATGCACACGTCTCATTTTTTGTTTCCCAGTCAAGAACTCTTCTGCCAACAGATTTAAATGAAAATGTAGATTTAAATTAGACAAATTTAAGCCTTGAATGTGTGTTACATGCTAGTAGCTATGTTGCATATACTTATAGTGCATCTGTCCTTACTAAATAATCAGGTGAAGGACTGTGTAGCAGCGTTTCCACTACAACAGGACAAAAATCCCAGACAAATGCGATCTGTTCAAGTCATACATCATTTGCTTGCAACAGATCCAATATACCGTCCTGACAAAGTCATCTGTTACCAAGCTTGTGCTGAGGACTTCAGGGATCACCTTCATCACAGCAGGTAACAGCTCAAATAAATCTTGTGCTGAAACCCACAGGAATATATTTTTTTTAACCTCTGTATCATAAGAAACATAAAATGCAGCAATTCAAGGCTTCCAAAAGGCTTTCACTGGACAGTCCATGGCTTACTGGAAGAATCTTGAAGACACAAGCCCTACCAGTTCCTCCTGCACAAAGCCTCTCTCTCTAAGCCATAATTTTGTAACAGCCCAGTGATGATGGGAACCACAGCGCATCCTGTTTGTGGCTTTCCCTTAATGCGAATGGCAGCTGGAGACAGTCAGTGCCACAGAACTGTACCGCTCCCCTCAAACCACTAACAAGCGTGCTGCGAGCCCACAGCTTAGGAACCGCTGTCAAACTTCAACCTAACAAAAGCAAAAGGATAAAAGAGGAATTTATTAACACCACTCTGTTGCATTAAGTGCGCTCCATATGTTTAAGATCCCTGTGATCTTAAGACAATGCACTAATGCATTACATAGACCTACATAAAATCCTCAATGCAGCTGAGTAGAACTCATTTGTGCATATATTTGACAGAAATCTAGCCACAGATATTTAATGACATAAAAATCAGGCAACCACCTCAGCATTTCTTTGGCTACCCTAGATTACATTGTATCCACATCTCCTGACACTACTGCTGCCTCCATTTCCACTAGCCCTAGTGCAGATCCTAAACAGCCGTGTGCCAAACTATCACAATAAAACCCAAATCTAAAAGAAACTGTATGATGCAGAGAGAAGAAGAAACTATGGAACAAAACCAGTTTTGCTCAAGTCATTTCAGTTCCATTAAAAGTCCGAAGTAAAAGCCATCCTCTTTGATTAAGTGATTCAACACTTACATGTTTAGTGTCATTTTAGTTTTATCACAAACCCAAACAGTTTGCAAACACCTGACATATGGACATTTTTTTTTTTTTTTTTTTTTTTTTTTTTAACCAATTCTCCATCTCTCTTTGCTAGAAGCTCTGGCCACAGTAAGCAGACCACAAATTTTTCTTAATACAAACAAACAAAAGCACAGAATGCTATTAAAAGAACAAAAGAGCAGGAACCCTTAGATCTGCTCTCCCTCCAGAGAAAAATTCTGTTTCCCAGTTTCATAGGCTCTCCTGCCTGACACCCTGCTGCCAAGTTGCAGCAGAACATACACTTGTACGTCCAGTTTCCATTTCAGGGGAAACCACAAAACCTCAAGCGCACATGCATGAACATAAGGTCTATCTAGTTTTACTTGAGTTTTGGTTTTGTTCTGCGGATTTATACACAGTGAGTAAAATCCCACAGAAAATAAACTTCAGAAATGGCACACTATCCACGTAAAGTTTTTATGTGGTTTTAAAATGCTAGTCAGCAGGCAGGCTGAAGAAAGCAAAAGATTTATGTCTCTTTAAGGTAAATTATTTACAAGATTTTCCCTAAAAATGTTTTTTGTAACACGCTATTTTGACTTTAAAAACTATAAACACTGCAAACCAGTTTTCAAGCCATAATGGGCAAATTCTCCAGTAATACATAAAATGGCAAAAACTCCATACTGGCATTCTTTAACAAAGCACTGTTACCTTCATTGTTTTTACTAATGATTTAATATCTAAAATAGTTATGTCCATCTCCTGTCCTAGCCCACATTAAAATCACAGCTAAAATGGGATGAATGGACAATTCAAAGGTTTCACAATACACCTCACTTCAGAACTCCACTCGTTCAGAAAAGAAGTGATGAAATATGAGATACAACTTCTAAATTATAGTGCTAACTATGATTTTCTGACTGTGATTATGTTCAGAAGAACTTGTGGCTTAAAAAAATACTTCCACAGAAAGATGCTATCAGCCAGAAATCAGCTGCATGCTTGGCTCTTGCATTAAACCTCCTACCAACTTACAGCTTCACTGAAGGGTTTTTGCTTCTCATTCCCTGTGCCATCCAAGCTGGCTGTCAGGGCCCTGAGTACCAGCCACCCATCAAAACACTGGGACCTCCAAAGAGACTCATTCTGAGAATGATGAGCTATCTTAGCTGGTTGACAACTTAATACAAATGATACAAAATCTTAAAGATAGGGTATGGAAACAGCAGCTAAATCAATGCTAGTCCAACCAGCTGCAGGAATAGCTGGATGGCATCATCACCTCTGACTTCGAGCAAAGCACAGCACAAACACTCAAACAACTTGTGACTAAGGCTATAGTGTCTTGGTGTCATTACAAATAAGAGCAGTGGATATAAACAAACACTTAGGACAAAATTCAGAACATCTTTAAAGGAAATACAGACTTACTGCCCTGTTCAATCTGCTGCAAGATAGAGCTATCTTGGCTTGTGTCCCTAACCCCATCCTTCCCACCATCCGCTCAGTATTGAGTCAGGACTGAACCAGGGGCTCGTCACACAGGGACATCTGTCCAAAGACTAGTGCTCTTAGTCAGATGCAACTTCCAGTCACACGAGCCTGAGAACCAACCACAAGAGTATATACATAAGCAGCAGAGTTACTCTCTTGTTTATGCAACATTATGAGAAGAAACATTTGGTTCTTTGAATTTCAGAGAATATTTTTCTAAAGCCAGAAAAATAAGAAACATCTAACTAGTGCTGGTGAGGAGTGGGGTACAATATTAGGAAAAAGATATTTAACAGACCAAATCTGAAATTGCATCAACAAGTGTCATCCAGTTAATGGTTTGGAGATAAATTCCTCTTATTAATTCAAGCCAAAACACTAATTCATAACAGATATAATTTGACAAATCCACTTTGCCTGTTTCCTAGGGTAAATTAACTACAATTTTCCTTTAAAATTTATTCCATAGTGCCTTTTCAGGATTCTTACTTCACAGACTAATCACAGTGTGTTGTCACTATTTGATACTTAGAGACTGAAATTCTGACCCGCATTGGTTAACAAAGATTGGCTAGAAAAGTCACTTGAAATAGCTTCTGGTATCTGACTGGATTGTTTTAAGCATTTCCAGAAACAACAATCACTATTAGGAATTTCAAATAGGATTTCTGAGAACTGCTGTGGATGTGATTATGAAATTAAAGTTACACTTCAGCAGAGAGGACTGTATTATTTCAGTGTCCAGAGAAAATGCTACATTGATAATCATGAGAACAGTTAGGAGCAAGTTCAAGTTTTAGCTGCAGCTGTGGGGAGAAATACAGCTAAGGGAGATTTCTATATATTCACCTGCTTCTGTTTTTAACTGGATCCTACTGTTTCAGAACTTTGGGGGAATGAGGAATTTTACATAGAGAGAATCCAAATCCATTCAGTTTTATTTACATGAGTGGGAGCTACCTCAGGCCTCTTGGAACCACGCAACCTGACCAAAGCCTTTGTTGTAGGAATGGCTCAGGAGTTTAGTTAGCTGCCATGCTTTCTGCTGTCCTTCTGTGGAATAACCTCCTCAACCAAGTTTTTACAGTAGTACTACCAGTAGTACATGTTCAGATTCCCATCCCAAACCTCCATCATAACCTCTTGCTAGTAGTACAGAGGACCAGAACTGTAATCCCCATTAACTTCTCAGCTATAATTTTAGATCTAAAAGGACCTCAGTTCAGTTGACCAATTTTATTACCCTGCATGGCTGCTCATTTTTTAAGTATGAACCTGAAGGGAATGAAGGAATAACTCCAAAAAAAAGGTCAGCTTTACCTAACAAAGTTGCTTTACCCTCCAAGATACGTACAGTTGGAGACAACAGCAGGAGGAAACAGATTCCAACAGAAAAGAGTAGGATTCCCATTTAAAGCTTAATATCAAAATATATCACAGAAATGATACCCGTGCTAACTGGAGACTAGAGTCTTTAATTCTAGAGAGAATAGTTCATGGAAACCATATCCCTGTATTGAAACCCTCCCCATGGAAAAGTGAATTGATCAAATTAGAAGAAACTGCTGTTGCTCATATTTGGATTATAGTAACTAGAATGGCATATAGCATGGTGGGGAGATACCCAAGAGGGGAGGAAATAGTGAAATAAAATTAAAATGAACTGTTTACTCAATATTTTGAAAATGTAAACATTTCTCAATAAAGTAAATGAAGATGGAAGAATTCTGGCAACTGCGTCAGAATATTACTCCAAAGTAATGAAGAAAGAAGGAATAATCCCCTCATTCAGGAACACCTCCCTGCAATATCTGTAGGAGCAGAAAAACACTGTCTAAAACCACAGAACTAGGAACTGCCACTGCTGCTTAAAAATAATAACGTTTTTTGAACCATTACATTCAACTATTCCTGAGAAATCCAGTCATAGCTGGAAAGGTCCCACAAAAGATTGGTAGAAATGATTGGGCTGTACTGCCCTTTCCAAGGTAAGATGTGTGTGAGAAATCTCCTTTGCTACTTATCTCATTACTCTTCCACCTTCTAAAGCTGACACTATCTTGCTCACTCCCCGTTGGACATCCAGGCTCAGTAATGTGTCAGTGCTAGAGAACAGAGCCAAAGGAAAAGGTACAAAAGCACTAACAGCAGCTCTACACCCCGACCCTCCCTCCCACTGAAGCCACTCAAAAAAAAAAAAAAAACCACGTTTGCTTCCCTAGGGACAGGCTTGAACACAAAAGCTTTCTTATTTTATCATGCTTCCAGTATCTCCATTTGGGCACTATTCATAACCTAATGTCAGATTCGTTTCACACCCACGTCAAAAGTACATTATATCCTATTCCCTGTAATTCACCAAATCCTAAGATTTTAGCAGGACCACAATCAGAGTACAACACAATAGTTGCTCTCTGTGCTGCGGCAGCCCTTAGCACAGCAGATGTACTACAACAGAAGTATTCTTAGATGTTTCTATTGAAATAGCTGAATGAAGCAGACCTTCACCGAGAGGCCATCCAGGCACAAGATGCATTACCCTGCAAGAAACCCCAAAAGGCACAGACAAAGTAGAAGGAATAAAATAAACAAGATTTTCTGTGACCCTAAGGATGAGATTATAACTTTTATTTATTTATTTATTTTTAAAGCTTGAGCAGGAAGCCTTTCTAAATTGCATTTCTTGGATTTTATTGTATTATCTTCATGGCACAGTTATTACACATTAAAGGTAATGACTCTCTTCTGCAAGTAACCTAATATTGAACATGATTGATAACCCCTATCTGGGCTTTAGAGAACACTGAATTTCCTAAATGGAAGGAGAGAACAGAGTCAGCTGAGGAGAACAGGGAATAGCTTGAGTGAATTATGTGTATGCATATGAAAAAACAACTGCTAGGTTTTCACAAGAACACAGCATTCTCTTGAGAACACCCATCAATGGCAAACAAATAGGAAAAAAAATCCCAAGCTCTTCCATTTGCAGGTAGCCCTGCTCAGACTACAGATACATGTATTTTTGTTGTTCTTCTTCTTACCTATTTGATAATTTTATAAACACACAAAGACAGACACAGTACATACACATATGCACACTAATGTTTAGCATTTGATGGAAGAGAGAGAAAAGCTCAGATTCCAAATTTACATCCTGCAGGAAATGTGGCTACATTGATCTGTGTCATCAGCATGAGCTGGACTCACTGAACAGACTAGTGCTGCCTGATTGCGTTGGGACACCAGAGCAGCTTTACTCGGGCACAGAAGAAACTACAGTTGGACATCCCAACCAGTGAGTGCACGATGGAGACTTCCACTAGCTCCCAGAAGGTGTGACAGAATCCAACCCATCTGCCTAGAACAAAGGGCCAATGCTCAAACCAAAATAAGTTTCCAGTTTAGGGTCATTAAATATACAACAGAAATATGTCTAGTAGGGAAAAAAAATATTCCAGCAATGTCTTCTCCAAGAAAAAAGAAAAGAAAAAATTAAGGATATCTACTGTAAGACTTCACTGGCTGGCTCCAGCACATGCCAGGTTACATCCCATTTAAAATATTCTGGCCCTAAAAACTACGGTGACAAGGAAATCCATAGTATCCTGCAAACAGTCATGTCTTGGCGCTTACTGAGATCTTCCATTTTCTCTTCATGGACTTACATGAAGCTAGCTTATACTATGGACAAAGAGAAATCCATTTCTTTACTGTATCTGAAGGCTTCTGTTCCTTTAAGACAGGGTTAAGTATTATCACAGAATCACAGAGTTATCTCCAGGAAAGAAAAAGAAACCCCAGATCTAGGCCTAGAAAGGAACTACTATTGTGGAAATAGATTTCGCTCTCTTACCTGATGTTAATAAACCAAGATTTGTCTTGGTATTCTTAATGTCTTTGCCCACTCCTCTACTAATTTACTGACTCTTTAGCCCATCTTGTTAATTCATCACACTGCTCAAGCAAGTCTTGTTAAACTGTCTCAGCTACCATTATTGTCTTGTTTTTGAAATACAGAACTGAAGAGCAATCAAAAAGAAATAAAATGATGTTTTAAAAAAGCAACATTTAAATTTAAAAAAGGTTCATTATAGAAGAGATTCATTTCATTGTAGAAGAGAAAAAGCATTTTTAAGTTTGTTTTTTCAAATGCAACTTTGACCAGATAGTTCTCAACAAGCACTATACAATCACCTAACAGCCTTCTAATCAGGAAAACAGAGCATGCCACAGACAAGGAACAGCCTCTGACATAACTGTAAGGCAAAATACGTAAGTGTATTACTTTTTTTTTTTTTTTTTTTCTAGTGTGAGACTTGTTTGGTGCAGTTGTTCAGTGATTTTTTTTAAGCTGTTTTATTCATTCAGCCACGTTTGTTAAGTGTTAATCCCCTAAATGCACTAAGTCAATAGAGACACTTTGATCCAGCAACAACGTGATTGCTTGTCAAGGTTTTGGGAAGTGCATTTGTCCCTTCTTGCAAGCATGGAGAACATGCTCTCCGCTTCTCTGCCTGAGCAGAGCAGGCCTGGAGAAGCAGGACACCAGAACATTGCTGGTGATGAGTCTCCTCAGCCCTGCCACTGCCCAGAGGATACTGGGCAAGCAGCCCACTACTGGGCAAGCAGCCACTACTGGCTGCTTGCCCTTCCTGAGAGAGTCCAAACAAGTTGGGGAGCAGGAGAAAACAGCCTTTGTTAGAGCTTGAATGGGGGCAAATATGGTGACACCTGTAGCTGGACATCACCAGAAGGTGGCAAGAGGTATTTCAGAATCACTGTCCCAAACGCCCAGAAGAGCTGAACGCTATTTCTGTGCTGCCTCCTCCTCACACACATGCAGACCCAGACACTGATAAGCAACAACATTTTAAAAGAGATTTGAAAAGAGATTAAGGAGTCATACTGTGGATGTAGACATGCACAGTGTCAGCCTTTTGATTTTTGAAAAAGTGGCAACTTTTGTAATTGCCATCGCATCAATCTGTGGAAGAATTCTGTCAACTTAAAAACTTCTTCCAGTAATAGTGTCCTGAGATAACCCATCATCAATAAGAGCCCACTATATTTCTCTTATTGCAAAACTCACGGCATTATTTCTTCTACTCTTAAACTTTTGTCAGCTACAAATTAGGGCCTCTAAACTATGACGCAGGGTATTTTCCAAATTCAAAAGTTTAAAAAAAAAAACAAGCCCATGCATTCAAATACTAAAGAAGGAAAGCAAAAATAAAAACAATGAAAAATAAAAACAAGCACAAAAGTAACAGCTTGGAACTATGGAGAAGGAAATAAGTCATTGCTGCAGCAGCTGTTGACGTTACTTGTTCTCTCATTCACATTACAAGGTAGAACATTGCAAAAGTGGCTGAACAACAACCTACAACCTTCCGTAGGAGTTAAGAGAAGAAGCTTTATCCCATGCAAGCTCTGCTGCATGTCCATTTTGACAAATACTGTCTCTGGTCTATCTTCTAACACAGGCATTTGAGCTTTTCAATCTTTACTGTGCCAATAGTCTCTGAGAACACATCAAATCCTCTAAAACAGAGCAGTCGATTTTATTTTTTTAAGTAAATACATACATAACTATCAACCTGTTCTCAAACCTAGGAGCAAAAAGTCCCCCCCCCTTTCTTTTTTTAATATACTTGAATGTTTAACTATGTTTTAAACGAATTTGAATTTGATTATAAACTTCAAAAAATCACTATTCATTATTTTTGTCCAAATAAATACATCAGAGGAAGTCCAAGGTCTGAAATCTGAAATTCTGATTACTCTGGGCTTACCTACAGCAGCGCCTAAGCGGACAAGTACTTATCTGTGCAAGCAGATTCGATGAAATCAGTATAGCATGAAGCATGCAAAAGATATCATGAAACACAGTTTGCTGTTTACCTGTAAGGCTATGTGGAACTTTAAAAGGGTGCATTTCGAAGTGAGTGGAACGAACTAAGAATGTTATCCCACGATAATGAAATCAACTTGGGTGACTGAAAAGCTGTCTGCGTAAATTACGTATGAAGAGTGCTTCACTAAAATTTATGCAGATCAAAGACTGAAAAGCAGTCTGTGGCAGCAGGCTGAAAAATTACAGCACTGTAATTCAGTAATTTTTTTTTTCCTTGAACTGCTTCTAGAATCATTTTTCCTAATACCATCTTCTTTTTTCATACTTGAATAATTTCACTTTTCCTCTGAACTGTCTTCCCAAGCTTCTTTTCTGATGCATCAAAACAACGATGCATGAGCACGTCAAGTCATTTGCCCAAACCACACTCATCACTGGAGTTAGAAACAAACACCTTCACATGCTAAATTTCCAATACTTTTTTTTTTTCTTATGCTGGTTTTATTGTGGTAAAACATGGTGCATATTTAAATGTTCTTACTTCCAGCTTCCCTGTCTACTAGCACAGAAATAGTCAAAGAACATAGGGAAGACAAAAGCAGCCCCCAACTTGCCTCCTTACCAGAACAGTAAGGACAAAGACTGTACCTTCATATACACTGTTCGGACATAAAAAGAATAAGAAGCCTGTAGTAACAGAGAGATCTAAGCTAACATCTGCCTGCAATTAATGTGTAAATTTATGGACCACACTAAAAAACGTTACGGTAAATAAAATAAATAAATAAATAAGAGAGCTACTTGCACCCAATTCTGATTCATGAGAAACCTAAACGGTACACAGTGCCTACAAAAGCCGTTCTTGAATACAGCTCATTCCCACTAAAGCAGAAACAGGGACAATGAGAAAAGTTACATACAAGGGAATTATTTTTCCCCCCACTTCAGACACGAACTACACTGATCAAGAGCCTATGATGACTTATGCCGGACGCTCAGCCATCTATGGAACTTAACAAAGTAATCCCATTACTAGATCTATTACTAGACTTAGGCTCTGAAGGAATATAATATGGGCTTGCAGTCACCAAAGAGTAAATTTAATTTATCTTGACATATAGAATGCATTCAGGTTAAGAACTACCGTAACCTTTTAGTAAATTGCGATATTGTAAGTGGCCTGTGATTTCGAGGAAAAAAAATACTCTGTATTAAAACTTACCAAAAGGCTACCAACAATAATGTAATCTCTCTAGCTTTCATTTCCCAAAACGATTTAGCAAATGCCTCCTTATCATACACAGGCAGTATGTTTGTAGGTAACTGAAAGTGAGTTGTTGAGCTCTCAGACTAAACCAGAAGTGATAAATGATAAGAAAGATTTTGGAAAGGGGTAAATTTGTCTTTTTGACAGCTGAGTTAAGATAGGGGTCATTGAAGTCTCTTTCAATTCTACAAATTAGCGTTATGTTCTCAGATTTAAAAAACAAAAAAGTCAAGGTTAATTCTACTGAAGCCATTATGTTGTATATTAAGGAGAATCCTTTGCTGAGGTTTTAGTATGTATTTTTCTATATTTTTTCACGCACACAGAGCACATGGTCTGACAATAATGGCTTTGACTGAATTCTCATGGCAGAGTAGCCTCCTTCAGGCTTGCTATCCCAAGCAGGGGGCTTAAGATATGTCCTGTTCAACCCAATCTATTTCCTATGGAACTGAGCTCCCAAAAATCAGCTTGGATATCCAGTCAAGCTGCCCACATGAACATAGAGCCAAATGCTGATCCAAACAAAAGCTCAAAACAGAAATTAGGTGGTACGCACAAAACAGGGATTCAGAACTTGGAAGCAGAAATTGCAGCAGACTGAGGAAGCACAAGCCAGGAGATGCTGTGGGTCCCTGCAATAAACAGTCACCTGTGGATCGAGTTGTTTGGGACAAGAAACTAACAATAAGCATTTAGAAGACTTTCAGCCACCAAAGCAGGACTAACGTTTGCAGCTATGATCAGAGAATTAAAAGTACCTTGCTGTTGTTGTTGTTGTGTTTGTTTTTTTTGTTTGTTTTTTTTTGTTGTTGTTTTTAATTTTAGTATTTTGTTGTATCCAAACTTTTTAACCTACACAGAAGACAGCATGTTGACACAAATTACTGGAGAAAGGGTGTGAAGCTACTGAAGGGTATGGCTAAAGTAACCAGAAATGAAGTCTCCTGTGGTACCTGGACTCCTTAGAAGAGAGATACGTGGGTAAAAACATGCAAAATCACTGCAGAGCAGATGACATGTGCCAAAGACTTATTAATGTGCCAAAGACTCGGTAACTGGAATTATTAATATTAAAACATGGCACCAATAGAACTAAAGACTTTCTACAACAACAACAACAGAAGTATGGGAATCTTAACTAGTATGTTTGAGATTTCAGTCTCAAACAGTTGAGGGGACAGTATTCTCCAGTACAGTGTTCACATGATCTATTAAGTGGATCAGGAGCTAAATCAATTGAATCATAACATAGAAGAAATATAGATCTTACTTCTAAGCAGAAAACAATAGTTCAGAGGTTTCTGTTTCCTCTCCTCAAACGAAGTAAACTATAGTTAAATAGATAACATCCAGAGTTTAAAGCAAAGATCCAGAACAGTTTTCTGAGTGATAAAAAATCCTACAAGATGCAGTTTCTTGTGATGATCTTTAGAGAACGTACACCTCCCCCTCTCCCTACACTGGTGCTGACAGCTCCTTGCTGCTTAACTACAATGAAAAGAACACAAGCCACAAGGGTAGGTTTCAAACCCAACCTCTGCTCAGCCCTATAATACAGGTTCCCATTTAAAACTCCCTGCATACAGACAGCCAAGATCCACAAGTTTGCTGTGAAGTATATGCCTAAAAACCTTTCTGAATCCAATGTAGTGAGCTTGAGCAGACTTAGCATTTCAACTAGAGGAAATTCCATGCACCATTCCTTGCACAAACTCCATTCATTACACGTAAGTTTCTTCCTTTGTAGAGACAATGTGTTCCATCGGAGACCCTCTCTGTTTTTAAAAAGAGGAGATGCCTCTTCCAAAGAGAGGTGAAAGTGACAGGATCTTAAAAGAAACACCCAATAGAAACACATCATTTTACATTGTGTGTCCACAACTTCTCATAGATTTCCTTTGAACATTTAATGTTTTTCATGCTACTTGCTATCTCTTCTTCCACTCCAGCTTACTTACAGTAATTGGTATGGCATTATAACAGCACATTATGTCCAAAATATCTTACTTGCATTAAACCAACCTCAGAAATACTCCAAACTCCTGAACCCTATAGAAGGGAACAAAGCATAGCTTAAATAACTGACTTCAAAATGACTTTTTATTATCCTATTTCTCACATCCCAGCAGCATGTTGAGGAGAGCCAGTAATGACAAGCACAAAATCGTACCTAAATACCAAACAGATCTAACTGAAAGCTTCCTGTAAGTGGGCATTTGTATTTGTGTAAACATATTTTTTTTCTTCTTTCTTCTGGTCATCTCTTCTTTGAAAGGTTACGAACAGAAACTCTTCTAAACAACTGTGATTACTTTTATGGCTTGACATGAGTCACATTTTTAGTTTGCTAGTTCTTTCCTACATAAGACATTGCCACCACCTGGTAAATATCTTTGAATAACTCTGAGTACACTTAAAACCCTACAAGCCCAAGCATTTCATGTCTGCCCTGTAATTTGGTCCTCTTATTTCCCTTCAGGAAGCCAAATTTATCTTCAGGATTCGTTTGAAGCTGAGAGTACTTGCATAAGGAAATGGATTCATCAGTGGCATTTTCCAGAGGATTACAACCTGGTAGTTATGTTTGACTTACAGCACACCTCTTTTCTCCTTTCTAAAAACCTGTATAGAATGGTACAAGTGAAAGAAAATCTATTAAAACCCATTCCATCATCACTTCTTTATGACCTTCCCTGTATCTACTAACCAAGGCCAAAATACCTTATTTACATCAGAAAAAAAGGGGTGCTAGAGGTATGATAACTGCTGCAGAATGGTTTGCTTTTTCAAATGAGAGCAAGCACGTTTTTGGGATACTAACTGGTTCCTGATGCTCCCAGCGACAGGCCTAGTAACAGAGGATGAACTGGCTAAAGGACAGAAACTGATTTGGTTTCATTTTTTAACAAAATCATTGCATTAAAATAATGCTTCTGTTTAGCATCAATATTTCTGTTCCTACTGCAGGAGGAACTAATTTTTTTTCCTATATAATCAAAGACCAACTGATCACTAGGATCTGTATTTAGGACCAACAGGTTACAATACCACAAAAAAACTTGTTGATAAAAAATCTGTAGCCTTCCACAGGACATATAAATTTCTCAAAGGCAGAAGGTATGCCAAGTATGCTTCAGAAAAAGGGCCCATCTGGGATTTGTTTTAATTTTGTTTGTTGGTTTGGGATTTTCCCCCTCCTTTTATAATTCTTAAGAAAAAGAGAGAAGAAGAAAACAAAAAAAACAATGCAAAAACAGGATTTCAAATCAGTGCTGGGGTAGGTCTGGGGTTTGACTGGAAGGAGATCAATCTCTCTCTGAAGTGTAAGTTAATGCCCAAACAATTTAGAAAGTAAAAAGCCCACGTAAACCCAGTATTTACTATCAAATCTCCACAATGGAGTTGCTTCATGCAGTTTAACCTATCACATGTGCTATTTTCCTTTCTTTTTAACAGGGAAACAAAAGTCAGCGCACAAAGCTTTACCTCAAGGAGCATTGCAGGTCTCATGCATTACCCCAGGTCCTTATCCTGGTTTCGATGCTGACTCTGTGTAGCACTACCCAGAGGCATGCCATCAGTGCTATGCAACTTTCACAGCTTCCATCCTCCTGCTGACAGGCTTGTCCTGAGCCTCAGCAACAGGAGGCTGCACTGCACGGGTACTTCAGATCAAGGCAGGTAGCAAACAGGGGAATGAATGCCTTCTGTTGGCAGATACAGAGGTCTCCACTCACACAGGAAAGCATTCCTTTCTGCCTTGCTGCACCCAAGCGTTTGCCATTACCATTTATTCTGTAGCAGACAGGAGACTACAGGAAAGCTCTTTCCACCCAGCATAACATGCTAGTCAGTTCAGACTGTGCAAGGCCTACCATTGTCATCTATTCAAATTCCTCGGCATGCAAACAATGTAGTGAATGAATTGTAAGCAATTCCTTATTTATTTCTATTTCTAGAAACAATGTCAGGAAAGTTCCCCAGCAGAAGTTGTTAAAGAAACTAGCTCATCGAGTAAGAAGTAAAACATCTTGGATCCGTAATGAGCCAAGAGACGAAAAGAAGGCAGAAAATAAGTTGGTTCTTCAGTTCAGTAAAAAGATCAGCTGGGAGTTTTGAAAAAGTACTTTGGCTTATTTTAATTTTCATTTAAATGAGTACCCGTAATTGTGTTTGTTGAACAGTCTTTTGCTTCCCTGAATACTCAGCTGCAGAACCTGCAGGCCCTGCAGTTTGGGAGCGCCACATGAAACAGGTGAAGCCTGGAAGGAGGCCCGTTGCTAATCATGCAGACATGAAATGACTAAAATGGATGTTAATCGCTAGTCACTGACCTGTTCATTCTTTAGCCATTTATAACAGAAAAAAAAAGTGCTTTGATCCAGCTCCAACACAAATACTGTTGTTTACATACAGTGTAACAGTGCTCAATATGTTCAGCCTTGATCTGGAATTATTTCAGAAATCGGCTGCATATTTCACAACTCTTATTATTAACACCCAAGACTCTTCTTGCTCAGAAATGCTGGACTTTATTTCTTGCAGGTAAACATTTATTTATTGTAAGAAAAATGTACTTTAACGGCTGCTGCCATGCCTACTGAAAAGACTTTTAATAATAACCTCTCCAGAGACTAAAGAGTGCAAAGACCTGACCGGCACCAATGACTCATAGAAGGTATTTCAGTATTACACAGATAAAAGAAGGAGGAGTGGTCTTGGTGCCTACTGTTTGTAAAGCTGTATTGAAACAGCTTTTTATTTATTTTTTTAGCCTATGAAACATGCAATTCACTCTGATGTAAATACAGATTCTGAAGGCAGAAGTAGTTACATCTTAAAAAAAAAAAAAACACAGCTGTAAGGAGGCAAATATTTTACTATATGGTTGGTGCCTTGCTGTGGCAGCCTTGAACATACCTTTACTTTGTATAGGAACCATGGGAAGGCTCAATACCTGTCTATTATCAGCAGCTGTCAAGTTTTAGGAGGAATATAACATTTGCTGCATGATTTCCATTGTATATCTGATCTACACCGAAACAGAATCCACATAACATTCACTAAAGAGGGAGTAGTACTTTCCAAAAATTTGGGTCAAATGCAGTTCTTACCTGTACCAGGCAAGAACTGCAGCTGAAACACTCTGCAGGCATAAACCAGTATCAAGGGGACAAGTAAAATATCCTCCCTAAGGAGCAAGCATTTTCAGACACAGTACGCGGTTACTGAGGGAAGGAGGAGGAATATTATGGAGACTTCTGTGGCAAGAGAATAGAAACAGCAGCATGAAATAAGCTAAGCTGAAAGAAATGGAAATAAATAAATAAGCTAATGGTGATTAAATAAAAGCTAGTTATAATCACCTGGGAGTCTAAGCTTTGTATGAGAGGGTAAGAGAAACTGCAGGGATTATATAGTTCTCAGTATATTTAACATCTAATGTTGATTTTACAGGTGAGACAACATGGCTTGCACCACAAATGATACCAATAGCGAAGTATTAATCAAAATAAAGGGTAGGAGGTGAGCAGAAGTTTCTCAAGCAACAATTAATGTTCACCAAACCCAAGCACACAAGGTATCCTTTCCATTATTTCCTATCAAATACAAAGAATTGAGGTCTGCTTTGTTTTCATAGTGTTCAGTGGCTGGGATCTATACTTTGCAAAGTTACCTAGAGACCATTCTGATTCCCTGGCAAGACAGAAGGTTGGCACTGCAGACAGTGACATTTGTTCCTGTGAAAGACTACTTCATTCCACATCAGAAACACATCTTGCAGCACATGGGGTGGGGGTGGTGTGAGACACAAGCTGACAAGACCTAGGCTTTCCACAGCCTATAGAGTCTGGTGAGGAGCTGGCCCACTCCAGCAGCACAGAGCTTCAGCCAGCAGAGCTTCCCTGAAGTGAGGATGCCCCACTGGGAAGGGACTGCACATTCCAGGCCCTGCCAGCCAGCTCCCACAGCAGCCCAGAAACCTGCACTCTCAAGTTGGACACCAGCCTCTTTCCTCCCTCACAACACGCACAAATCCTTGCAACTGCACAGGAGCCTGCAAGATATAGTAGAACAAAACAAATTGGCAAAAAAACAGTTACTACTTGCCACCCCTTATTTACCTCTAGCACTGTACCTTTTAAGTTCTTGCTTAGAAATCTCTTCTACTACTTCACAACTAAAAATGCACACTACATATCTGATCTCTCCTGCACGCCAATTATCTATCTTGCCACCACCTATCCTGACAACCTTAGGTATCTGTCAAGAACAGAAGATGTTTTGGACCAGGCTAATTTAGAAGACATTTTATTTTGTTTATATTTATTTGACTGTACAGTTAAAATTTTGGATAAGTCACCTTTGGCTAATATATATCATATCTTTAATTAACATGTCCTGTTTCCACTCCAGAACATGAATTCCCAAGCTTGGCTTTGATAAGAGAGCTCATAAGCTAAATACTCCTGATAGAACTCGGGAGTACAGACAGCAAACTTAAAGGTTTTTACTTGAAAACAGAAATAAATAAATTATTGTAATAATAAAAAGGCACGAGGTTCCAGTTATTTACAGGTCACTTTAAAAATCTATTCTACATTTAGACGCTTGTTGAAATAAAAATCCATGCATTCTGACTGGCATTCAGGCATGGTAAGACATTTGATGTCCTCTTTCTCAATGTCTGTGTCAGCAAACCACCTAAGGTTTTAAGAAAAGCTGAAGAATTTGCGGGTTTAACTTTTCAGTTATTTCCTAAGAAGATGGAGGTCAATGAGAATTTAAACATTTAAAAAAAAAAAAAAAAAGGCCATGCTGACTTCTTATACTTCTCCAACCAAACACAGGATGTCTGTTAGATTAGCTAAGAGGCATGCTGCTTGTTAAGCACACACTGTTTTAACACAACATGCTTTTATTCCGTTATAAACACTTAATAGCAAGCGCGCATCACAAGACACAGTGGAAGAGCTCCCCTACTGGGCTGATTGCTCAGCATTCAAAAGCTTACAAACCACTTGAATTAACTGCTAAATAAATCAGTCTAGCTACCCTTTCCCTCCCCTCCCACAGTACTGTAACCCCCAGTGGCTGGCGGTAATCCAAGCCAGAGCTTGAATTAGTGCAGAGCCCAAGAACCTCTTCAATTCATGCCCACTCACTCTCCCCTCGTTTCCTTCACCCCAACTTACATCTGGTCCTTTTACTGGGGATGTGGGCTGTTGTTACCTGATGGATAACTTTCTGCTGCTCCAGTCAAGAAGCGGGGAGAGGAAAAATATCTAGGACTGTACAGCAGTAAGTATAAAGTGCATTTAGAAAGCCACAGTTGAGGAGAAATGCTCTTCCTCTTTTCACTTTTTAATGTTGAGGTTGTCTTTGAATTTCAGTCAAAAAACAAAGTCATCAACATGGTGTGATACAAAGTAGTGAACTTTTTTGCCAAGTAGGTGCCATTTAACAGACCAAGCCACACTACAGATTGGAGCTATGTAATGCTTCCCCCTTGCACTGAACCAAAGTCTCAGTGGCCCCGCTGCTTTTCTTAGAATTAGTCATGGGACATAAAATAAAGCACATGGTTAAGTATTTCCAGGTTTGGAGACTAAAATTTCTAGTGACTTTGTCATTATCTGATGTCTGCTCAGATCTTTCTCTAGCCATCCTCCTGCTTTTATGCGAAGTCCTTTGCAGCCTACCTGGCAGAAATTGAGGCCAAGTAAAGGAGGACAGCAAGTAAAGGTATATAGGGAGAAGAAAATCTGCCGCAGGAGTCATCCAGTTTCTAGAAACATGGCCCAGCAAGGACTAACAAACTGCTCTAAACAACTGACTTTTCTCAGGAAGATATAAACCCCTTAAAAATGCAGACTGAAGTACAGTATACCACAAGTGATTTTTTTTTACCCTCCCTCCTCTCATGACTAATCTGACTCCTAAAAAAAACATTTGGCTGATCTGAGACCATTTGCATCCTGACTACTGCTAACACTGCAGCAGTTTATTTTATATAAAAAATGAATATACAAATTAAATGTTAAAGAAATTTCATTCTGAAAGATTGTTTCAGTATTGTATCCCTCATATCCTCATAGCATGTTCCATAAGTCATCTACTGCAGGCTTATTGCAAATTTCCTCTCACTTTTGTCCCCTTCATGGTTCAATGTTTTGGGAGAGATTGGCTCAAAAGGTAGGTTTTGGATACATTCAGAAAAGTACTAGGAATCCAGGACATAGCAAACACTAGGCATACAGATGTAAATCAACAGATGGAAACAGTTTTACTTTGTTCTTTACTTTTTCCCAGTGATGATGCTGATGATAATAGTAATAATAAATAATGTAAGGTCCTTAGTTTCTGAAGGCTTCCCCTCAGCAATTCTTCAGCACACAAATACATTGCTGAGACTTCTAGCTGTATCCAAACTGCAAGAGAAGCAAGCTTGGTATGTCCTGAGCACAACACAGGCAAGGTTTAAATCCCTTACAAATCAAATCCCATCTTATTGCCTAAATTCCCCAGCAATTGAGGATATTCAGATTCAAAACACTGACCAGTTTCCACATTTTGCAATCAGCAGTATTTAGAGATTGCATGTTCCTGTTACAGCCTTATTAACAGTGTCATACTAAAGTTCTTGTCTGTGAGTCCTGATTTGTAACCAAGAATAATTCTAGTAGCACAAAAGCATTGTTTTTCTTAAAAGACAGGCCCAGTTTTGCCCTTCTTTACTTATAGCACAGGCCTACCAGTGGAAAGAATCCTCTTAGGGTCCTCAACTGATTTGGATTTAGCTCCCTGTTACAAGTATGGTGGCAAGCTGCCAGAATGGATCATCAGCAGATGGCAGAATTGACTGCAATCTATTTTGTGCTTAGACCACACGGCAGTGTCTGCATCTACTGGGGGAATGATACTTTTGAAGGGAAAAAAGAAAGACTGCATTCAGAAGGCTCTGTAGAATATTGCCTCTCCCCTCCCCCAAAAGAGGGAAACAGAAAAATAAATGATGTGTGGGCTGCAGAGAAACATCTTGGTTGGGAAGCTGAGATGCAGCATACTATTATCTAAAGAGTGTGTTCCTGAGTTCTACGCAATTACTGTAGACATATTCCTGGCCAACCAGATTATTCATGCTTTATCTCTATTTGCTCAGGTGTCTGGGGTGATTACAGAACAAGACACCCAGCACACACAGGGTCAGAATTAACAGGCTCCAACATACAGCACACAGCACAGCTATGTGTCAATTTTGGCACAGGTTTTAGAAAGATCTTATAACAATATTTGGGGTGGCTACATTAGCTGTCCTCAAACAGCAACTTCTAAATCTAATCCTTCCCTCGATGATCCTTGTTGCTAGATAGGAACAATATAACACTGCTTGTTTTGTGGTTCAGAGAAATCAGCTGAAGTCAGCACACGTGCTACACACTGTTCAAGCGCTCAGCTAAGGTCCACATGTTCCTTGGGCAGCTTGCAATCCCTGTAAAACAAGACAGCTAACACACACTTCATTCCACCCTTTTTTCGTCTTTTCACAGATGGAGGAAGTGAGGCTGAGCATCACTGTGGCTTTCTCAGCTTCACAGCCTGTCAGAGAAGGTTTTACTCCCAAGTCTCAGTGGCATAGCTGAGTTAGAAAGCCATGTCCCAACACAGCTTGAAGAGTCGAGAGGGGTCTGAGCCCAAGTTGACAGAATGGAATGAAAAACCACGACCAGTTCCAACGTGCTACAAGCTACAATGCACATAAAAGTGAGCGTAATAGAGGAGAATTAAGTGAAAAAAAGGGAAGATCAAGGGGAATGGGAAGGGGAAATCATTAGCAATGTTACCGATGGTTTTCCTTAAACCCTTTCCCAAAAGCTTAAGACATGATTGTGAGTTGATGTTTTTCAGATGAGGTAACAAAATCTTGCAAAGCTAGGGATCATAAACAGTCTAGCACTAGCCAGCTAATTTATATCATTATTTGCAGTTTTTAAGCTTAATCAGCACCATGTGTCCCCACGAGATGACTGAGTAGCACCGCGCAAGGTTAGACCATCTGGTGCTGGGTTTTACTTCCTTTTGATTATAACTGTTACCACTAATTCTTGTGTGCCCACTGTCTCCCTGAGCTTCAGTCCCTTCTTTAGCCAGATCAAGATCCCAGGCGTAGATGCAAATGCAGACACAGAACATTTTTGCCTCCCACACCTCCGCATTCACACACAAGCACATAATTTCTCAAACGTTTCCCTGCCTTATGCAGAATTCCTTTCTTTGCTTTGTTCAGTTCATCCTCTTCCCTTTCCTTTCTTCAGTCCTCTCAGGGAAACAACTGATATCACTCCAAGGAAAGGAATGCCATGTCTTCTGATGGAACAGTCCATGTTGACCATATGACCCCTACTTAAAATACATGTGCAGAACCTGCTTAAAAATTCAGCATAAGCATGCCTGTTTCTCTTTATTCCCCTAAAGAAAATCCAGTGCTTG
This sequence comes from Netta rufina, assembly GCF_964035555.1. NCBI lineage: Eukaryota > Metazoa > Chordata > Aves > Anseriformes > Anatidae > Netta > Netta rufina. Next base: position 30,700,089 of record NC_140125.1, on the reverse strand, counting down.
TGTAAGAATACCAAGTATTTTCCTTACTCGTTTTAAGAGAGCAAATGAAGACGGGTATGCACGTGGTCCTCGACTCTCTTGCTCACTCCCTTTGTCTGTTGTCAGATCTTGTTAGTCACCACCACAATTTCACAAATGAAAGGGTTTAAAAACAATCCTTTGCATATTCTAGAGCAGGAGTTGATTCTTCATCCCACTGCTTCTATCAAAATATTCTCATTAATATAAAACTAAAGATAATTTCTCTAAATACAAAACATCCAATACCAAAGAGCTGTGATAAATCAATTTTCCTTGTGTGCAGTACAATCTGGATTTAGGCACTTAGTTCATCTTAATAAACAAGTTACTCACTCAAAGGAAAATAAATGAAATGCTCTGCCTTGAGGGACAGTTTTTCTTAATAGTTTGGTGTTACAATGACAGAACATATGATCTGTCAGTATGAACGTCTTTTGTTCTCTGGAACGTTTTGAAAACGGGTGGTCTGTCTCCCTCACAGTTACAACTATGTTTAAGAAGCTTTCAACACCCCTTCCTCCACAGCAATGCTTTTAAGAACAGAGCAAAACCATTTTGTTAATTGGTTAGGAAACCAGACAGGAATCCCAAAACAAACAAGCACTCCCATGGAAAGCAATTTCCTAGTTTCCAAAACTTGTTATTTGCTCTATATACCAAGTGATAGATTAAAAATTAAAAGTTATATATATATATATAACTTATATAACTTTATATAGTTTTATATATGTATATATAACTTTATATATATAAACAGTATTGAGACAAAGGGTGTTATGGGAACATGATTTAAGCTGCATCAAAAAAGCAAGCAGCTGAAGGACTGTTAGTACTTTTTAAGCAGAAAAATTTGACAGAATAACGAACTTCAGAGTGAAATTATGGCTAGTCTTCATCCATGTTTGCCATATTCCTCACTAACACATGCACAGCATCAATAGAGGAGGCTCAGTTTCTCTGTGTTTAAAGTAGCTGTGCATCTGAAGGTATCTGTGACTTGAATATCATGGTATGGACAATAAGCATGAAGCTGATCGTGCTGGCTAATACAGAAGAAAATGTTCTACGGACCGACCACAACATGAAAATTACAGCATTTTAGTTATCTTTAAGGAATCTACCTCTGTCTCTGCATATATATATATATATATATATATTTTTTTTTTTGAGAAATAATTGCATGTATTTCATTTATAAACCAAATTAATTGTTACAAGGGTAGATTTAAAATCACCGCCAACTTTGAAAGAAATTCTTCTATGGACACCACCATTAGAGATACTGGCACCTAATCCCATACACAGCTCACACATACCCAGAGGAAATAATTCCTATCACAGCCAGTAGCAACACTGATGTTTATTATGATTATATAATCCTTATCCAGAAATACAAACATATTGACAGACACTGGAAGAAGCAGTTCTTTTCTCCCTTCTTTCTGACAGACCGTACACCAATCTGCCACCCCTCAGGTTATCAGCAAAGCGCAGAAATAGCTGTATCTGATCACAGTAGTGGTTCATCCATCTCATACCAATTCATTTAGGGGTTTGTTTGTGCCCTGATGCATGAGAGTTTCTCCCCTTCTAGATATTTAATCCGATTGTGAGTAACACGAGCCCTTCCGGACTCAAGTTTCCCTCAGCCTTGAGTCACCCTAGTTTGTCATTTATATCAAAATTAGTGATCACATTTGTAAATCCCCTTTGTCACAAATGCCTCCAGTTGCCAGACTCTAAGCATAAAAGGCATTTTAGGTTGAAGTGCTCCTGAAACAATGAGCAAGAAAGGGGAGGGAGGCCAGGGAGTTTGTGATCCCATAGGAAGCAACTCAGAAGGGAAAATGAAAAGCAGTTCTTTTCTATAGGAGGGTAACATTAAAAGACCCAACAGCAAAGTGTTCTTCTGGGGATGAAAGTCACGATCTACAACGGGAGCTCAATACGGCTTCATCAAGAGCTCTTTCACCATCTTAAAAGTCAAAAAGGAGCTGTAAAAAAATGAAAACAAAGATACATTGATAACAGCAAGTATAAAGAGACTAGTACGAGCACAGGGATATGAAAGTCCAAAAGGCTAAGACACAGACACGCTATGAATTGCAACTACCAAGAGAAATTAAAATGACTATAAGGAATTTAGATTAACATACAGAAATAGGTCAGAGTGCAGAATACACAGATCCAATAGCATAGGAAAGTTTTCTGTTAACCAATGGAAAAGGTGGAGAAATACCTGAAGTCACAGCACCGACTGTTACTTTTGCCTTAGTCTTCATGGTTTTTGTTTTTCTCTATTTTTTAAACATAATTAAGAACTAGGGATAGAAAAACAGGAAAAAAAAAAAAAGATATAATACAGGTAGGTACATGGAATATATTTAGGCTGGCATGGTTTAATGCGAACTGCTGTGAACACAAAGAATAAAGCAGTTTTTAATGAGTTCTTACAGGATAGGTAGAACCCCCAAAGGACAGACAGAATTACTAGCAGTAGGAAGGAAGCAATGAAAAGGTATGGTCAGTACAGCTTTGACAGCCATAAAAATACTAAAATGAAATAAAAATACTTGGCTTAGAATCATGCAGGGAGTAAGAACAGTCAGAGACAACAAAAAAAATGTCAAGTCAATATATGACTTAAAAGATGGCAGAAAAGTAGTAGATGTGCAACTTGACTGCTTTAATGTAATGGAGCTAAACCACATGATCTTCTCCAATAAACTAAGGAAATATGGTTTAGATCACATTGCAACTAAAGAAGCACACAGCTGGCTGAAAAAACATTCTTGATCAATAGTTCTCAGTAATTCACTGTCAGGCTGAGAAAACGTGGAGCATGGCACTGCAAGTACAAGGTGCTCCAGGGTCCAGTACCAGACCATTTTCAGCAGTGTCTTGATGAAAAACCAAGCATATTGGTAGCTTTTGTGACATTTATCAGTCCAGGAGAAGCATTACAGGAGCCTTACAGGACAGGACTAACATGCAACACCACTTCTCCATTTGGAAAATAAAGACATTTCATTGTTTCTCCAAGTAACAGCAATTAATCCAGTAAATGACAAAAGAAAACCCTCAAATTCAGGAAGGAGTTCAAGTGCTTAAGCAGCAGCCTTGCAGCATTCAGAAAGGAATGAGAGGAAGGCTCTCTAGCACTTTTCATCTTGGTGGTTTGATGCTGTTTTTCTTCCAAGGTGCTCTCTGAGAAGCATAACGTTCAATAGGCTCTGCAGGCTGTGTCTCAAGCCTGGAAGTCCTCCTGTCAGGCAATGGTAACAAGAACCTGACTTAAGTACTGAGTCACAGTTTATTACAAAAGCCTGAGTATGTAAGTTTCAGAAAGTTAATAATAGCTGATCCTTGTATTGACAAATAGATTAACTGCCTAGGCCCAAGCACATATATTAGGAGTACTGCAATCTGCCTGAACAGAAACACTCGGACAGAAGTCGTTCCATCACACTTGAAACCCTCACGGCTTCACAAGACCCCAGAGACATCCAGACATTAAGTGTCATAAAGTGCCTGAAACTGGCATCAAAACAAGTCTGAAGGCACATAAAAGAATGCTTTAAAAAAAAAAAATCTTTCCTGTGCTTATTTTCACATAAACAGTGCTGACCTTAGGCACAGAGGATTAGCTCACAGACACCAACGACCACTTCATGTTGACGTCAAAGCTTCATTTGAAGTGTCAGCTATGTCTAGATAATAGTTAGGGACCCGGAAACATCTCATTTCTCAGGCATGGGCAGCAACCGTCAGCACTCCTGTACCTCACAAAACACGTCGCTGATCATACAGCTACAGGAGAAGAGGCAGAATAATAGGACAGGTTTTGGAGTGAAGGTTGCTCCAACACCTGGAGCTCAAGATTGCAAGCTGCCAAGCCAGCTGCTGCCAGACAAAAGAGCTCAGCGTGAAATGTCAGCTTCTGGAAAGGTTTTGTGAAGGTTTCTTTCCTATTACTGCCTGCGACATCAGTTACCATTCCTGAAATGAAACAGCAGGGACAAAAATATTAAGCTCCTCTCAGGTAAGACAGTAATTGAGCTTCAGAGTTTTGCCTCCCTAAGCAAGATTTGCACATCTCTCTCCAACCAAGTATATGCTTAAACCATTATGCTCCCTCCCTCCAATTATAGAAGGTACAGCATCTCAAGGTCAGTTTCTCCTTCACTCATGTAATCAAATCTTGTTTTTCAAGGTCCTGCTTTCCCTTGGGGCAGCAAATCAAGCAGGGGAAGAAGGGAGATAAATGCTCTCTGTATGCAACATCATGGCTCTAAGACAAACATGTAATGCTCATTCTAAAAGGAGAACTAATTTGCAACCTGTCTATCCCACCACAGATTTAGTGGAATAAAATAATACTAATAATTAGTAATTATTAGTAAGACTAATAATTAGCACTCATGATGCTAATCCCAAGGTTTCACAGAACCTGAAGTTTTGGGCAGGAGGGGGAACAAACACACACACATACTGAACTCAATACTTTAATCTATAGAATAAGGAAAATGTAGAATACATAGAAAAAAAAAAAAAAGTGACTAAAGCTTCTGAAGTTAAACTCCATTACTTTATACTGTTTGGATACATTAATCAGAAGCTGCAAACCAGAAGGCACAGTAGAAGTCTTATCACTTATCCTACAACTTCTTAGGTTCTTGGGACCAGTCCATCTTTGGAACAACCAACTTCAACAGGGCTTCTATCCAGTGACGTGCATTTGGTTTCAGATGTTGTACCTCCTACTCAGTGCCAGCCCTCTTAAAATCTACAGAGCATGTAATTATTGCAAAATTAAGATAGTAATAATCAGCACACTAGTGTTTGTAAACAAGCTATCAATCATTTATAAACAAGCTATCAATCAATCTCCCTAACAAAATACAAAACAGGATTATCTGGGAGAAAACCTTACTTTTTAGATATGTATCTGAGACAGTACAAAGACTAAGGACAATATATTGCCCTGAATTCCACACTCACTCTCCTGCTTCAGCTTAATTTACAAATCCAAGCACCCAAGGAACTGTTTTAAACATCCGACATGCACACACAAAAATTGTAAGGCGTGTACTGCAGAATTAACAGTGCATAACCGTCCAAAAGGAATTAAGTTCCACTTTATTTCTGGTTTGTCTCACATTCACATCCAACCACAACACAGCTGAAACCATTTTGCAAGTAAAAAAGTGTTTATCTTTAATAATGAAATATTCCTCAACTTTGACGAGATGTTACACTAGATGACTAAAAATGTTATTCTTGAAAGAGGAAAAAATAAAATTTTCTATGAAAAGGTATATACTCATGTTTCACATGCTAGTTGATTTATTTGACACAAGCCATTTTGGTATCTGCAGATCTCCCGAGATTACACATAATAAAGATTCTAAAAAATAAAAAATAAAAAAAGCATACACGCACGGATACAGACCGAAAGACTCCAACCCACCCTTCACAGGAAGATCAGAGCACAGAGATACCTCTGCACAAGACTACAATTTCCTCCTGCAAGTACCACTAACTGTGTGCTTACTATGTATAGCCTTCAATGTCTGTTAACAAAAATATGTAAGGGGCCTGATGGACAGATATTCCTTCTGTGAATGAGTCATCCGGGTGTGATCCTCCCGTCACTAAATTTGAAAGTAATCCAAAGTGTCAGAGGCAGACCTACACAGAAAATAAAAATGATAGTTCTACAATAAGCTTGGAGAAAAAGAAATACTGTGGTTTGTATTTGGGGTTTGCTTTGTTTTTAAATAGGGAGTTAATCCCTCTGCTCTCCTGCCCCTTGCCACCTAAGGTCTCATCTTCCAGACATCGCAGCAGGTGTGTTCTAGCCCACCCATAGCTTCAGGGATTAATTAGATACTCCCTGTGCCTGAAAGAGACCGTAATTTCTCACTCAGTGATTACTATTTGCAAGCCTGTTTGATTATACACCTGTTTAATAGCACCGTTTCTTCAAAATTGACCCAACAAACTAACGTGTTTCCAGTGTTATCTGCAAAGTTGAAGGAAATATTTCATTTCTATGATTACTGCAGACTTCTAGAAAAGCCAAAGAAAACTATGATTAGATCAGGAAATTTAAAGTTTGATCAAATGATCCCAATTGTCAGATTTTCAAGTTTCTTATGCTTCAGTTTTCTTCTCACCAACTCATCCCATTTCAAGAGCTACAATTTTAATCATTCAAGATTTACTTATTCTTCAAGTCCTGTTCAAAGCAGAGGGAAATGGCCAAGAGCTGTTAAACTCACTGTTGGGAGAAATCACAAGAAAGAATTCACAGAACCATGGAAGGGTTGAAGTTGGAAGGTACCTCTGGAGGTGGTTGCCCAGGACCATGTCCAGGAGGCTTTTGCAATCTCCAAGGAGGGAGGCTCTGCAGGATCTCTGAGCATCCTGTGCCAGTGCTCCATCACCTGCACAGTGAAAAAGTGTTCTGGGATGCTCCTGTGTTCCAGTTTGTGCCCATTGCCTCTTATCGTATTACTTGGCACCACACAAAAGAGCCCGGCTTGGTCTTCTTAACAGCCTCCCTTCAGGGATTTCTTCAAGGGCACCTTGTTGTCTCACGGTCAACTTGGTGTCCACCAGAATCTTTTTTTGCAAAGCTGCTTTCCAGCTGGCTAGCCCCCAGCAAATACTGGTGCCTGGGGTTGTTCCTCCCCAGTACAAGACTTTGCACTTCTCCCTGTTGAACTTCATGAGGTTCCTCTCAGCCCTCAGAAATTCATTCATAAATTTACAGGAAAAAAAAAAATAAAAATAAAAAAACAGCAAATATTTTATCATCAGCTTCAAAGATTTAACAGCTATGTGGAAAGCTTTCATTTCAAGCAATGCATTTCTGAATCCCATATTTCTGCTCCTCTTGAGCAAATCAGCACTAATACAAAGCTAGCAGCAGCAAAGAGAGAGTGGGAAAAAAAGGGGGAATAGATGTACCCTCCAGATTAAACAGCACTGGGTAGCATCTGTGGAAACACTCCTGTAATTCATCAGATAAGCAAGAAATTCAACAGACTGCATACCTGTGTACCAGAACTGCAGTGACACATCCTATTTACACCTCATTGAAGAAAGTGAGAAAGATGCTCTGTTTCTTTTTCTTCAGCCTACACTACCCAGCTTACGAATTCCACAGTAAATAAGATATCAGCTCCTCCTGCAGAAGCTGAAGAATCAGCAGATCACAGCATTTCTGATGAAAAATTATTTGAATACTGTCACTTACTTGATTAAACAACTAGTTGAATTATTCCACCAACTACTTCTTATGGCATTATTTAAGCACATAATTTCAAGAAGTACACAGAATTTGAGTTACCCAGAGGCGCAGAAGTCTGAAGAAGGCTCAGTGATTGAGACAAACCTGTGTATGAAATGTGTGTCAGCCTCTTTCCTGTAGACAGTAATATCAAGAATGTGGATGGAGTTCCTTTAGCACCGGATAGGTATCTATCAACATCAGGGCTTCACAGCAGAAAAATTGGCCAATTGAAATTTCTCTCCATCCTTCCCTGCAGTCAGATAAATCATATTATACAACACTTAACACCACCTACAGGAAACTGGCAGTAATACCTCTCAAAGTAGATAAAAAATAGAATAGGGAGGACGACAACAAACCAGACATCTCTCGACCATATGCATTTCTACAGCATCTCTAACTACTGGGGGGTGAGAAGAATGAAAAAGTAGGTTTGCTTCAGTGTTTTCACTATCATGAAACAGAGTGATAATGATCAACGCCAAAAGTGAGTGAAAATGTGCATTTTCCTTCCATTTTTCTGAAATAAACTATATTTCCTCACACCTATAATATTCTGGAACATTGGCTGGAAGAACTGATGCACATAAAAGCCTTCTCTATTTATCTGCTGGAGGAGAATTGCTTCTCCTACCTTTATAATCCCACATGACTACTAGAACTTCAACCTAAAATAAACTTCCTAAAGAAAAAGGGAAGCATTATGTATAACCTGGGAGAACTACCCCCTTCCTCATATTGGATTCAGCATCACTGGAACCCGGGGGGGAGCAGGCACCGATCACAAAACAGGGTCACAGGATCCCCCGGGCTGAAAGGGACCCCAGGAGACCCCTGACCCAACCTCCTTCCCAAAGCAGAGCCAGCTGGCAGGAGCACACTCAGCTGAGATGATTTCATCATCACTGAGTAGCACTGCCTTTACCAATTCGGTAGCTACTGTTCCCAAAATGTAGGGAAACAGATGCCCAGCAAAAACCCTACTTATACTCTGGATTAGACTAATCAATACAACTCTAAATTGTGTGTTTATTTCCACTTCTTTTACAGGAAACAGCAACTAAAAAGCAACAACTTGTATCTGGAGGGTGGGTAATTATGGACAGCAAGTGTCATTTCAATATAAATAGGGGAAATAAACGCAAATTACACAACACTTAACTCTTACGAATTGGCTGTTAACTGAGACAATAGTCTACAAGATGTTGTTTGGAGTATCTCATTAATAAAATTCAAAATTGTTTTCAGCAATTATGTGCAATCATTGTCATTTTATCACTGGCCAAAAATAATCCCTCACTGCATGCTTCAACATATAATTGTATCACAGATTGCCAAGAAATCATCCTGTCTGTAAGAGAGAACTGGAACTGTACCACACTGACACAGAAACACATCACACCAGTGAAAGGAAATGTTAGTCTGGAGATGACTTAATGCTAGAGAAAGCCAGTAAACCTTCACTGGAAGACCAAGGACAGCATTTCACATGAACGGAGTGATGGGGCATTTCCATAACCTGATCTTAGCAGGCCTAGAAGAGCATCTTCCAGTCTTATTTTTTACTTCAGAAGTTTACCGTAATTGGGTCATAATCTCAAAGGGCACCTGCACCTAAAGCTAAATCTTCTGTTTTGGTTCATAACACTGAGCACTGCACACATATTTGTGAATTACTTTGGCAAACTGCTCTGCAACAGGCAAGCAAAACACTAGCTCTGCAGCAGCAAGAAGGAATAACTCGCCCCAGCTGCTCAGTCCCTGTAACAGCATGGACAGGGCTTCAGTTCATGAGCAGTCAGCTCTCTTCCACCAAGTTTATTTCACCTTTACTACAACCCCACAGAGAGCAGAGAAGTTATCCAACAAGATTAAACATGGTTTTCCTGATTACTATGAAGACTATGCCATGAGTCTGTTCCCACCTGCAGCCCACAGAGCCACAGTTTAGTCTGGGACACAGCAGTCTGGGCAAAAGCCAGCAGACCAAGTCTGCTGCTGAAAATTCCCTACAGCTGCTGAATGTCCCATCTCTCCTCCTACCCTGCATCCAAACCCAGTGCTTTTCCCACAGGTATCCTGGCTCTGTGTTTCACTCCACACCTTCAGGCAACCCGGAGTGTAGCCCCACCCCTCCCTTCAACCTCCCTGAAGACTCCCACAGCCTTTTCGTCCCCTCGACCATATTACACACACCCTCACATCCTACCTCCTCTTCGTCCGTTGCTGTCACGGGTTTGCCTTACAGGCATAGGATTAGTGGCAGCCCAATTATGTTTCTGATTTTAATACCTTGCAGTGTTAGAATCGCCTCAGCTGACACACTTCCAACCCTTTCTGTAGGGAGTTATGCCCATCTGGGCAGCAGAAATGAGCACAAACTCAAAGGAGAGCAGCCAGCTGTTCCTTCACCTCCTGCACGTACAAGGGTGCATGCACACAGGCTTGCCCGCGGCATTGGCAGAGCCACTGCTACGTTTGAGGAGGCCATCTGAAACCTGGCAGAGTAAAACAATGTAGGTGACTAGACTTGGCAAATTTGATGAACTTGGAACCCAGTTTTGCCTACCTTTTTCTTTTTTCCTTTTTTTGTCTATTTGCTGTATTGTTATTCTGACACAGCTTTGGTCACCAAATTAAACAGCTGCATTTTACTTCCAGGAGAAAGTCAAAATATTTTGCTTTTAAGATAAGTATAATTTATAGACAAATAGATGCATAGAACATACTTATAATTGAATGCTAAACCCCTCAAGTTTGTAAGTGAGGTCCTAGAACAGTCTGTAAACATTGCCTGAAATTGCAACTTCTGTGTCCAGCTTTTTCATCACCAGTAAAACCTCCCAGACTTCCACACAGATACAACCTCACATATGAAGGAATGTGAGTTTTTGGTCAACTGCCATTTGCTCATTTATGTGACCAGATTTTATCTCACAAAAATTTATCCATGAACATTTGCCTTTGGATTCATTTCTCCTGTCCTCAGTCAAATAATTCAAAAGAGTTAACAGAATCATTCAAGACAAAAACATGAGCAGCGTTCGCTCATTGGTCCAAGAGCACCAAGTCTTGGCTTATTGATAGACCTAGTCCCAGCACTCACTACAAATGATGCTCCCCTCAAGTCAACCAATGCATTTCCGAAGGGACAATTTCAGGCAGTGGTTGAGATCGAAATCCAAGTCAGCTGTGCTGTACTTCCCATAGGGAAGAGAGCAGACCAAAGCAGGAGTAGACAGAATAACTGCCTTACAAGGGGGATAATGACAGGTAGTTTGACAAGCACCATACTGACTCTATAAAATGTTTCACACACAGAAATTATGCAATGCAGCTAATAACGCAGCGGGGGTGGAAAGAGGCTGGAAAAGCAGAACACTGCTCATTCATTCTGATGCCATGTTGTTCATACATTACAGAAGCGTCTGTCTGTGTTTTGACAACCTGCCAGTCCATCACTACCTCAAGCACAAGACTTGCTGTAGGCAATTTGACCCTTTTCTTCCTTTCCTACGCCCTCTTGCTTATTCTAAAGAACACAGGCTCTCCAGTAATAGTATTTGATGTTTTTAAAGGCAGGATATAGTTTAGGGTTATTTTGCATGTTGAGAAAGCCCACAGGCACACTCAGTATTTTCCCTGCAATTGCAGCTAGTTCTCAGTTACCAGGGGGAATGGCAATTACAGCATTGTTATTCAGACATTTTTCAAACTTAGGGCTCAAATGAGAGTGGGTCCACAACTTCATTCAAAATAGACACTTTAAGCAGCTTGGGATAAGTAGATTAACTGAATGTGAACTTTGGCCTTGTTTTTTCACTTCTACTTGCTGATACATTTTTGGTGATAAAAATAAAATTGTGCCTCCAAATTTAAGTGTTCATATGCATTTTTATCCCACGAGTAGTACCTGGACAGACCAAGACACCTGTCTCTACTGAGTCTTTCAATTAACACTCAACAGTGAGAATTAGAAATGCGATGGGAGCTACCTGAATTACAAGAGATAAAATAAAGAAGAAGTAAGGGGGAAGTCATTTAATATTTGAAAGGGGAAGAGGAGAAAGAGAGATAAGAAACGAGCTTACAGCCTTTACATTCTGTAAGAACCAGATATCCACAGTCTGTAGCCACAATCAACCTCAAGTAAAACACACCACAGAAAACTGTTAAACAAACAAACAAACAAAAAAAAAAAAAAAACACATACAGAGCCTTGCCTTCTTTCCTCTCAGTCTCCTACATCTGTTTGGGCATTTGGTACGTGATTCCCTCTCTGTTTTGCTAATCTAAAGAAAAAATAGTTATACAAAAAGAAATGGAGAAGGAGGCTCTTAGAAGCATACTGCTTTAGACAGCCTGCCAATCTTGCCTGTTGAGTTTTTCCTTTCTTCCCAAAATAGACATCAGCTAAACCACCAGGTTACTGCACTCTGAAATCCAACATTCACCCTGTTAACAGGGAGGGTGTACGGGGCATGGCTGGGATGAGAAAAATTTTCTTTGCAGGAGCCCACAAGGAGCTGTGTTTTAGATGGTTGACCAAAATGGCATTGACAATGTGCCTGTGTCCCAGCGCAGCACCAAGGCCCTCTGTTTCTCACACTGCTGCCCCAGTGAGCAGGACTGGGGTGGACAAGAGGCTGGAAGGGGACAGCTGGCACGTGCCAACCAGAGGGATGTCCCCTACCGTACAACGTCATGCTCAGCAATAAAACTGCAGGTGAAGCTGCCCTGCATTAAAGCTGCCCAGGGCCTGATGGTGGCAAGTGACTGCTTTTGCACTGCTTACATTAGTTTGTTGCTGGGGGTTTTCTTTGCCTTTTTCTCTCTCTGTTTTTTCCCTTCACTTAATAAACTGTCTTTATCTCAACCCGTGAGGGCTTGTTCCTCACTTCTGTCCTTCAATTCTCTCCCCCATCCAACTGGGTGGCAGCTCTGCTGGTTCAGGAAAGGTTGGAAGTGAGGTACATGTACAATCTGATTACCTGCTCCTTTCATCAGACATCCGGAAAGCATCCAGCATTTGTTCAGTATCGCTGACACACCAGCACTTGAACTCGAAGTTTAGCTCACTGTGGAGCTTGATGGCCTGATGTGGAACTGCCTCTCAAATCAACAAACCCTTTCCAAATGCATGCCAACCCCGATAACAAATTGCTGCTTCTTTCTCCATGCCAAGTACCTTTATGAGGATTAAAGGCAGAGTTCACAGATGCTTAGTGTCCTCAAAGGTGTTAATATTTAGTCGTGTACTCAACACCTGATTAGTGATTCACAGCAAGTCAAAGCTCTCTTCTGCTAGCCTAATTCCTTTCTACTGCTTCCCACACTACAGCAGCAATAAAACACTTAATGCTGTTTTCAACACAGATGATGTGTTGCATCTGAAACACTCTTTTAAACAGTACAGGTAAAGGCAACTCATCCCCTATTCATGGGATCTCTCCTCCAAATTATTTTATAGCCGTATCCATCAGACTAAATTCCTCTATTATCATCCAAACAAAACTTACTTTGAAGCCGTAAGACTTTCCCCAGGCATTGTTTGAACTGCAGACTAGGTGTTGAGCTCAGCACAGTGCTGAAGGCAGCCAGACAAGGCTTAATTCCACGTTTTGAAAGAAGAGGCCAACAGGTCTGAGTATTAAAACCCACATTCATTTTCCTCTAGCCCCAGTGACCACGGAGAATGAAGGGCCAACACGCGTCTGCCTCTAGATGAACTCTCCTGATTCACAAATTAAAGATTTCCTCCTGCGGTCACCGTACCATGGCTTTTTTAAAGACTGAAGAGAGTCATGCTCCTGTGAGCACATGCTACAAAATTTGGCTGAGATTTCTTGCACGGGATCATGTGAAGGTGAGGAGCAGGAGAGGGTGCTCGTGCATTAGCATCACACGACTGACATGTACCATTTACCTTCTTGACACACCAACTCACTGAACAGACAGCATGACGCTATGCTGCCTGTGAGCACAGGATATCCACTTGGTGTACATACGTGGATATAAACCACAGTGCTTCATGAAGGAGCCCACACCTTCCAGCAAGCCTGGAGCCAGAAAGAGCTGTGGAACTGCTACAGGAGGAGCATGCTGCGGTAAGCGTATATGCTCCAGGTCTTAGGTACCTCAAGCATGGGAGAGGGATGGCCAGGTAAGTGCTTGCCGACGTGTCTGGTTGATGCACACTCATTCACAGCAGGAGAACCACTTACACTCAGGCACCACTACTGACCTTTGCAGACACGCTGGCACAGAACCAGCCTGCCAGTTTAAGCACTTGCAGATCAGAGGCATGGCCATATACAGAGCCTATTTACTGAAGAACAATCCCCAGAAAAAGGCGGTCACAATATGAACACAAGGGTTTCATTGCGTTGCCGCCCTGAGGTAATCTGGAAGCAGGATAACAACCTGCATTTCACTGCTTTTGATTTCTCAGTATAATAGCTTCTCCCCATCCATAGGCACAACAGAAAGCAATGAGCACAGGGCAAGGTGAAAGACCTAAGACCTAGAATTACAGACCATTTACCAAAGCTATCTCCCTTTGCCTCTGGGTAGAAACGTCCTAAAGGTTATAGTGTTATAACGATCCAGGTGGTGAATAACCCTTGCAGGGTAAAGCTTCCCTACAGTCATAAAAACAGCTGCCAAAAGGAGGGAAAAAAAAAAAAAAAAAAGGAGCGGAGATGTTCAAGGAAATTTTTTCCTTCCCTCCAATACCTTAGCCATCAAAAGTTCAGGGACTTTGGCAAAAGTTTTTATCATTATAACGTTTTTTTTTTTTTCTTTCTTCTCTCATTTGCTTCTGCAATAAAAGCAGAATAAGCAGCTGTGTTTACAGTTCACAACTTAGAATTGTTTTTTATTAACATATCAAACTATTCATGGTGACTTAATCATCAAATCCATTTTAAACTATTACAATTGTGATAAGTTAGAGTGATAATACAGCTTAACCACAGCACACTGAATTTTTTCAACACCTTTCACCTGAAGATTTCTGCAGAAAACATAAGTACTAAAATCTTACAGGGCCCTTGTATAATGAGCTCTTTGCTTGCAGTCCTTTAGTGAAACTCAGGCATTTGTATTTGCAGAGTATTGCATGGTAGGTACGTGAAACTTGCATCTCTTCATCTCGTGGCCTCAGTCTTAAAATTGTTCTACAAGTCTTGCTACTTCCTCTGGAAATATAGGGAGACCCTATACCCTGGGTTTGTTAACCTCCCTTCTCTGGGACTATGCAGCTTTTAAATAAGTGTTAGAAACAAAATCTTAACATATCAGAATAGAAAGTTACCTATACCTATGGATGACTGCAAATGTAACGTGATTATTCAGTATTCCCATGTCACAAGCAGGAGAAAAAAAGCACTGAGAGCTACACCCTCAGACTTTCTTCTTAATTTAAAAGTTGCTGTTGTTGATTAAGAGCAAAGACACATCCCTTTTGTGTACATAGTGCATGCCGTAATAGGACCTGCTTTCCACAGATATCTAGCTTTTACTGTGAGGTGCAAATAATGAGGTGCAATGGCCAACATGATGGAGTCTGAGAGGCGTGCAAACGTATAACAAAGCAAAAGACAACTCAACCAGTGCTAATGAAGCAGGAAAGAACATGACATCGCCTACAACAAACTTTGGTAAACAATTTAAATGAGCTGTGGTTTTTGCACTCCTAACCTGCCCTATTATGAATGTGACAATCTCACACAACATACCAGAGAACATTATGCTTGGCCTCGAAAAAATGTAACAACATTGTTAAGGAGTCCATCATTTCCCTTTAATTAATGCCCTACTGTGTCTGACAGACAGCAAGTGTTAGCAGCTCACACCAGCGAACTTCAGCTTTGAATGCTGCGTAGGTGTCAAATACTGATTCCTTAATGGCAAACAAATCCAAGGAGAAACATTAAGCGAACCTGATGAGCTTGAAAGCTCGGAAATGGCTGTGGATTAGAATGCACGTGGTGGAAATGTGAATATGCGTCAGAAAGAAGATACCACTTCTGTCAGTTATCCCAGATCAAAAAGACCATTTCAGAAGAAGGTAGGCCCAAGATGACAGCCCTGTCAAGTGTCATTCACTCCAGCATAAGTCAAGCCCTGGCAAGCAAAAGCTGTCTTGTGCTGTGCTTTACCTCACATGTTCTGCTACTGAAGACTTCTCACTTGATCACTTTCATTCAGGACCAGAACACGGGTAAACTGCCACTAGACCAAGGAAAATACAGTTACAACCCAAACCTTCCATGGAAATAGTCAAAATGCAATTAGTGACTGCTTCTAACCGCAGAAAGCAATATGGTCTCTGCAACAGTGAGTCCTCCTAATACCACAAAACAACAGCAGCTACCAAACAAACAGCATGTATGACACTCATGTAGCCTGTTGATGAGAAAACATTACTCCATACTTAAAGATTATAAGTAATAGCAAGTAGTAATTGTAATATAGATGCCTTTGAACCACTGCATCAGTGAAACTCAGTAGTGACTTGGTATTCAGCTAGGTCTGTACTAACTTGCTGGCAGCACAAACACACTATTAACTCCCAGTATATGGTGACCTATTACAGCACACTAAAAGATACTAATAACTCAGTCTAAAAAGATAAATAATGATGCACCAGCCCTTGACAGACTGCAATAGACTGTGATTTCATTACTTTTTTTTCCCCCACAATTCTTGACTCTTCTTTAGTGCAAAAGGATCCGAACTCAGAGCATCAGAAAACACCCGTAGGTCCAAAAAACCTGCTTCCACACCCCGTAAGTGGCTCATCACATAGACCTGTTTGATTATCATTTCTCATGAAGGACTGAACTCCTGTATCACTAGATCGAGTTAAACAGTAGAGGTTTAAGAGAAAGCAGTCGCTGTTCTTTTTTCAAAGTACTTACAATGAAGCGTGGCCCCATCCCTCCCCCTCCGCATGCCTCTGATACTTCTTGTTAGGGGTGCAGGCAATATCAGAGTGCTGAAAGATTATAAACAGATTCAGATTGTGCCACAGACCAGTCCGCTGGAATTAATAATGTTTCTCCGCAAGGTATATAATTTGCAAGAGGCTGGATGGTTTAGGAGACAGGCAAGTCTGCAGAGAGTTTTCCACACCTCTTATAAAAAGAAACAGAGACATTTTCAAGTGTTTTAAGTAACATACAAAGAAACACTGTTTCTAGCGTACACAGAAAACCCAGTCATTAGTTGTGTTTATTAGTTATTCTTCAAATGGTTTGAAGTTCAAACCTGGATTAACTCCCATTATTGTAATTAGGTACTAGAGAACAGCTCTGCTGAAAATGGTATGTGTAGGTAAACAATGGCCTGTTGCTTTAAGGTTCACGTAATTTTAAGTGTTTAGAATTGTCATCAAAACCAATTGTTTCCAGGTGGAGAAAAAAATAGCATTCAGTGGTCCTTCACTGCATGTTTATTTACAGAGCTCATTCTGCAGTCAGGTAGACAACACAGAAAGACTAGCAACCTGACTCGGTTTCTGTTTTACCCATGTAAAAAATGGCATGAAACAAGTGCTATTAATGCAAAAACAGCACCATGCATGTTAAACTTCTGTATTTTAAATACGGCTTCATAAGAGTCTTTCCACTTCATAGCAGAGAATCCCTTATGCTCCACAACATCCAACCCTCAATTAAAAAATACATGGGAAAATGAGTTATATGGGTAGCTTATACACCAATGAGTAATTGAATACATGCACTTATTGCTGCAATGTCTCTGGAAATAAAAATATCAAATCATTTATGCTTAGAGGGGAAACATCTCTACCTCCCATTCACATCTCCTCCATCACTAAAGCAGCGTGGACGTGGCACACGCCCCACTAGCATCAGGGGACGGTCCCATCCCATCAGGCCCACACTAACATCTCAGCCCTCCAAAGACATGCTGAGATGTGTCGCATGGCAACATCCCAGTAAAGTCCATCAAACTACTTATAGTTCTCTAGCTTATATTATGAAATTTTACTGTATAGCTGAGGAAGGAATGAAAGAAGTGATTTAATTGCAAGAGTTCATAATCAAATCCTCCATAGTACTGTTAGCTTTATTTTTTCTTCGTCATGCTGCCATTTGCTACCCACAATTTTCTCTTCTCCCCAGCCCCAACAAATGGTTTTCATATCCCAAAAAAAGATCTTGCCATTCTTTTTCTAGACACTCATTACGCTTTATTCCCAAGCAGTTCCTTCTTGACATAAAATTCAGAAGGAATTAACTCTATTTCTCACTATTGTATGGAAACTTCCAGCAGCCAGTAAAACATAAGTGACATGGGAAGATTTCCACAGAAGTACAAAAATTAGTCTGATGCTCAAAATGCGTTTCACTTCAAAGATGCTGAGGACTTCTCTACACTTGAGATGCTCTGCAGGATCCTTTTATGCAGAAGTGACAGAAGCCAGCAATAGCATTGCTTACTTAACTTCAGTTAATAATATTTAACTAAAATGTATTGCACAGCTCAAGATGATGCTTTTGTACTTATAGAGAACTCTCAACTGGTTTGTAGCTTCTCCCATATTCTTGTGGCATACAAGAATACTGTTTGTCATACAGTTACAGGGTAGGGTGTAGAAAACAGTCTTGTTTCTTGGTCACAAAGACATGCTGTTTAAGCCCCTTTTCTGAAGTTATTCAAAGGAATTTCCTTTTAATCTCATGGAGCAGGGACCATGACACAAATTTAGGTTAATGAATTTTTGTTATTGAAATTAATAAAAAGAAATTGTTAATGAACCAAAGTCATTCCTGCTATACAAAAATACAATTTCCTTTATTTGTTCTGCCTTGCACAGAATTGTTAGCTCCCAGAAGCAGGGCTACTGCACTGCCCAGAAGGCAGCTGGTCCTCATGGACAACCTGTCCTGCAGAACAAACACTTTAGTAGAGACAGGGAGGTAGAAAAGTTTTAAAATGTGAGCGGAGAGCTGTAGACATCTCAGTGTTCTTCTCTTGGTACGCTATCTCTTTTTTATTAAAAAATATCAACTTGCTTATGAGCATCGTTCAGAAACTGAGATTAAACAAAGAGATGAGAGAGCACGAAGCTACAGCAGTCACTGCAAAGGGACCCCTCTAACCATCTCCGCCTCAAACTCAGAGCAAAGCAAAACGCTAAACACAGAGAGATACTGCTATCATAGAGGGGGCAATATGGAGCAGGGCACAGGGCACTTATAAAGAACACTAGTCCAATTAGGGAAGTATGAGTGTCAGGCTGTTGAATTCCCTATCATTTCCTGGCACCACTGCCTTTAATTAGGCCTTGGATTGATTACTGCCTTTGTACTCCACTGACCCACCAGTGACTCTGACAGGGGTTGTATTTTCCCCTGCTACAATTAGAAGGCAAAGCTCTGAGTGTCAGCAAGCATTACACAGGCAAGCAGCCGGCTTAAAACTATTGAGCCTTGAGAGACAAGATGTGTTTGTGACATTAACATACACACTCCTTCTCTTAAAGAATATAGTAGGCTAGAGTCAGTCCTGACCCAACAGAAAGTTAAATTTGAGGTCCATTTAAGCTTGCCATGGTGTTGGTGGGCAGTATATGCAAAGAAAAACACGGAGCAGGACCAGCACAACTGGCAATACAGAGTTTACTTGGTCCTTCTGTAATCCAACAGGGTGAGGAAGGTAAGAGAGTGAAAAGAACACTTTCAGACTGCTGCCTGAGCATTTGATTTGTAAATAGCAACAACCAGACTGGAGAAAATCATTGTGTATGCAGTTATGTAGAATATAGAGCTTCATGGCAGTCTAGAGCTCTATGGACATCCACAGAGCTAAAGAAGAAGAAATGCAAGAATAGATTAATGAAAGTAAGGTTTGAAAGAGGGTAACACATGGTAAATCTATTTCCACATTTGTTGTTTATGCTTCATGTTTTGGTAGTACTTAAGAGGCAACAGCTAAAAATGTTTTAATTTAACAAATAAAGAAAAAAAATGCCATGTCCTGTATGAAGCCGGAGAGCTTTTTCCCAAATGAGAACATACAGTCTCAGTAGGGAAGGAAAGTAATCCGGGTAAAGGAACAAAGCTAAAAACACATAGGTAGCACAGTTAGTTTAAGGCCATATGGTTTGTTTGTGCTACTGCAAGAAAGAATTCCAACTTCCATATATTCAGTTAGCAACCATTCACCGTGTCACATTGCTTCTTGTCATTATAAAAGGTCCTGGGAATCAAACTATCAGGATTCTTGAGACTATGAGAAGTCCTTTCACTCCTCCATGCCTTTGATCTCTAGTCGTGTATTTATTTCAGCCTTTCATCTGCCTTGGAGATAATTCACTCAAATAATTCACAAGTATCAATGAATTTCTGAAACAGTTCTAGTAATAATATACAGCAGTTCTAAGTCCAGATACAAAAAAATTGCTAATGCATTTTGACTAATTAAACTGTGAACATGAGACAGTTCCTAGTAAGTATGACTTCACTTGCACAAGTAGACACCTCAGAGAACATTGAATTGATGGCAGCAAAAAAGTGTGCGTTTTTTTTGTTTGTTTCTTTGTTTGCTGGTTGGCTTTTAAATACATGTACTTCCCTCTCCCTATGCCTTTCTTCTTCTCATCACTTACACTTTGCAAATCCCCACAGCACAGCACAGCAGCCACCTACACAGCCAGAAGAGCATCAGTCATTTCTGCCAGCAAACCTAGGTCACCAGCCTCTAAAGGATTCAGCCAGGTAGAGAACTGCCATACAGCACCCATGCTCCTCTGCCACAGCAGCGCTGCATCGCTGCAGGCACACCCACCTCCTCTCAGCAGGGGAAAGCCATTGTCAAGGCTCACTTCTACCTTGCCAAACCATAGTTAATATTTTAGCCCAGGACGGTTGCAATTAAGTGAGCTTGCAAAGCTTTCTGGGTGACACAAGAGACGGAGCAATGTTTACTCATAGGATTCCCTGAACTTGTTGAATTACCTCTGCAGGTAGAAGCAGCCCTATATTTTTTATTAAACCCTAAAGTACAAACGGTAGTCACAGCCAGGGACTTGTAATTAGTTCTCTTTTCTACCACCAGAGACTAGTGAAAAGAAAATAAATTAACAGCACAAGCCACAAAAAGACAGAAATACTGCTTCTCTTCCTATCTACCCCCTGCATCAGTAGATGCTGCGAACTTCTGTAGAGAAATCTTGGCCTACAGAAACACCCTGGTTTGTGGCTACTGGGGAGCTATAATAAAACTGACTCTTCCAGCACAGTAAAGTGCCCAGGATATAATTTTGAGAAGTGCAGTGGTATCCCACAGTAAACTCAACCCAGCGAAAAAGTGGTATTAGCAGGATGTTTTACTTTGTGGCTAATAGGTTGCTTTTTTCAGCAACTCCTCCATAATTAAATTGCAGATGAGTTAAATCTCATTCTGGTTTAAGAAGAATCCTCTTTCATATTCCTCTAGTCCTCTTTCACAAGACAGGTCCATCCATATTTTGGACATACATTGATGGACCACTAATACTCTCCAATTAATCTGGATCTTGCAGATCTGCTGAACAGCACAGATCTTTCTGTGACTGCAGATTAATATCTGACACTGAATATTGTGTTATAATTGCAAGAACACAGTCAAATACAAGTTCACTCTGTTGCAACGCAGATACAGTGTTTGATCCATCAAGTGGATATTCCTCTTTGCTCACAGGCACAGTAAAGGCGGAGTGAAGGAGAACACTGAATGTATAAGGCACATGTCTTATAGGAGCTTAGCAGCTCACTGCTCACGGTGACCAGAAGAACAGAATCAGCAAGAACCCCGTGCACTTGGTGTCACAGTCCCTTACAAAGTCAGAGAACACTGCAGCAGACTTTTGTCACTCAGGAAAAGCAGCTTAAAGTGGAAGGTCTCCATGTTGTACAGCTGCAGAAACAAAATCCATATTGTACCAGCTGTTAAGGAGGCAACAGGACAGCCCAGCACAAATATCTCACTATCAGCAGGGTGAAAACACATCTTTTCATAGAGTACGTAGGGGGGAAACATAGATGCGTAAGATGCATTTGTTTTTTTCAAGCAGTTTTCCCCTTCTTCTAAGTCTTCTTCGATTACCCCTTCTTATAAGTCTTCTTTGATTAGATGATATTTAATCCGCTGTTTATCACTGCAAGTGGTCACTCCTGGCCACACATAGGTAGATGAAACACTATATTTAGACTTAGTACTATCAATATAATACTTGTCTGTCTTCTTGCATTGCCATACTAAATTCACAGGCTTTCACAACAGCTCTAAAAGTAGGCATTCTGTTAATCGGATTGGCATCTCTGTCTATTTTTCTATCACCTACCAAAAAAATGTGGAAAATGCTGACAGAAGTGTAAATAACTAAGACTGAGGTATTTGAAATGTCCTCATAATTAGAGGGGGAAACTAAAGCAGGCATTTTTGATGCAGTCAAACTGCGGAGAAAAATTCCTTTGCCTGTAGCTATGTGTTGTCATAGTGTTTACAAGTATTCTGATGTCAGATGAGCAGTGCATGTCTTAATCGCTCAGCCGGGTGTAGATATTTGGCTATAGGAAATGCAATTACCTCCAGACTGAAAGAGAACAAAAGGTGAGACAAGGTCAGATTTACTGAGTAACGCTGCATGCATTGATCCCCCTTTTGCTAGTACCAGGGACCTGGGGGTGGCAGAGGGGTTGCAGGGTTACCTGCCTAAGCAGCTCACCACAAGGTCAGACAGGTAAGTGCTGGTAGAAACATCCGCATGGGTGTACAGGCCTGCAGAAGCACAGCAATGAGGGGCAAGAGAGGTTGCATGATCTCTAATTTTGGAGATGCTCATAATTTGACTGCACCAGCCCCACAAGCAAGCTGATCTAACACCAAAGCCCACCCTGCTTTGAAGAAGTGGCTAGACTAGATATCTTCCAGGGTCCCCTTCCAACCACAATCTTCTGCCACCTTTGCTGGCAGCACTTCAGCCCAGAGGAGCTGCCCTGGTGCTCGACACCTTTCCCACTCCACAAAACTGGTTCAGGGAGTTCGGCTGAATTTCCCCTGTGCTGATGTTCAGTAAGAGAATTATTAAAAGGGGCAATAAGGGTACAAAAACAAGTTGCAGCTCTACCAGCACCGTGTATGTAGGCAGACCTGCTTCTCTCTCATGCAGCCAATTCGGTAGGCTGCTGTTAGCTCAATAAAGGTTTAATTGGGCCATGTAGCCCAATTCAGATGGTTTGTTCGCATTGTCACCTAGCCTTTGCAGCTTGCTAGAAGTTGTAAGGAATTTACAGCAACTCTGAAGAAAAAAAAAACGCACACACACACAAAAGCAATGGATTTTGGAATATTTTAACCAACCTGAAAATTGACGAGATCCTCCATAATAATTTGTTTTGCATGTTAAGCAATACTTTTTCTTCATTTCAGTCTTGAAGTCCAATTCATTGTTTTAACAGCTCCTGCAGACCCTGGCTGCCAGGCAACACAGCAAGCTGTTTTCTTGGGGTTAGAGTTAATTGCTATAATCACAGAGCCAGCGGCAATCCTATGCAGGTGAGCCATTAGTTAGGGGAAATAAAATTAGCAAAAGCAAGAACAGAAGATGGAATAGAAAGGTTAAAACAGCATAAATGTTTTTTGTTTTAAAGCGTAGGGGTACATGGAGGTGTTTGTTGGTAACAGGAAGGGAAACAGCAGTATGCAATGAAAGCACAGGGCTGTAGCCAATTAGCAGCTCCATGTTTTGGGTGATCAACAAGCCTCAGACTATCTGACAGGATCCTTCAACACACAATGAAGAAGGGAAGCACAAACTCCATTACTGTTTCACCCAACACCGGAACACCAACAAATACGTTTTGCCTTTAAACACACTACAGTTTTACTGGAGTCACTACAGTTTCCAGAATTAAAAACTAAGGTGCGGGATGGACAGTTTACAATTAACGCAATGATCTCCCAATTAATGATACGTGTACTGCAATATGTCACCAGTGGATTTTCTACCTTAATTCCCATGCTGGTCTCCAGCTCACTCACAGCATGCTGCTGGAAGCCTGACACAAGAACAGTATTATAACAGAGCACACAGGTTATCACAGATGGTTCAAATTAAAGGCAGCGTAATAAGCCATTCCACAAAGAGGCTGCACATCCAGTGCTGCTCGTGGTGGGAAGTGTCTCCAAACATGCCTGCCTCGAGACACACTGCAGAGCATGCTGCATAGCTGATGCCCAGTCTCAGGACTCCCTTTCCTTCTCCTGGCTTGCATCCAGGAACGAGAGCTGCAAGACTGGATTCTCAAGGCATCAGCCAAGCAAAACAAGCGCACGTACCTGTGAGCCAGCCGCCCAGCAACAGTGGGGTCAGCTTCATAGGAAATTACTCCTCTGCTTTAGGTCTGCTTCCTAACAGACTGGTAACAAGGCAATGCCAGGGTGGATACACAAATGTGAGGCAGCAGCTCTGACTTCCACTCTGGGCAAAGGCAGCTACAAGCCCCCCTTCCCTCATCCCTTGCACTTACAGAAACAAGATGCTGTTCTGTGACATCTTGCTTTCAGTAGAGACTCTGACCCTGCTAACTGCTGATCTCAGCTGAAGCCACTGACTTGCATGGCACCATCCTCTGAGTCCCTTTGAGACAGCAGCTGGAGCACTCCTCTTAGAAGAGAAGTTGCCATTGAGATCTGACAAAGGAGGGTTATGGGTTAATGCCTCCTTCTTATGAAGGAGTCCTGCAAATCCTGTTTGCAACAGCTACTCCTCCCCAGCCATTTGTTTTGTGTTAGACACTCATTCTACAAGGGAATGAATGCTGTAAGAATTACAGCAAGGCTGAGGTGAAGTGCAGAAACCTAGTTAGTTACTCAGATCTGGCAGGAATTAGACACTGCATGCACATTCAGTAACAGAAGACCCTCTGCTGACTGCAGGGCTATGCAACAGTTTTATGAGGTCTAGCAACGTGCAGTGGACTCTGGTAGGCACCAGAAGAAACAAGAAAATAAACAGTAGCTGAGACATTTTGTAGATTTTGTTAGAGTTGCTCAAAAAATAGAGGCTGTTACAGCAGCAGCATGCACTCAAAATTAGAGAATTGTGGACGATGAAAAACACTAATGTTATATATAAGAAGTTACAATTAATATAACAGCCATCAGGAAAGCAGGACATCAAGTGATTTACCCACAATGACAAGTATTTTTTGCTCTTAACATGATGCATCTGAAGAATGATACTTCCTCATAAGGAATTCATCCCCAAGATAACACACTATAGAAATGCAGTAAAGCATTAGCCTGGTTTCTCATTCACCTGGTAAAACTGTAGTGTAGCTTTGGGTATGCTTTCTGCCTACTCTTCTCAGGGTCTCAGCCTAAGGCTCACAAAGATTACAGACAGGACGTAAACAAATGTTTGGAATACATTTGGAATACAGTGATGCTTATGTTTGGATCAGGAAATGTTGAGATGTTTTTCTTGGCTTACCCAGACTCAGGACAAAAGGTGTTAAAACAATACAATCCTCAGTCAGAAGAAATGGAAAATTTGTATTTCTGCAGCTTAAACTTATAAATAACACTAATAAAGAATGGCTAGGGACAGGTAACAGAGGAGGAATCCTCTGAGATATGAGGCAGTACAAGTTACATATGAATTCTACGTGTTCAAGACAAACTTTTCAAGAAGTAGGGAAATGAAATCATAAACATTTACTTCTCCACTAGAGGAAAACACTGAACAATCTGTTCCAATTAACGGCCTAACTAATGAAATGACAAAGGCCCCCATTCTGTTCTTTCAGATAGAGTTTAATAGCATTTATATGTTGTCAAGCCTTGCATCATCCATTTGATCTCTGAAAAGGCAGAGAGGCAGACAGAATACAAAACAAACATTAACAAATACCACATGAATACAGAATACTTAACAGCATGCCATTCACAACAGCAGACAGCCAAGGACAATTAAATTATTCATAGATATGAACTGTCCAAGGTAGAAGGAAAAAAGGAAGAAAATTAAATAAACACTCTTCCAAAACAAAAAAAAAAAAAAAAAAAAAAAAAAGCCATACCACAAGAGAACATCCAACACCATTAGCAGCATTTTTCTTTTTTGTTGAGCTAACAGCTAGCTTCTGGTACCAATCACAGAATCAGAAATCAAGGTCTTTTTAAAGACTTTGTCATAACTGGGTAATTAGTTGCCATATATTCAACTGCCATATTCCACCCCCTTTAAGGCTGACAGCTTTGAAATGCAAACCACAACTCCTCTCTGTACAGAGTCGAAAGAACCAACACTGAGCCAGTACACAAGAGCTGCTGCAGAATGAGGCGGCAGTATTAGCAAGAGAGGAAAGCCCATTCATCAAGAGCATAGGCATGTAAGAAACCTGGACTCGGTTTTACACAACCGGTTCACCAGGACTAGAAGATGCTTCTCCATCTCCTCAGCTGTAAAAATGGAAGGAGCAACCCTGCCCTACACTTTAAGGAGATGAGATCTATGCAAGTACTCCAGTACTCCATACCTATTGGTATGTCAACATGAGTATTTGCAACTATGTGAAGTCCTGCAACTTCCATGAACACGAGTGTTACAAACCACTTGAGTCTACCCCTAGCAGCATGTCATCTTCTGTTGAGCGATGGAAAAGGTCTTTTTACTGTGGAAGCTTCTGAAGGGAAACAACCATTCCACATCATGAACAAACAGCTATTAAGGCTTTTCACAAAAACAGCAAGGCAGACAAGAGTAGCCTGAGGGCAAAGGCTATTATAGCAAGAGGCTGAGGGCTGTAATAGCCAAGCACCAGTTTAAGACAGCTGCAGCAGCAGGGTGGAGCAGACAGCTGTGGACAGCCACCAACACCACAACAGGGCAAGACGAGCATCCACACCTCAGCTGCACCCAGGCTTCCTGCTGAATTTATTTGTTTTCCCAGTGAAGGCAAACTTCAGCTGAGGCGCTTGTTAGTGAAATCTGGTAGCTAAGGTATGTACGCAGGATGTGCTCTTCTGTCCTGACAGCATTACCTTTCTGCTGCTCTGTCAGAGGGTTCCCATATTACATCCTTGCAGCTAAGTCCACAGAAGTTTGTTTCTCAGAGCCCTGAGGTTTGATATATCAGCTGGAATTAAGAGGAGCAGGGAACCTATCTTTATGTACTGACAACCTTACATTAACTGCATGTTTATGCTAACTTCCAAACCTTAGGTAGTCTCAGCTTGTTTTCAAAGCAGGTCACAAATGCTACCCTGATCCCAGGAAGCCTTTCCAAAGCTTAAATTAACTGAGTTTCAATGACAAGTTATTCTAGCAAAATCGCCAAGGTTTCAAGTCCAAAAGAATATATATTGAAGAAAGGCAAAGAGCAAGTCCAATCCTTTTCATGCATCAATGATGTCTAGTGGTAACACAGGAGAAGCTTTACTTCAGTGCAAAAAAGAGATTTGCAGACTGTCTCACTGCCCTTTGAGGAAAATAATCATGATTCCTAAAAAAAAAATAAATCCAATAGCTTTAACCTCTTTTTTCCCCAGTCACCGCTACCAGAATGACCACCACAAAATAAAACAATACCAAGCCAGACTTATTACTTGCCTCAGTTTTAAGCGTCTGGCCAAGGAATACATACAACACTTCATTTAAGGCTTCCAGAAACCAAAGACCTGTATGTTACGCTGAAAGTAGCTTTGTCCCATTTCAAAGAACTGTATGGCTAGTCAGTGAGAGGACACTCTGAGTTCTGCAGCCATCACTGCCAAAATGGTGCAGAAAATATACACACACACACAAGGAGAGCAGAATCATGTAAAAGCTACACTGAAGTAATGAATCCTATCCTGTCATTTCATACGGAGGTGGGTAAATAACGGCACAACAGAGATTTCATTCATACAGAGGTTTAGGGTATGCTGGGAAGTCTCAGTCTGACAATTTGCTGCAGATGCTTGCTTAGAGGAGCCATTTATCAGTGTCACCCATGCGCATTACTACACACTGCTTCCTCGGCAGCATGATTCCACACAAGCTTCCCACATAGCACACTCTGGGCCCTGGTATTTCAGGCACAGAAATAACCCTTATCTGGGCCTTACCAGTGTGTGCTTATTGAAATGATTCCTATTATCCAGAGTGCGTGCATTTGGAGTGGGAAAGGGAAAGAATTTATTTCCTTTGCTGATAAAAGAAATAGCAAATTAAGAGAAGTCACAACAATTTTGCTTCTCCTTCTCCCCCTCCTCTTTATACCCATGTTTAGTTCATTGCCTATAAACAGCTAACACAAGTTAGCTGTTTATTCACGTCAGTAGAGCTGACTCCTGGAGGATACCGGCATCCTGCGTGTTTCATCTCTCATTATACTTAAGTGGAATATTAAACAGGCAAGACAGAGGCAGACCAAGCTAGAAAGAACTAAGTAACTAGGAGTGACAAAGAAGGTTGGCAATTTAAACACTCCGATCCATAAAGTGCTGCATTTAGAAGCCATCAGTGCCAGTGCACTCAGCCCTCCCTTCCTGAATAACCCCCCTCCCTTTCCTGAGCTTTCCTTTCACACCTTATGTCTTTTCTATATTGCTTGTAAAGTATTTGGAATGGCTACTGCTTAGTAGCATGACCTTAGAGCGTCCAATACAATAATACTACAAAATTAGTAAACTCAATACTGTAAGGATTTAAATTAATCTGAAAGCCAGGCCTTCTTGCCTTCAGAGACTGGCGTATGGAAAGTGAAAACCAGGTTGAATTCATAACTACACTCCAGAATGTCAACTCCTACCCTACTACCAATACAGCAAAACATATGCCATTTAATTGCTGTGCTGAGCAAAGCTCTTAATGCAATGGGTTGAGTCCCTGTTTTATAGCAAGCCTCAAATCTACAGTATGGACTGTATAGGTCCTTTCTGACTGGGAAAAAAAAAAAAAAAAAAAGAGAAACAAGTGAATTAGATGTAAGAAAGAAAATCCAGTTATAATTTTAGATCATAGGATGCACAAGTGCCTTATAGCAAGGCTTAACTCAGAATTAAAATATGAAATGCATTAAACCGAAGGCAGCTCCCACAAACTGCCTTCTGCTCTTCTGGCTGCTTGCTGCTTTCTAAACTAAAGACTAGAGCTCAGAAGATGAGAGGAAGACTAATACAGAGAAAAAAAGAAGAAAAAAAAAAAATACACACAATCCTCATATTGAGCCTTTCCATAAAGCTTTTGGGACACCAGCAGAGCATCCCAGCAGAAAGCTCTCCTTACAGAATTTGCATTTACCAGCTGTTTCTCCCCACTTCCCCAGCGTGGAGCTTTCCCACAGAAGCTCTGTTCAAGCCCTGTTCCGTTGCTGCCTGGCCCATCCAAGGCACACTTTGCTTCCCACTTCATTTCTGTCTCCACAGCCTGCCTTCTTCCTCTCCAAGTCTGGCACCTCTCCTCGCTGTGTGCCTTTCCTGCTCTCGCATCCCACACCCTTCACCAGAGGAGCTGACTGCAGGCTTGAAGGGATGGGCCATGGCTCAGCTGAGCAGAGCTGCAGGGTTTGCTCATGCCCACCACAACTAATGCACATGCTGTTCTGTTAATCTGCTTTGGTTTTGCGGAGGTCTCTTCCTCTCTGCTTTTCCTGTTGGGTAACTGGCTGTTTCAGGCTTTAAAGCATCCAGAATAACCACGAGGCAGTTTCCTTAACTATATGTGCCACTGCCTGCTATTTCTGTCCTGGGATACGTGCACATGCCACACATCTCCATCACCAGAAGGAAGAATTACAAGCTTCCACTCTGCAGCTACCATACCTAAAAGAGAAATATAAGGCACCCAGAAGAGCAGGACATCAGAATTCCCTTAAGACACCAAGATGTTTGGTCAATTTGCTCTAAGTGCCTTACCCCTTGGAATTTTAAAAAAGCATTGACGTTGAAACCAAACACCCAACCATTCTCCAGCCAGGAAAAGCACAGAGGAGAGATGTGACCAGATCCCGCTGACAACTAAGAGGGATCACAGAGAGAAAAGCAATTCCAAAAAGACTTTTTTTAATACAAACATAAATATCATAATTTTTATCGGGAATTTATAGCAATTGTATCCCAACTGTTCATTTAAAATGAGCAGGCATTTTAATGAGCTGCCTGTCCAATCATTTATCATATTCTACATCAGCCTGCCTTTTTGGATCAACGACTTCACACCAAAAAAAAAAAAAAAAAAAGGCTCTGGATTTCGCAGAGCTGATTTTTGTCTTATTGGTAGTGGGAGAATGCACCCAAAACCTCCCTTATGCCAGCTTCCCCTCTTTTCCCCGCTTGCAACTTTTCTCCCACCTGAAAATCTAACCCAAAAAATTCACATAATTTGTCAAATCCATTATTCAAAAGTGGATTTGACACACGGGAGAAAACAGAGGTCTGATTAGGCATGCTAAAAGAGCAGCTCTGGATTTAGGTTTACCACCCATGCTGCAAAACTGCTTACAAAGCCATCACTAATGGCCTTCCAGCTACCCATCATTTCCCTAGGTTCAGTCTGCCCAGACAGCTAGCTATTCCTTTCCAAGGAATACCATTTTAATTGCATCTCCCACTTTGTTAGCCTCCTCGACCTCCAGTAAAAGCCATCTATGGTCTAACAATCTCTTAAATCTGACACTCGCGCTGACTAGCGCACCAGCACACTTGTGTGCCTTCCTGCTTGGTTCACACGCAGGCAGGCTTATTGTCAAGAATTTCCATTAGAAATCTAATGTGTATGAAGCGAAATGACAGCTTTAGGACTGCTGGGGAGAGAAGGGGGGGAAGGGAGTGAAAAGGGAGAGATGAAAAGGAAAGAATATGTATGTGTATTGCCAACGCCCCTTGTCACCAAAGGCTTCATTGTGCCTTCCCAGCGCCAGGGCTCCTCCAGTCCCCACACCTCCCTCCCAGCAACAAATGCCAGCCACCAGCCTCAGCAACTGTTAACTCTTCCTGTGGGAATGCTGCCAGCAATTTCAGCGATATTAACCCTGGGAATACTAACATGATTTAGATGACTTGTTAAATTTTAATGATACCCATTAGAAAAGAGGAAAACACACGAGTCACAACTCCCAATTCGGTGCATTTGGCTGCTGAATAGGATATTAATGTTTTTCTTTGCCCAGCACTATTAAATGAGCAGTGAAACTAATAGAGAAATGAAGAGTAATGACTTCTCTTCTTGCTGTTCAGTGCCTGCTTAAAGCCCTGACAGCCTTATTGCCCACCAGGCTTTCTGCTGGAGTCCATCAGGTGTATGGAGTCAGTGGGTAATTCTTCCACCATTTGGCACTTGGCAGGTCAGAGGTTCATTTAGCTACAAGGCACAGAAAAATAAAACCACCCAATTGAAATAATAGCATACAATCACTCAAGCTACCAGCTAGAAGGCAAAAGCCCATACTCCAAGTAGGTCCAGCGTAACCAAGCCCAAGCCTGGCTTTGGTAGGGCAGGATTTTGCCCACACGACTCTTACAGGAGCCAGAGCAGAAACGTGCAGAGGCCAAGTTCTGCCCCACTTTTAGCAAAAGTCTGCAGAACAACCATCCTCTTCAGCACTGCAGGAACCTCCGTCACATCCTACAATACGCTTGTGGTGATCAAAGGAACAAGCAATTCCCAAGAGAACCACACAAGGCCCCACAGAAATTGAGGGGCTGTATTCCTGAACTCTCATTTTTCTTCAGTTAATTGTGAGGGTGAGAGAAAGAGGGAATGAACACATAACTTTGGGAAAATTAATTGCACTGTTGAGGTAGGTCTGCTCAATTTTGTTTGGAACTGTCTGAACACCCTGAAACCACTGACTTTTCACTTTTCCTTCAAAAAAAGTAACCCACACATCTACTGTGACAGCTGTCAAAGTCCCCTTTCATTTGGTTTTCCCCCAAACATTCATGTGAGTAGAATTTTGTTCTTGTGCAAGCCCATGGAATAGAGAGTTCTGTGTTGTGAATACCCAAGTGCAAATAAATGATCATGTCAAAATATTTATTATTTCAGTTGCATGGCAAGATATAAACTGAAGTAGAAGTTCGCTCTTAGATCACAGAAAATCTGCAGGTTGAAACATTTGTAGAAAAAAAAAAAAAAATAAAGCAAATTCCACTTGAAGTTCACTTGGAAACCAAATGCTTCAATAGATCCTATTCCTAATTTAAGATTTTCCTATAGACACTGGACCTGGATGGATGCTTCGTGTCTGTCATATAACGTTGGAGCCAGACATTGCATCTCCTGCATACACAATTCCTCTGACACACCACCACCCATTTAACATGTTTTCTATAGCCAAACTCATACTGGCTTAGTGGTGTTTTTTTTTTTGTTTGTTTGTTTCTTTGTTTTAGAATAAAACAATTAAGAAAGCATGTGATGCTTTTTCTGAATCACCAAATCATTGAATAAGATCATTCACCACCTACTAACAAAACACATACTGTTGGGTCTTTAAGTAAATTTCTCCAACCTGTTGGAGAAAGTGAGCAGATTCAGCCCTGCTTTGTTCGAGGAAGGTACTACAAGTTTAAATATGGAATACAAAAATCTACCAGCACAGGCTTCACTTATTAGAATCCAAAGGTATCCAGTTCCTTCAGAGGAGAGGATTTTCTTCTGTTTTTGTCATGACTTGCAAGCCAAGACCAATTTAAGGCCCTTTTAGCTCCCTCAGGTCTCTCAAACAGAACTTCCTTAGCATTTATTTTTTTCCCTTGTAAAAAGAGTACTACTGAATACTGTTTCAGGGGAATGCTGAGAAGAGGAAACAGCCTGAAGGGTTCTCAGACTGAAGTTTTTCTTCTTCCCTCCCAGAAAACTTAAAACATTTTATATTAAGAAATGCAAGATCAACCACAGACTACATTTTAATAGTACAGATTGAACAGAACAGCAGGTCTTAGCAATGACTAAACAAACAGTTGAACATGAAAATAAAATTTAAGAACCATACCAATGCTGAAACAGTAAGGAACTTTTAACAACCTTACTACACAGCAAAACCAATAAATTTAATTCTGACACCATAAAAGTAAATCCAAGGTGCAATCAAACACCAGTTTTTTAGAAAATATATTTTATCTAGGTAATCTCTTATTTTCCTTTAATTTCTTTTTCATAAGTAACTAAAAATACTCCCTGTATTCTTCTGTACTGGTTGCAACTGAGGTTATGGTTGGATGCATTGTGCAGTTCTCATCACTACCCTTCTCAGAGATCATGGCCTCCTCACATCTGCTGTAATAAAAGCACATCTAGTCACTCTCTGACCTTTCAATCAAAAGGATCTGAGTTTAGAAAGCAGCACTACTGAAAGTGTTTGAACTATCTATCATTTTGATAAGAACTAAGGCAGGGAGCAACCACCACGTATTCACAGAGGAGACCGGCAGGGATGCTAACTTATGACCTTCATATGGAAAACAGAAAGAAAAGACACTTTAGGAAGCTCAGAAGGGTTCAGGATCTCCTAGCCCTGCTCAACCCGAGCAGGGCATCTGACTGCTGCTTTAAATGCATGCACTTCCTGATCAAGGTATGCAATAGGTAGAGCTGTGGCCTAAACGTAGCCCTGCTGATTTTGGTGAAGTCAAAATCCAGCCACCAGTGCCAATTTCATACAAGTCAATAGAGTGACAGTTCAGATCTGGACCACCACTTTCCTCTTCTTCCCACTTCTTTGCTCTTACTGCACATAATTAGACATAGCTCATTAAAAAAAGAGTTTTCAATATTCAACACTTCTCGCAGGATCTTCCAAAGATTTTCCATCCCAAGCTCATCAGAACAGTCCAGTCAACATCACACTGCCTTATTAAATATCTTGTGAGGGTCCATGCTTTTGCTTGGAGAAACCTCAAAAATGTCTTCAAAGCATTATTAATCTATACCTCAAAGCTATATTAAGCTAAAAAGGTGAAGGGGAAGAAATAAGCATAAGCAAATACATATGAATGTTACCTTATTGAACATTCTAAACAGTCCTTGGCAGCCTAGTTATGTTCACTTTTTTAAACCCTGATTTAATGTAAGAAGGTTGCACAGAAGGCAATTGAAAATAAAACTGGGCAGCAAGAGTCACTGAGGATTTGAGTCCTATAAACCTTAATGAATAAGGATGTAGCCATAGTATGATCCCCTTAAACTTCACCTTGCTCCAAAAAGCACCCCCTTGTTAAAAAAAACTGCTCAGTGAAACACTGCCTTTTCTTTCAAACCTGCAAGATAAAGTCCCCAAAGAAAAGCAGCATTTCAGTTTGACTGCAGCAGGCAGTTTGTAGTTACTAACCTTCCACTGCTTTACCCTGCCACTGCTTTCCAGAAGAGCTTAATTAATACCTTAATTAACGGTTGTTGCTTCCATCAGTGTCACAGTGCAACCACAGTTTGGACCAATAATAGGAAAGGTTTTGAAAGACACTTCTAGAACTTCTCACTCTTGAGATACCATTTGGTTCCCCAGGTGGTCGTTACATACTGAAGCTTGCTTAATTCAAAGTAAACATGCAAGCTGCTTTCCTGCAATCAGGGATAGCTCTTGAATTGCAGCTTCAGCAACAAACAACATGGAGTAGGCATTGTTTATCCAATACTGGAGGAGAAGCCCACGTGCTTGTATTCCTCACACTCTAATGTACATGCCTCTTAAGCTACAGTATGACACTTTGCTAAGATCTAAGCCAGCATTTTAAGTGAGAACATCCCACACACCTTTGACATGCAGACCACATATCACAAAATGCTACAGTCCCTACTACATCATTGCATAGATCGCAGCAGTAAAGTTCACTGCAGTGGCGTGCTGCAAGTTCCGTGCTTGGAAGCACCCCGATGACGCGGTATCAAAGGCTACACACCACTGATCTGGCAAAACTGCAAGCGTCTTTCAACCCTGCAGACACAGCACTGCAGCTTTCTAATAACCTGCTGACACCAGCATGAGTCCTGTTACATGCCAATGGCCTCTACTGGTGACGCACAACACTCTTCTTAATGCTCTTCAGGGAATTCAGAACAGACTACCTTTCCTCCTCCTCCCCTTCCAAAACTGTACACCAAAAATCCTGCGCTTACTATACAAGATTACTACCCACATCACAACTCATACTTCCAGGCAGATAACAAAACTACCTGAAAATACAAGATGGTTTTAGACATCATTCTAGAGTTCTTGGCAGGTATGAAGCACCTTGAAGAACCTGTCTTTATGATAGCCTGGCACCAAAAGGACAACTACAGACTAGGTACTGTATTTCTGAATGCAATATTTTTAGATGCACAGACAAGTCTCTAGAAAGAGCAGTCTGACCAAAATTTTGCTTCCCCTTAGAGGTTTATCTCAGACAAAAAATTAAATATTCCGCCCCCCCTCCCCCCCCCCCCCCCCAACAGCACAGCCTATGGTCTCCTGAAAGTATTTTCTTTTCTGATAGGAAAAACACCATAGTCTAAATTCACTAAACCTAATCATAGGCCTGTTCCTAGTTTCCAGGGCACTCAACAAGAGTGACTCTTATGATCCCATGGAGAAAGCTGCAGATCAAACAGTTTTGACAGCCTCCAGAAAACAGTCTTTAATGTGCAGTATCCTCACCTTTACCTCACAAGACATTTGCAAGCTTGAGATAAATATTTACATCATTTCACACACTGACAGTAAGACAGGTGACTTGCAGCTGCCTCTAGAAAAGGGTTGACATTAATTTGTCAGAGGTAAAAGCATATCCTCTTGCCTACTCTGGACCACTAAGCAGCTGTAATTCTAGGGCAAACAAAGTCACTTGTGGTTTCCCAACTTGCCAGGAAACATACAATTGTAAAAAGATTCACAGATGAGTTATGCTAAACGTTTGGTATTGTGACCTGTGATGCAACACAAAAGAATGGTTGTTGTTGCCTAAACTTTAATAGAGTTAATCCTTCCAAATGCTGACAAATTACTGCCCCAGGCCACTTAAAATCACATTTCTAATGCAATAATCCTATCTGCATTACAATGAGTTAGGATGAAATGATTAGGTGCCTGAGATTTTTGCACAGCGAATTAAGTAACCATACAGACTGGCCGTGCTTGTTCACAAATTAAAGGTCTGGACGGAAATGAAATTCCATTATTCTGCCACTTGCTAAGCTTTGAGGAAGGGTTCATTACTGTCCTGTCTACTGGGAATGTTTCTAGAGCAGCTCTAAGCTAACAGGATCCTATTTTTCATTAGGCCAGCTTCAGGGCTTTCTTCATTATTAATAATTATTAGTCAAGTCTTTGACTACTTAACACCCCTTGAACAGAAAAGGCTAATTCAACAACACGCAAGCAAGAGTGACAGTAAATTTGCAGGGGAAAAACAAAACCACCCTGAATGCAACTTCTCCTCCATTCACAGCCACACTGTGCTAAGCCAGAATTTGCCCATCTCTTATACTTGCAAGCACAGACCTTCTAGCCAGAGGATGGTGCAGAATACGTCACCTAACAACATCAATGCTATCCAACTCTAGTGTTTAATCAGCATCCTTACTAATCACAGCACACCAAAGCAGATATTAGTGCCTGCACACCAAAATTACCTCTAGGTTTAAAGGCTGCATTCATTATTTTTTCCAACTCCATATTAACAAATCATAAGCAGTGGCTTGGGACTACTCATTATTAGCATTCAACTGATTGTTTACACACAATATAATTTGATGTAAATAAATATAGCAGCTCTTCAATTAAACCCACTGATCATTTCGTTGTTGGACACCCACAAGTTTAGTGTTCCATTGAAGCCAGAGGCTATCACAGGTTTGAAGTGACGGCAAGCAGATCTCACAAATTCTGATAAGCATGGAGAGTGATGCCATAAGCTTCTATGCTAGAACTTTGAGGGATGCCTGTCTCAAAATATAGCCCAAGAACAAGCTTAAAATTGTTAAAAAACAATATCAGTAATTTGAAACAGCTCTTATTACCATGCAAGTGCTTGATTCCAACAACAACAACAAACAATGGCCACCAAACGCTCTACAATCCTCTGTTACAGACTACAACATGCAACTATAACAGCCTCTTGTGCCAGTCACTTCCCATGGGCATGCTTCACACAGGGGTTACAATAAGATTTCATTCTCCTAACACAAAACCCCCTGTATGCAGATAATTGCTGTACAACATTTAGGCACATCTGTATCACAGGAAGGGGAAAAAAACAAACGTTAGCATTTTTCTTTTTCTCTTTGTCAGGAAGCATGACATTTGAAATAGTTAAAATAAAGGAGCAGCACAATTACAGTTGTATATTCATCATCCTGCCATCACCCCTCAAAAAAAAAAAAAAAAAAAAAGTACTAAGTTCTCATCCCGTTGACATATTAGGAGAAAATGTTTCCATTAGGAACTGAAAGCTCTACACCTCAGCACTAACAATGAGCTAGTGAGCACAGTTTGCGACAGGGTAAGTGTTGTTTTTCTGTATCAAAATGAACAGCTTCAGTGCATAGTTTCATGCATAAAGCTTGGTCTGTTTATGCAGCAATTAAGCGTACTGTTATACCTTGCAGATATAGACAAACCTTTACATGATTATATGCTGTGGAAAGCAAATGTATATTCACATTCAGATAGGTTACTGCAAATTCTAGTATCTGCTATAAGATATATGTCAAAACACAGATACCCTCACATTCTGCTTGTTGTGCAATACACAGTACCCAGGGTTTTATGCATCCCTAAATACAACACAGATGTGAAACAGGTGCCACTGATTTATTATGCTAATGACATCTCCAGGCCATCTTCAACAGCACCAACAAGAGTGGTCAGGCAAGTTACCAAGATCTAGCTGACAGAAAGAAGGTTGACATTTTAAATGCTCCCTTCTAATAAAGGTGGACACAACTAATTGATAACACTACTGGACACCATAGTCTTAAGTTGGAACCCCCAGACTCAAAAACATGATCAGTTCCTTCAACCCTGCAGCTGGATCAGATCCACCCCAACACCTACTCCCACAGCAGCAGTCAAGAGGGTTCCTCACAGGACCCTGAGAAACACCAGCGACACTAGCACCGCACAGTAGGCTCCAGCCTCAGTCCGAACAGAAGCAAGCTTTCCCCAGACGCAGGGCCATTTGCCCTGTTAAAGGCACCATGTACCTCTCAGTACAGGGGTCCTGGTGCGTCACTGCACCACACAGGCCCTGGCTGAGCTGGCAGCGCCCATACTAACAGCCTGCTGTCCCCCAGCCAGACACTGATAAGGCTGCCTAGTGGATGCCAATAACAAGTTTGCATACCCAGGCCTACGAAGTCACTGGCAATAGCCATAATAATAACCTTTATCCTACACTACCTAGACCAAAGCCTCACTGCACTGGGCTGCCACTGCTGAAGGCAGAAAGCCCAAGAGCTCCTAACAGTTGTAAATACAGAAAGGATGAGAAAAAATGGATGTTTCTGCAACAGCCACAGCCAGGTACCAACCATTTGCATGCGAAAGGCTGGAGAACCTCAAGAGGCTTGAGCCTGCAAGTACTATTATAACAGAGAACAGGGGAGAGGGTCACCACAGCCCTCAGAGACCAACTTACTCATGCCTCCTTCTTCCCCCCTAACTTCACACTGGATAGAAAGTTTTATTAGGGGCAGACCTACAGAACTGGAAGGCTTCGCAGAGAGGTGTTAGAAAAGAGCACAGGCTAAGGTGGCTGAAAATGAAGAAGTAAGGATTAGTACTGATGTGAAGAGAGACTGGCCTGGTCAACACCATCAGCTGAACTCTGAACAACAGAACAATTAACAACAGTAACAGGAGGGGAACATCTCTGGAAGGCTAGGACAGGCAACAACTACCGCTGTTATAATGAGAAAATCCCACACACGTTTTTATGTCACTGCAAAAGTGGTTTATTGCTAACACTTTGCAAGGGATACGAAGCCTTGCTGCTTATATTTTATCCCCATGGCCAATTTCAGTTGCTCCAATGGCTCCCATATCTGCATCCGGTTTCCCACGTAGTATACTCGCCTCTGGAGGATTCAGTAAACGCTGCCAAACCACACAGCTTCAAGTTTGTAAACATTTTGGTACAGAGTCCCTTCCATGGAACCAACCACTACTATCAATTTAGTGATATCAATTTTTATGGTTCCTCCTTTTTCCTTTTCATTAATTCAATTAAGCCAGCTTTTGAGACAAGGTAACAACCAGCCCTTTAGTCTTTTGTTCAAGGCAGCACCAACTCCCTCTCAAACAGCACATAAATAAATAATGGGCAGTATAACAACAGTAATACCAAGGACCCTTTCTCAGCACTCAGCTCTGATCCACGATACCTCTTTATCGCAGCCACTAATGAAAACTCTTTGAAGTGGAAGAGTAAATATTACCATTTGATAGCACCTGAACCCAACAGGGCAAACAAAATTGCATTGTATTATGTTCTGGGAGCTGCAGACCCGTTCACAATACAACGCTCGCAGGGTTGCTATGGAGGAGCTCGACGCTCACTGTTTTGGTAGCACGGGGTCAGCCAAGGGCTGGCTGCTGGGGACCCTTCGAGGGCTGTTGGTCTTGATCTTTATATGCAAACCAAATAGGAAAAAAACTGCAAATCAAAACTGAATCAGGGAATTCCAGAATGTCTGCCTTCTACCTTTGTTGGCAGTCCGGTCTCTCCAAAGACTTTCAGCTCCTACCCGTGATCAATCAGCTCTTACAACCTGACGACAAATTTCAGAAATGCTTC
The DNA here is from genome assembly GCF_964035555.1 of Netta rufina. Classification (NCBI taxonomy): domain Eukaryota; kingdom Metazoa; phylum Chordata; class Aves; order Anseriformes; family Anatidae; genus Netta; species Netta rufina. Next base: position 30,660,993 of record NC_140125.1, on the reverse strand, counting down.
CATGCTTTTCAGGCACTGGATTACTCAACCCAATGCTCTGGGTCCAGAAGCTTTGAGTATTTTTTGGTCTTCTTAAAAAAAAAAAAAAAGAATGTCATCTACCATTTCTCTGTAAGAACACCAAGTTGTCCTTACGTTAACAACACCCTGGAAAGCTGGGTTCAATGTCATGGTCTGTCACAGCCTCCCTGTTTGGCCTTTGGGCTCATGCAGTATGTCAATGTCTCATCTGAAGTACAGGAGGGTCTCTGCCGCACCTGGCTGTGCGGTCACCAGCCCATACATACCTTGCCACTGAACTGGCTGCCAAGTGACAGGCGATTCTGTAAATCCGTAGGGATCAAGAGGAGCAGGTGGGGAAGGGTCCCACGACTCCCGCGTGGCATCCCCACCCTTACCCACCCCTCAGCAGGCACAAGAGCACCCACCTGGACACCACGGTGCAAAACCACCTGTGATGAAGGGGAAGGGAGCTACAGGGCGCAATCTCAGGGTGCTGCCCTACCCCACGGGACCCGGGAGGAAGGGACGGGTGAGAGCACCGCGCCCGAGCAGCGGGCAGCCCGCTCAGAGCCGCGATCCTCACTCACCTTGCTGCTGACGGGCCCGGGGATGAGCAGCTTGAGCGCCTGCCTCTTGAGCTCCGCCAGGCGGGCGCTGCAGTGCTCGCACCAGACGCCGCGGTCGGAGCCCGGCGAGGAGCCGCCGCCGCTGCCGGAGCCCGGCGAGCCGGTGCCGAAGCCCGGCGAGCCGCCCAGCGAGCCGGGGGAGCTGGTGCCGATGCCGGGCGAGGCGGGTCCCGGCGAGCCGCTGAAGGAGCCCGGCGACGAGGTGCCGGAGCCCGGGGACGGCGTGCCGGAGGAGCCCAGCGCCGAGCCCGCTCCCTCCGGGGCCGGGCGGCCGCCGGCACGGGACTCCTCGTACGCCCTCCGGTACCAGCTCTCGGGGGAGAAGGGGGCGCCGGGCTTGGTGGGCGAGCAGGGCTCGGTCACCTGCAGCGGAGAAGGAGCAGCGGGTCAGGCGGGGCCGGCAGCCCGCTCCCCCCCGCGCCCCGCGCCCCAACTTACCCCGTATTTTCTGCTCCGCGCCGTGCCTGCGCCCCGCTCCTTGGTCCCGGCCACCGAGGTCATGGTGGCTCGGCAGCGCCGGGTGCCAGCGGGCCCCCAGCCGCATCCGAGGGCGCCGGCGGTCCCGGGGACGGGGAAGCGCCTCCGCCGCCGCGGGGTGGCTCAGCCCCGAGACGCCCTCAATCCTCGGCGAGGGGCCGGGCGGCGGGGCTCTCCGCCGGCCGCCTCGTCCTCATCGCTCCCCGCCGCTCCCGCAGCGGCTGCCCAGCCTCCCGCCCCCGCTGCGGCCGCAACTTGTTCCCCTCTTCAGGTCCGTAACCGAGTTGCGAGCAAATCCTCCAAAAAAATATCGGGAGCCGGTCCCCGGGAGGAGGAGCTGCCTCTCCTCCTCCTCCTCCTCCTCCTCCTCCTCCTGCCGTGCCCGCAGCCTCGCACGGGCAGGGGCCGGGGGCTGCGAGGCGCTGCCGGGGAGGGTCCCTGCGATTTTGCGGTGCGCCCTGATTGGCACCGGAGATTTTTTGCCCCCCTTTTTCTTGCGAAGGGCGGGCGGTGGGTGTGGGTGTGTGTGTGTGTGTGTGGGGTGGGGGGACCTTGTTGCTCGCACCGCAGTTATTGGTTACTCGCCGCTGTTCGGGGCTTTCACGGACACGACTCGACGAGTGCTGCCAGTCCTCCCCGAAGAGCTGCGAGGGAAGAAGCGAGCTCTCCCCGCGACGGGCACGGGCAGCCCTTTGCCGTGTTGCGATCCTGCGGGTGTTAGTCTAACTCGCGGCCGAGGGCGTCATAAATTGAGCTCCTAACAATAAAACCCTACAGTCTCGTTTCCCTGTTAATCTTTCCCCACAATCACGGTTTGCAGGCTGTGGGCTACGCGCATCTGGCCGCAGCTCCCTGTTCACCTCCAGCCCTGCAGACAGCACAACCATTCCTCAGAGATCCTCCTCCTCGCCGCAACTTGCTGATTCTCTCAGAAACGGGTGCCATAAAGAGCCGAACCCCAGCCCCCCTGCTCCAGCCAAAGCAGGGGGGATGCGATAGCGAGGGCAGATCACGCAGGGACCCGCTCCCCTTCGCACCCTCCTATCGCCACCCCCAGCAGCGCAGCCCTGCGGCGGGGAGCCCTCAGCGGTGCCCCGCTGCCCCTCCGCTGCCGCGGCTCGGCGCGGCCACTCCTGCTGGGGGAGCCGCAGCCCGGACACCTCGGGCCGTGCCCCGGGACGCCCAGCGGACAGCACCGGGAGACGCGGGGAGATGCGCTCAGGGGCGGCTGCGGCGCCGGGCGGGGCCGGCGGCGTTCGCGGGCGGCGGGCGCCCTCTGCTGGCGGCCGTTGCTGGCGACCGTTGGCGGCCGTTGCTGGCGACCGTTGGCGGCCGTTGCTGGCCGTTGGCGGCGCGAGGTCCGGCTCCCTCGGTCCATAGCGGTCCATAGCGCCGCCCGGCAGGGAAGGGGCTCGGGGTGTGCTGAAACACACAGGTCTGACCAGCCTGAGGAGGCTCGGCTGCCGACTGCCTCTCCCTCCTGACGGGTGACGGTGTTTGTCGGTGGTTTGGGTTGTTCAAAACAGGCTCTGCTGAACTGTGAGGATTTTTGGAAGCTGAGATGCACCAAAAATCTCCAGTTGGAGAGATCTTGCTGCTAAAATCTTTGCGTCTCACATTATTTTGTGGTAGCCAAAGAACAAGACACTATAGTATCGCTCCAGCAAGAAGCCCTACTAAGAACCCTGTCTCTGGGTTAACACCTGCTCTGAGAAGCATCCAAGCTTTTTCCCATCTCTTTGGGATCCCTCCTGTGGAAGTTCATGAGGTTTCCTCTCGTAACTCCTTCTGCTCCATGTGTCACCAAGGAGTAGAGCTCAGTGACATGGTTTAGTGGAGGACTGGTTAGGGTTAGATCAGAGGTTGGACTGGGTGATCTTCAAGGTCTCTTCCAACCTAGATGATTGTGTGATTCTGTAAAGGAAAGACGTTTAGTTAGCAGCGTCATCAGCATGCCACTGACACATAGCTCCCCCAAAGCTGCCCCTCTATTTCAAGTTTACCTATATCTTGTGCTGCAAATCACTTACACCAGCAGTTCAGAACAGCTGTTAGACAGGGCCACAATGGTGCTTAAGCTTCTGCTACAGGTTCTAGTAATCATCTCACATTGGGACCTTCCTTCCTCACAGCTTTTCTAGTTCAAGCAAGGGGAGAGATTTACCCTCTCTGGAGTGAGCTCATTAAGGTGATTTAGCACCTGTGTGATCCCATGTGCAGACTGATGTACTCGTTTAAAACACCTATAAGCAGTGGCTGCAGAAGACATTTAGTTAATAAAGAAAGACTTTCTGTCCTGTAGATAATTTTAGATCTCAATCTAGATATTGCACCTCTATGGAGTTTATGACCTGTCTTTTAGCTAGTATACACATTTCCCGTTTCTTTATCACACAGCAGTGTGTTTGCTCTGGTGTACTATCACTCTGATACTTTCAGTGGATTTCTTCTGAACAGATCTCAGTATGGGTGCAATTAAATCTGACCTAGAAGTTCAGCTTCATCACTCAAACCTGAGATGCTGGCACCATCCCAGTTCTATCAATAAACAGCAGTTTATGAGAGCTGGAAATGTTGGTTGCATCAAAGAAATCCTTTGAGGTATTCACATTTATTATAAATCTCAGGATAAAAAAGGTGACAGCAACTGTAAGTTGAAGAGTCATCACTGCCTGCACAGAAGCTTTGTTTCCAAGTTTGGTGCTAATAAGTCTCAGTATCAGGTCTTACTTACAATTTTAAAAAGCTTCCTTGGGGAGATTTGAAATTCATGACAGCTCTGATACTTGCTTAAAGCAGAATATTAATGACTTGGAGGCCATTGGGGGACAAAGAGGAAATTGAAGGCATTTGTGGTAACAGTGACAAAGAATTAATTGTAAAGATAGAAACAGCTAATTACAAATAAAACTACCAGGACTTTTCTAGTATGACATATTTCTTCTCTAAAACCTTTCCAGTTCTTGTTCCCATTCCCTTGCTGAAGTATAGGAACACTTCAGCAGAAAGCTCTGTGAAGAGCACACCAAGTCCTTTATCCTTTTGTGTAGCACACACAGCAGAAACACACACATCCACAGCCTGCGTATTCTCCAGGATTTAAGGATTCATGCAGTACAGGAAGAAGTCAGATACAGGGACTGCAGTTGTACTTCTGATTGTGTTGCATGTAATGCTTCTTTTGGAGTATCTGGGATATGCCAGGCTTCAGGGGTGTATTCTTCCACTTGTTCTTGACAACTGTTGAGTATGATATCATGGAGAAATAAGACAGGGCGTTTCCATGAACCAGAAACCAATACCTCAGAAACCATGAGCTGGTTTCTAAGGTATTTCTGTAGCAGAATTTCTAAGTCCTAAGACTGACTCTGTATGTCAGCATAAAAAAAGACAAGCACTGGACATGTACATCTCATACCCTGTTACAATCCCTATCTCTGGGAGACATAATATGGACAGGGAACTCTAAATGGTCCTAATTACAGCTTCTGCTTCTTGCTGTTAGCAACAGATCTGCATCGGTACATTTTAAACACACTTCTTCCTACTCTGAAGACCACCAGAGAGTTGTATTGTCAGCCTGACAGGGGTATGTCTCCCTGCTTGCTTAGCTTGGCCGTTTTGCCTCAGAGCCATTGCGCAGGTGTTTAGCCTGTACTTTCCTTGCTCCACTGGGAGCTTCCCTGAATCCCTCCGTAATGTCGAAGGAAGCCATTTGCGTTCAAATGTGGACCAAGATTTGCATTCTGTCACAAACCAGATGCCCTTAAATCTTGCCCTTGCCTGATATGAAAGCAATCTATTATTCACAAAGGACTGTCTATTTGGATTTATTTGGAATGGAAAATTTTTCTGTATCTCAAATATAAAGTACTTCATAGATTTTCTAGAAACTGCTTTCATAGTTTCTGCCACACAGCACCACCTACTTTCATAAATCTTTATGTTCTCAGTAGAAAATCAATGCCTACTTATTAATACAATATTGATATGTGTTTCATGAGTAATAAAGGATGCGGTGTCGTGCACGTACGTATACTCACAGAGCAGGGTTGCATGGAGACGTTTACAGTCGTTCTGTGCAGTGGGATGCATTGCAATGACAAGTCTGCAGCCAATTTCTGTTAAGTTCATAAATTCAAATGCTGGAATTTGACAGAATCCCATTTTCTGTTACTCAGACACAATAAGCATTCATTGCAACTCCAAACTAAGAACAAGTCTGAAAAATGAAACGGTGAGTACCTGTGGCTCCCCAGGTGCTGAGCCCTACCAATATAAATTTTACACAGAACAGCAACAGGGCAGGAGAATGCAGGAGTAACAACAGGCAGAGTCTCAGCCTCAAAAGGAGAAAGATGTGAGCTTTTCCTCACTCGGAAACCCTTGTTGTCTCTGCAGGCACGCGGAAAAGCCATTGACTGCTTGCTGTGCTGGGCTAGGTGGAGCCGCCTCCCGGATAACGCGATAGCAGCATCCAGCATCCGTGGGTTGTGACCGAAGCCCCCAGTGAAGGCGGCTGCTGGCTGCTTCGGCCAGAGGAGCCGTGCTGAGGGGGCCACGGCAGCCTGAACTGCTCGGACTTGGCCCCAGCACAACGCCAGCAATGCTGTCCCAAATGCCAGGACACCAGCTGGATATTGCAGAGGGCAAAGGAGTCCTTTTGAACAATCATCGCTCTCCTCGCTATCTCAGGGGCAAGGAAAAATGTGTCTTCCAAAGAATTATGTTCGGTAATCTTTGGATAGAAGAGGGGAGAAGATGGTATTAATCACACTAAGAAATATTATTAGCAGGAGGAACATAGGCCAGCACGTGCCACAGTTAGAAAGCTGGCAAAGTGGCTGTTGGAGGGAAGCAAGAGCAAAGCTACCGAGCGTGCTTTGCCCCAGGAGCCAGGGACGCAGGCACGCGGTGCAGATGGTGTGGAAGGGGGGCAGGCAGAGATAACACAGCAAAGTGAACAGGCAGCCCTGAGCAACAAACAGTGAAGTGTTTGTATCATCACATTTTTATGCTGCATCCTTCCGTGCTGCGGGAACAATTTATAGCAGTACAGACCAACAACCGAGCTGGCATCACAGGCGCTAGCCTGTCGAAGTACTGAATGTGTAAATGCCTTAAATAAAGCACTGTATAAAAAGCAGCGGGCATTTCTTTCTGCCCCTCAGCTCATCAGTGCTCAAACAACAGAGAATTACATTCATCATAAGCTAAGGCACAGGTCTCACCCCACTATGTTCCTGAGATTTTTGTGGCAGTAGGCACTCCAGATCTGTGAGCATCCGTTTAGTCTGATAGTCTTTTCAACACTTTTCCAAACATTTCATACATTCTGTTTATCACCAAGCTTGGGGTTAAAGTTAAACTTTATAGCACGCAGATTTCCAAAAGACTTTATGTTTCATTTTTCTCCACCACGTCACTCCATCCATATTCTTTGTAAAGCAGCCACAGAGGCTGATGTTGGGCTCATCTGCCTGCCATTTCTCTCACACCTCTTTGCCACCTGCCCCTCGTTTCTCTTTGCCTTGAAAGTCACAGCTTGGCCCCCGTACCCACCCCTTCAGCTCGCTGGCAGCTGGAGAGGCAGAGCCACGGCTAGACCTGGCACCTCCTGTGGATGCAGGTCAGTGGCCAAGAAAGGTGCAGGCTGCCCTCTTGCCCTTCCCCATCCACCTCAATGAGTTTTCCTGTGGCTTGTTCACGACCTCCTGCTCTGAATACAGAATGCTCTGGCTACATCAGGGGAGTCCAGGAGGATTCATGGCTGGACCCGAAGGGCTGCCACGCTTTTGTCTGCCCCCCAAGGGATGTTCAGGCTTGAGGGACACTGTGAGGCTGGTGCTCCAGGTGAGCTGTGCAGGTTTAAAGAGATGAGTGATCACTGAGCACAGACATCAGCATGGGGTAGATGACTCCACGCTCCCACTGCCTGGCCGTGTACACAGGCAGGCTTGGGTGAAGAACTGCTGTGTGCTTTCAGGGCTGGCATACTCGCAGCGTGAGGGAGCCTCAGGAGTCTCTGTCCCTGGAAGCAACATGAGCAAGGGGCAGCTGTGCTCAGCAGTATGCCCTCACCCTCTGCCTTCATGATGTGGCTCTTTTCTGAGCCACAATTACTCTGTCAAACACCGTGACAGAAGGAAACCAATCCCACACCTTGGCAGCTTCTGACACAAACACCGCTTCTGAGGCTGGCTGGCAGCAACAGATGGACATTTTTTCCTCCCTGCTGGAAAGCATGGCAGGCTGGAATACATTTCCCCATGCTCCCAAGCTTAACAGAAAGTGGGTTCTTTTATTCTTTAGAGAGAGCATGTCTACCTGTGAATGTTTTACCAATTTAACATAAATGGTCATCAACATGTCCTTCTTGGGTGGTTATCTGGATTTAAAGCTGCTTTGCTGTGGTGAGCCTGTGCCTGTGTAGCTTGTAACCCTGTATGAGCAGGTGCAAGTTCAACTGGAGCGAGCCATCTTTAAGCTGGTGGCAATGCTCAGACATAAATCTGCAGCGGTTTGACAAGGCCAATTTAATGTAACAGTCATAACTGCAGTGTAGAAAGATGGATACTTGGCAAAAGTCTGTGCTGGTGGAAGAGGAGGCAGACACTCTGTCTGCCCCCACTGCTCCTCACTGCCCCTTTCTCAGAGGTTTCCCTCACTGCAGACCCAGCAGGATGTCTCTTTATACATAGAGCTCTTCAAAGTACTTACAATCTCTTACATTTTTTTTTTTCAACTCATCTGTATTAAAGAAATGTTTACCCGTGCCATTAGTTGTACTGGGCATTTTAACCAGCACTGGCCTCATTACTGCCTTCATTGCCCAGTATGAGCTGCAGTAGGGCAATGACATCAATTTACAGTAAATAATTTCACCCAGATTTCCTAGAAGTCACTCAGGCAGAGTGAGAGTCTGGAAAGTGTCTGATGTATCTAAAGTCCGGGTGCCACTGGGTGACCAGTAAGTTTTGGATAGCAGTCAGGTACTCAGCGTGACATGCAGTGATGGCTGAGGCTGTTCCCTTCTGAAAACACAGATCATTCTGGGATGAACATTGACAAGGGGAGGGCACTTTTTAATAATTTTAATGTTTACTTAGAAGCCTTGAGTGCCAGTAAATTTACACAGTTATCTTCATAATGCGACTGCTGACTGAAACAGGCTTTTGGTCCAAAAGAGCTGTAATCTGTGCCCTGGAGCTGTAAGATCTCTGTGTTTGTGAACGTGTACGGAAGGGCATCCCACACTGCTGGGGACAGCCATGGCTGTTCCAGCAGGAACAGAGCAGGGCTGGGGAGGCAGCCGGAGGACAGGAGCCTTTTGGGTCCCCAAGGCTCAGGTGACTTTGCACTGATCTGTGTTCTTGTTGCCAGTGGGAGGCTGGGGTTTGCTGGTGCATTATTTACGCTCTAGTCTGTGTGATGATTGTATCTTTGCTAGGTGGAGGAGATACTGCAAGCCTGGGAGGGGTGTTCTTTCAAGGTTGTTTACATACAAATAAATAAGCACACCAGTACCAGTGAGTGGAGGATGTCAAGAGAAATGGAGTGTCTCTGTAGCATATTAGGTCTTAAATCAGAAAAGGAAGAGTGTAGTGATTCTGACTTTTTTTTCTAGGAAAGGCTGCCTTCTGCCTCAGGATGGTGATAAGAGTTGATGTAAGGATCACAGCCTGGAGAGGAATGGATGCGAGGCTGTTTCATTCAAGGAATCCCCATCTTATTTGGGCTTTAAACTTGTTAGTTATCATGGATAAAACATTTCCATTGCTGAAAAGGATGAAAAAAGCTCCAGAGGAACTGAAAGTATTGCCAAAATTTCTACAGTTGAAACTGTCCTCCTACCTGTCACACAGCTGCAAGGTTGCATTCAGAAAGCCTGTGTGGTGGAAAGGCAGCCTATCCACCTGACAGCCATCCTGTTCCTGCTTGCAAAGGCTGACCTCACAGGAAGGTGCTTCTCAGCATCACCTGGAAAGCAAAAGTCTCTGGTTGACAGACACAGACAGATGACTTACATTTTTTTCTGTGTGTGCAATATCTGACCAGTAGTTCACATTTTTTCACATGCTTGACTGGATCAGATTTTCTTAGACTTTAAAAGGAAAGTTGCAGCCTTTTAAGGAAGTGTTTTAGGAAGCTGCTCAGATGCTAGCTGATGAGCTGGGGTCCACGTGAGTTGAAGAGGCTTTGTTGGATGAGTTTCTGACAAACCAGGAAGAAAAAATTGCTACACGTAGCTTGAATCAATCCAGAAAAGAATGGGCAGCTAGGGCCATATGGCAACCTCATAATTGCTAATTGCCATGCAAATAACAACGTACAAATAATTGCAATAAAATGAAGGCTACGAGCTTGTAGGCTTCTCCAGGGGAAGGTCCTGATGGCATCCAGGAATCTGGCAAGGGGGGGGGAGGGTGTTTCTTTGTGTGTCTCTGTGTTTACCATTTTCAGTGCTGAAACAAAAACACTTACGTCTCTTCCTATGATGAACTGTTTACTATGAAGGTTACCTACCTGCCTAGACACCTGTTTCTTTTTTTTTGTTTACAGCATACTAATGAAACGAAACTGGGGTTAATTAGGCACTGCAGTTGTATTCAGATTTACTAAGGAGATATGAAAACTTTAAGAGGTGAAACGAAATCATTACAGGTACTTGCAGTATCTGTACTTATTTTATGCCTGTCTTAATTGTAATCATTACCAGTAATAATTCTGTAAACCAGTCTTGAATAATGGGCGATTCACACACCTTTGTGTGATGGGCCAAGGAGGTGTATTTTAATGGATTGCACACATGAAGTCAGTTTTCTAAGTGAACCCAACATCCTATATATTCAATGTAGTTCTCTGAGCTTTAGGTACATGGCATACTGACAACAGCAATCCTTAAAACTCAAGGACCTTACAGCTCTTGTCTTCATAAATTAGGACACCTTGCATGCATCAGATCCACAAAGATGCTTTTTTCAATAGAGTGCAAGTCTAATCCTGAAATTCTTCTGCTTGCCTTCATCAAGCAGGTAAGAAGTCCCTTGCTTTTAAACAGGGTCTTCATTTTCTTATTCAGGACAACTGCCAGGTGGCTGGAGATGGGATGTGGCATCTTAATACCACTTGTTTGTTGGTGCACTTTGACATCACACCTGTAGCAAGAAAGAGCACGGACCGCCTCTCTTCCTTCTCAAGCCCAACTTCTTTTTAGGGTCTTGAAGATGCCAGTAGGGGGAATAAATATGAAAGATCTGCACCAAGCAACTCTGCTTACAAGGAAGTAACTTCCTTTGACCCCTGGACTAGGTTGGCAAGCACATGGAGCCCCAATTAATGAATAATTGAGGGACTGTTCTGCAAAAATGGGATCCGTTTCTAATCTGTGAATGTAGCAGTGCGTGGCAGATCTACAGATTCTTGTAATTAGCAGGCATCCAAAGTATGCTATTGACGCCACTCGAACTCCTGCAGAGTTAGGCATTCTCTCCAGAAGGAGGAAGATGGCAGCCAAAAGTATGCTCTTACATGTGAACCTTTGACCCAAGCAAGTACCTGCTGAAGAAGGCACAGCTTGCTCCTTGCTCCTCCAGTGTCAGAAATAATGCTGTCCTTTGGATGCACCAGCGTGAGGACAGGTAGGAGACGACGAGAGAGCAGGTTGGCACGGTGTGTTCCCTTACTGCATAGGTCTGGCACATCCCAGAAGTCAGGACAGGCAAAGACAACGCAAAGGAACATAAGTACTAAGTTTTTAGAGCAATGAGAAAGATCTACACAATACCATGAAATTCGGTAGGTTAACCATATTGACCTGCTTTGCCCCTGGTACGGCTCTTTTGTCTCCAGCAAACTGCTCTAGCAATGCACAGACTTTATTTACAACAACTCATTAAATTAGGCTCCGAGCTAAACACCATGCAGATCCCTTAATTTGCACCTTTGCACATTGATGTTGGTTAGAGATACAACAACTAAAGTGGTGTAGGTGCTCTTCTGTATTCCATAACATACCTGTCCCTCCAGCAACAGCCTATTCCTGCATTCAACAGTACAAGGGCCAGAAAATACTTATACAAATTGTACTCTGTACATCCATCCCAGGTACACATAGTTTTAAAAGAGAACCTGCTGATAAGGCCAATATATATATATTACAAATCTGACTTCAGGTTTGTAAGAAAAGCAAGTCTATGATGGGAACACAGGAGATACAGAGCTTGCTGAATACAATCATGTTAATTGTGAGCCCCTCTTCCAAGGACCTGGGAGAGGAGAATTCTGAGACCCCTTCCTGGCATCCCCAGAGGTACCCCCATGCCTCCAATCAGGCATGCACCCCCAGTATGAGAGAGGGTGAAGGATGATGAAAAACACAGTTCTGTCTCTGTGAGATGGATACTAAGTGGTCAGTGGAGTACTGCAGCAGATTAATGACATTACTGGTACTATGAAAGTAGCAACGAATGTAGAGTTTATCATTTTTACAATCCCAAGTGAGAAGAGTGTGACTTTCTGCAGCCTGGCCTGTCTTTAATTTGTTCTCGATAGTCACTGTTGGCATTGTCAGTGAAGCAGCAGTGGCAATATGAAAACTGGGGCCAGCTCTACCTACCAGGAGTCTGCCGGAGCAGCTGTAGTGGGGCTGTAGGGTGGAGAGAGCATGGCTTTCTCCTCAGGTGTGTCACAGCAGGGTCTGTAAATGCCGCTGTGCAGGGGAGCACTCCTTGATCAGCAGGGGTTGGAGACAGCCATCTCTGAACTGTCATTTAATCCACACGCTATCTAAAAAATGCCATGCAAACAGAATCTGATCTATTGCTTTAAAACAACTGCTGTAAGGCTTAAAGATTTCACCAGCAGGGCAGACGTTTAGTGCACAAGGTTTTACCTTATGGTCTATACTCAGTTCACAGTATAACAAAAGGAAAGTGAACTTGCTGGTCTCAGCTCAGTGCACATGAGTGCTGGACAAACAGCAAGTTATTCCAATAAAGAAAGGAGAAGAATGTTCCTTTGTTGCCCTTTTTATTATCCTTGTTATGAATTTTTGTTGCCGAAAGCTAAGTTACAAAGTTAAATTTTAGCAGTGATGAATGCATTGTTTCGTCTCTTGCTTCTTGAGATACATTCATTAGCTGATTCATAGATCTGGTGCTCTGCCAGCTGTACGAAAGGCCAGGCAAGCTCTGTGTGTGCATCTGAGAACGCTCCTGCCTTTTTCCCCATCACTGTTTACCTGCCGTTTCTGATGGTGTACCTCACAGACCTCACTGACTGCAGAAATGTGAATCATATTTGAACAGCAGGAATCAGAATTTGGCTTCCAACAAAGGACAGTGCAACACACACGAGCTGTGGTTAGAAAAGCATGCTGTAGTCTTCCAGTGCTGCTTACTGTCAGGTTGTTCTTATTATTTTTGAAGCTATTGCCAGAAGTTAGGAAAGCAGATTATTTCTTAATTAAATGAGAACTGAGAGTGAGTTTGACTGTAAGTTTCTAAAACCAGGGCCTTCACCAATTCAAAACTGTGGCTACTCTGTAAAGGAGATACTACAAAGTCTTTGCCCCAGATAGTTTCTTATTGATGTCAGTGAGAACATGTTGTGTATCTAAAAAATAAGAACTGTTTGTACAATAAATGTCCATGGAGAGGGCCGCACATGTATTTTTGCCTCTGAAGGGTTCTCCAGTTACTGCTTACCCTCTTGACAAAGTTTCTTTAAAATTCATTCTGTTTACTGACATTTCCATGGCTACTGATCTCTTGAAGCTGTCACCTTTGCCCATGCAGACGCTGTTTGCCTGGGTGTCTCAGACTCTGAATGCAGGTATCAGTTCTGTCTATTTTGTAGGGATGTTATTCAGCAAGTCATTGCCACTTAATTGGACCTTACTTCCCATCTTGATTTGTGTTTGAAGAATTTGTTCTCCAAATTTAAATGTATGTTCCTGAAATCATCTTTTTGTAAGCTGAGTATGATAGACATTAGCTGCTTTGGGTGTGATCTTTGCATGTAAAAGGCATACAGGTTCAACACCTCTACTTACAGACTTCTTTTTTTCTAACTTCTGTCTCTGTCCCAAATGTCTCGTGTTTATCATTCACCATTTCCCTGTTGTGACTGGATCACTGTAAAGCCTTTGTTTCCTTAGTGAGAACAGGTAGGGAGCAAGCAATGGTGCTCAACTTCTGCGTTGAAAATGTGAACATGTGGAAATGGAAGCACGTCCTTTCTCTTCATTTCACAGCTGTATGCTCCCAGCTGGTGTTGCCTCCTATGGGAACAATGGTTTCTGGCTCTCAAGGGCTTGGCAGCATGGCTTACAAAGCGACCACCTTCTTCCACAAACAGGGACTAACGTCTGTGGGTATAGGCCATTCTCAGAATATTTAAGACGCACATCCCACAACACAGATACTACAGAGAGACCTTATGGGGTTTGTGGGAATCCCTTGTTAAAATTCTGCCATCTCCGCTAAAAGAAGCATCTCCTCTACATGCCAGAGCTCATCCCCTCAGTGTGTATTGCTAAGTCATCTCTACCAGAATGTGCCTCTGGCAATTAGAAAAGTCCATATAAATAAATATCCCTATTGGTCTTTTATACCTCTGTGGTGTCTGCTACTGTCCCCGGTATTCATTTACCTGTTTTAAAGAGTAAGTTCTTGGGAAAGATCCCCTACTCTGACTAATTCTGTGTTATGCAGGAGGGATGGTACACTTCTGAAGAGGAAAGCAGAGATATCACCAGCAAATGCAACTCATGTTATACTACTTTGCCAGAAGGCATTATATCCCTTCTTGTTTGGGAAGATGGAGAAAAAAGTTTCAGCCCTTTATATGAGAAAATCCAAAGGACACATTTTCACATGCCTCCTTTCTTCATGGTCACTCAGTTTGACCCCATTGGGTCACAAGATTTCAGCGAGAACACCTTCATGGAAGCCCAAGAGCACACTGCCAGTAGGAAAGGAAGAACCTCTTTCTTCACCTCGGTGTAAAACCAGTGGTTGCATGCTTTCAACAGTTCCCTGTGCCTCTGTTTCCAGTGCATATTTACAGATGCTTTCAGTGTACATACTTGGTGTGACATCAGAAAGAAACCTGTCTTGGCAAAGGAGCAACAGAGGAAACTCATAACTTGTTTATGGAAATTGTAAATTACTGTAATTACATGAAATGATATAACTACAAAAAGACTATGTAACTGGTTTTATTGTCGCCCCACCCTCCCTTGCATCTTATATGTTCTTAGATTAGATAATATTTGTTGTTAGAGCATACACCACAATGAAACTGTTCCCAATTTGAACTTCATAGAGCTCCTCTAATAGGAAAGATGAAGACCAACAGCACTGCACTGTGCCGCCAGATGATGAAGCACAAGAGGAAGCTCTCAAGGAGAGCAAACTACATTCAAACAACTACACATTAGACTCAAACCAACCTCTGTAAACTGAATGGAAACTTGAACAGCTAGACATGTCATGTAACACGTGCCCTGAAAAATCTACAAACTGCCTTCAGCGAAGCAATGGAGCAAGGACCCTCTAGTTGCAGTGCTCTGCTTCCCACTCCTCGTCACACAACTTTGTCAGGTAGTTCAGCCCGGATGATCTCAACAGTTGATAGCCAAACATTGCATTTAGCTTAACAAATGGTCCCTGAAACTTTGATGAAGCCCTGAGACAGGTTCTCAGTTTTCCACCAAATTTGAGCTGAATTCAGACGTGTTTGGGGGAGCTCTGAAGAATGCCATTGTTTCTCAATGCAACACCTTGACATCGTTTGAAAACTAGCTACTGGTGGTTTTGTTTATTTTTTTTCAGTTTTGCCTCTCCAATACTGAGTGCCTCTCCAATACTCCAGTTCTCTATGCAAAAAGAAACGTCAGCAAAGATACCCTTAAAGATGAACTATTGAGTTTGATTTCATGGTCTTACTGAAAATTAAGCGAAATTTCAGCCTTTGCTACTAATTTCCAGCTGGACTCTACCACATCCTTAGTATTCCATCACTGTAGAACTTAAACTTTGTATTGCATAAAATTTGGACAACTTGCCAATGTGGAAGACCTCAGATAGCTTCAAATTCTGCACACTGGCTCCAAAAATCACGCCTCTGAAAGCCTGAGAACTCCACTCAGGTTATTTCAATCACAAGGTTGGTCTCTAGAGGAGGCCATAGCTGCATACCTTAACATAAAGCCTAGGACCCATTCCATCCAAGGATGCTGCTACCTTGTCAGGAAACAGACTGCTGGACATATTGGCAGGACATATTCAAAGGTTTTCATGTAGAAGAAAGCACCTCATTTCACACTGTTTCCTTTTATGCTCTCATTTGGGCAGGTATTTAGAAGAGGAAGGCCTGTTCTAAAAGAACTTCTGAAAGGAATAATTAGAGTCCAGGATAAAAGGAATTTTTAATCTGTGAAATCACAGAAGCAACATGTATGTATTTTTATGGCTGCAGTGTTTCCAGGGTAATGGCAGGAAGACATAATTTTAAGCCTTCATGCAGTATCATCCCTAAATTTGACTTTTTGTAGTCTGAACAATACAGAAAAAGTTCTGTCTGCTGACTCTTGTTGAATCTTGCTTGCATTCATATAGAGAAGAATTAACTACCCGCTCCCATGGTTTTATGTTTCTGGTCATTTCAGCGACACAACTTGCATGCTGGTTGTACATCTGTTAGATCTTCCACAGATGAGGCTTCTTTTATAGAGACTAAAAGGTTTTTACAGGGCCTTGTGAGCCAGTACATCACTATTTCTGAAGCCCTTCTGCAGACAGAACGCCCTTTGAAGTCAATGGGAGTTCTGTCTGAATAAGGACTTCAGGATTCGGGCCTCGGGATATAAATGCTGTGATCAATCTTTTGAGCATAATGAATAACATTTTCTTGGCTTTCAGAACTATATTAAGCCAAACAGTAGCCCCAGGGATTCAAAATGGGTTAAGCAGGAGAATCTGCTTTGTTTCAGCCTACAACTTTAGCTTTTAAACCAGCCCGGTCCCCGTGCCTTGTACTGACGTGTCCTAAAAACCCCTCCAACAGCAAGGCCAAATGTTTCAATAGTTTCTTTTACAGTCAAACCTATCATGGTGTGAGGCACTATGAAACAGTGGAGTTCAATGAAAACAAACATACTTGCTGTAGATTGACCTGTTTCAAAGTTGTGACCTGAGTGCACAGTCTGAAACAAAAGACCTGAAGGCTGAGAACTTTGTGATATGAGAGGGAGGTTTGTAGATGCTGATTTTCATCAGAATATCACAGTACCAGACACTGTGCAACCATCAGAGTTAGTGATACAAAACGTTGACAGTCCAGGTAGGTAAGATAGATTCCCCGTCTCCTACTCCTTGCAATTATTCTGACTTTACAGATGGAAAGTTCAGCTGGAGAGAGATTACACGACTTACCTGATGCCACTCTAAAGTCTTAGAATGAAAGCTGTCTGCCAACCTGCTGCCCTACTGTCAGGACTATGCTTCCCCCTCTCGCACAGTGATAACAGGATATTACAGGACTTAAAAAATCATAGCTTTCCATTCCAGTTACAGACTTTGCAGGACCCCAGCCACCCTTCCCCTTAAACCAAAGCCCCAGGTCCTTCCCCTTACTAGTGACAAGTTTTGCCAGTGCTGATTTCAGTGGCAGCAAGTCTAGACCCAGTGATAAATGACACCTGATGTGGGCAGCTGATACTGTTTTAAGTAATTGCTGTCAGAACAAGCAGTAGGGCATCAACAGTGTGGGGTCAGAGCTAAAGTCTTGCTTTTTCAACCCTCACAGGTTGTCACACAAATGGATTAATGAAATAAGGTAAAGGAGAGCCAAGAGAAAAGATAGACCAAAACAAGAGAAAGAAGGAAAAACATCACAAGTTCTTTTCTGTTCTGAGAAAGGTCCTGAACAGTCTTCAGGCTCCTTTGCTCTTCTTCACGGAGCTGTGATACAAGTAGATTGAATGAGCCAGCAGTGAATTTCAGTTGAAGACGTAGGCAAAATAAATTCCTACTGCATAGGATGGAGGAGCAGGCAACAGATGGGGAGGCTCCCTGGTCTTAGAACACTGTGATTAATGGAAACTGTCCTGGTGGTGGCATCAACATTTTGTTGTGTAGGAACAGAAATTATAGGAGGCGTTAGCTGGGCATTTTTGTGAGGGAGAAGTTGTAGTGATCTTCCTGTAGTCTATCTTGTGAGGGACAAGCCGTAAAGTTTTCCTTAGTGGTAGGCTAGGAAAGAGAAATTATAGAGTTCTCCAAGATGTGTACTCCATTCACTAGATGTCATCACATCTTGTAGTCCTTGAGCTATTGATCCCTTCTTTCCTTCATCTTCAGATGTTTAAAAAGATGTAAATGACAATGAACTTATAAAGAAGAACTTCCAATGGGCGTGTTACCTGGAAGTGGATCTCCCCAGGATAAATATAAAGTGACAGGAGAAGCCTTCACTGAAGGAAAGATTTATCTTTTTGGGAAGACTGTCAGCACAAGGCTGTGTGTCCTTTGAGAAACAATGGTTTTGAAGACTTACCCGTTATTGCTAGAAGACCATCCCAGCAAAAGATGCAAATACTGCGTCAGCTAAATCCAGAGAATGTTGGAAGGTCATGCAACACCAGTTGAATATCTCCCAGATCAACCCATGTCTCCAGCCAGCAGAGACCATGTTCTCACACCTTCTCCTTATGCTCATATTTAGCCTGAAGAATCTGACAGGCTCCACAGATTATAGGATCATGCTATGACCCAGGTTGGAAGGGACCTCAGGAGGTCTCCAGTCTAACCCCTTTTCAAAGCAGCGTGACTGCAATCAGATCAGGGTGCTCTGGGTTTTATTTATTTAGGTCCTGAAACCATCCATGGACAAAGATCCCATGAATTCCCTGTGTAGTCTGCTTCACTGCCTGGCTGTCCTCAGGGTGAAGGCACTTTTCCTTGTATCCCGTTTGTCCCCTGTCCTCCCACCATACACCACCAAAGGTCCTGGCTCTGCCCTCTTCATACCCTCCCTGTAGGGACTGGGGGCTGCTGTTTGGCACCTGCAAAGCTTTTCCTTCTCCAGCTATTGAGAGCAGCATTTGCCCTTTCTGATTTTTATAAGGCCCCTGTCAGCCCATTCCTCCAGCCTGTCTAGGTCTCTCTGTATGGCAGCCCTGCCCATAAGTGAATCAGTGAAATTGCTGGGAGATAGGACTTCTCCATAAGTTACCCACATTAATAATGCCTGTCTTTGTCACACTTTCTGCCTTTCAGAGGCAGCTGCTGCAATGATCAGGCTGAGGGAGAAAGCAGGAACGCAGTGCTTCCCCCTGGGATGATGGATAATGTCAGCCCCTTGGGCAGTGGGGAAAAAAGACATTTTGTGACAAAGTTGTGAGAAGCTTTGGATGGGAGGCAGAGCCACTGGCTCCAGGAGCTGGCTGTGCAGGCTCGCAGATCTTTTAACTCTGGAATCAGTGGATATCTCCAAAATAACCTGTTGTTTGTCCTTTCTACAGTCTTAGAAAACACTCCTCGTCTTCCATGAAAACCTGTTGCTGCACCTCCCAGCCCCTAACCAGTCCTGCCTGGCCCCTTTCAGAGACCTTCAATCTTCTTTGAATGTGGTGCCTGCCCCTGACAGTCCTTGCCCTTCTTATGCAGTGCCAGACACACATGGCACAGTTTAGGCATGCCTGTCATGAGATAAAATTTTCAGGGAGCTGCAAGGCAACAAGAAGACCTGCACTAGTAAAGTTCAAGGAAGTTTCTTAACATAGCAGTAACCTGGGGAACATTTTGTCGGCTCTTACCTCTGCGAAAAGATGTGTGAAGGAAGCACAGGGGAACAGCCCAGCTCCTTTCCTCAAGTCCCAAGTCTGATGCTGACCCTTCAGCATTTTGGTGGAGGAAGTCCTGCACCTTCTGTTTCTGACCACAGTCAGTGGAGAGTCCCCAGGAACTGCAAATACCATCCTGGTATGCATTGCAATGGAAAATGTTGAAGCCAATAAAAAAAAACATGAATATATATGGGACTGCCACTAGCAGGCAGAAAAGTGTTTTGGAAAAGCAGCTCTGAATGTGATGAGGGAAACACAAGAAGCAATACATTGCCTACAACATGAGCAGCTAGGCTCCCACATGCAGGTTCAGCAGCTGAAGGAGCTTCTCCATATTATCAGCAAGACCAAGGAGAAGGCCTCCCTATATACCAGATGTGGCCTGACACAGCTGAACCTACTTCGTGTTTTAAACAAGTAAAGTCTTGTCCAGCCTCCAATGCCATGATGTAAACAGCCTGCTGATTCAGTTGGATTTGTAGATGGCTTCCAGTGTTTGCTTCTTTGATTTCTTTTCTTTTTTTTTTTTTCTTTTTTTTTTTTTTTTTATGTCTGCATAATGAGTTCCCTTCCCTCTCCCTCCTTCAACTAGGTCAAAAAGCCTCTGACTTCTCCAGCTTCTTCAAAGCCTTGGCTCTGCCTCCTTGTGTGGATCCAGTCCAAGTGCTGGGCCGGTTTCTCCCCAGAGGCTTCCCGGTGCAATCCGCTCCTGTATCTTGGTTCCTGATCTTGAGGGAAGAGGCAAAACAGCCAGCAGGGAGAGGCATGCAGCAAGAGACAGCTCCAGACCGCTCAGCAGCATAGTCGAAGTTCAATTTGTCCATCTCAAGGACAAGAACGAAGTAATGCCTTTGTCCCTTCAAATTTAAAGACGAGAAGTTTATTTGGCGATAGCAAAACGGTTCACTAAGCCTCCTCAACAACCCTGGGCACAGCAGGGGCTGGCAACTCATGGAAGGGAGACAAGTGCAATGCAAGAGTCAAGTACAGCACTGCCTGGCTGCTTCCTGGGGAGCCCACAGGGCAGCTCCTTCACAGGCTGGTCAGATCACTTCCATGTGATCCTAGCCAGCAGGGAGCACTCTGATTTTAGGATCTTACAGATTCTGAGATTGTTTTTTTGCCCTTTCCTTCACCCGCAGCTTGGAAACCCTCTAAGCAGCTAAATGTGGTTGCTTGTGCCCAAAGTCGAGACTGCAACATGCGTTTATCTGTTGTATTTGCACGTTATCTTTCCCCGAGAGACGTATAAAAAACTGGGGCTGGAGCAGTTGCTGTGTGATAAATTCAGACACAATACCACTTTTCACTTGCACAAATTCCCTTTCATGTGAGGACTGCAGGATAAAAATTACATGTATCATCAAAGGACATATGTTAAGATCCTATCTGTACTATGAAATGTAACTGTGTTGTACATGGGCATCCTGATTTGATGCAGCAGTAGCTGAGGTGGCCCCCACCAGACACAAATTGTGCTCTCTGGAGCACTGTGAGCTACGAAATTATTTCCTGCAATGAGCATCTTCCTGCTGACATCCAAGATGAGGCTGACAGGGGCTCCCAGACTGCAGAATATGAATGAAACTTGTATGCACACCAGCTGCGTTTGAGATCCAGTACAACACATTGTATATCAAACAGAAGGATTCACCTAGGGAAAATAATTATGGCTTCCAAAGAGAAACTAAAGAAGACTCATAAAAAATATATTTTCTTAATGGGTCTTTGTTGCTCTTGCTTTAATCTTCAAAAATCTGCATCTTCACACATTATAGCCCTAATGCTTACCTTTGGTTTTCATTCTTACTGACAAAGAAATTAAATACACAGTAAATGTGTTAACAACAGTGCATTGCTGAGTCTTAGGACAAGTGCCACAGTAGTTCCCACATGGAAACCCATTTAAGAAGCAGGTAAATGTTTATTTGCATTAACTCTTTGCTGCCCTACTGCTTAAGAAAATGTCAGTGAAAGACAACTTGGGATAGAGACAAAAAGAGAATTTTAAAAAAGGTTTCCTTCAAACTGTTTCCATCACAACATTTAGATTGTGCTCACCTCTTCTTTGTGAAGCACAGCAGCTCTCTTGTGTCTGAGAACAGCTCCTCTGAGTTTCCAGCTCAAGTGAAACAACTGGGTAGAGCAAAAGGCGTCACATGAGGACTGCTGTGCCCTTAAAGTACACAAACAGTCAAGAAAATGATTAAGAGCACTGAGGTCTGCAGCAGTCTTTTATCAAGGGTACTGGAGACAAGTATACTACACTAACATCTTTCAAAAGATACTGCTTCATACATTCATGAAAATCAAATTCCAGTCCTATGTTCCTAAATTTTTAACAATTTAAGCTCCCGACTTTCAAACTGGTTATGAAAGGGGAACTGTTTATTGAACATAAATGTTCTAAGGATTATTTTGTTTGTAAATTTGACTCCAACATTGGTCTGGGTGTTATCTGCATGTTTAAAATGGAAGCAAAACACTACGTGCCAATGGATGAGTGACATAAAATGGAACTAACTGGTCTAATTGCCTATAGTAAACAAAACACAAATATTTGGCAAAATTTGGAAACTATAGAAAGTTTATTTGATCTGTGGTATTATTTCAAAAGCAGTAATCTACCCAGTGCCTCATTAGTTAAACACATACAAGGCCTACATTTAAATATAAAAGTTTTATCTTGATTTCATAATTTCAGTCATCCTAAAGTACTCACTTACCTACTTGTTACCCACTTTCCCAGGTCTCACTTTTCCATTATTTTTTTCAGAAGCAATTGTAAGGACATTTCTTGACTCCATTAACATTATTTTTCCTGTAATTTTTCAAACCAAATTCCATGATTTCTTTTCCAGACCTTACACAATATTTCTGTCAAGAGCTCTTTTTCGAGGTGTGAATATATTTCAGTACGTATACAGAACCAAGGAAATACAGCTCCACAGATTTTATTTTAATTACAAGCACAAGGTCACAAGCTGAGATTTGCTATACTTCAAATTTCAACCAACTGCCAAGCTACATTGCTGTTACCAAACGGCATCTCAAACTTTACTGGGGAAGATCTTCAGGTTCATCTATTATCATCATTGAAATGTAATCTCTGTAGTGAACAGTATTTGTTTCTGGATCTAGAGCACTGGAGAGCATCTCCTCCATTTCTTCCTCAGTAAAGGGTTCACCTGAAAGAGAAGAGACATTAACCCTTTGTCTTGATAAATATTCTTTTCAGGGCTGGCAACTTACCCTGCTTTTCCCTTGCAAGGCTCTCCTTTCTGTCCTCATGAAGAGGATAAAAGGATCCAGTTCCTTTACTTTTGCACATGTAAAAGCCCTGCATGCCAAGCCAGCTGGTTTCAGGGAAAGGAGGCAGAGCGCCTGGATCTTCTGATCTCCATTTAGTTCACAGGCTCCAAAACAGCCTGTTTGTCACGGCCACAGAGATTTCAAAGCAAGGCTTTTTGTCAGATTTAATTCTTCTAATGTCTACTTTAGTACTATTATTTCTCACTTTTGGCTCTCCTTTCGCTCGTATTTACACCACAGCTTTGAAGCTCCTAAAAGAGCAGAAAGCAAGGGCTTTCTGCTCTTTTAGGAGCTTCAAAGCTGTTGATGGCCTACTGCATCCCTCTTTGAGAACAAGGTCCCCATCTGAGAATAGGTCTTGGAAAGTCTTGCACAAAGCATGTTTGTCATTTTGTACTTGAGGCAGGCAAGCATGACTCAGCCATGCAAGAAAAGCAGGCTCTTCAAGGGATATTGAGGATTACATGATATACAACTTAAATCTGGTCTTTGAATCTCTTTGTTTGCGTAGGGCACTAGAATTAAGATCAAGATAATGTAGGAATGAATGAGCACTGCAACTCCCTGAAACATTTTGAAATCTAAACTAAAGTTTTACAGGGGGACAGAAAAGGAGTCACATCCTTACAAAGCACAAAGACATGCACAGAATTATAAAATATTCACACAGGACTGGATTATGACTCAATAAAAAGTTTTATTTTATAATATCTGCAAAAAGGCAGATAAGTGTCCTTTCCCTGCATTATTCACTAGTGAAATGTTCTAGTCTGCAGCCACTCACCGAGGCAGCAGGATTATTTGAAGACTGTATCTACTCCTGCAAGTTTTGGCATGCAGAATCAGGACCTCAAGGTGCCATATACACATGTAATGTTTATTTACTTAAATACTGATATTACAAAAGTCACGTTACCTTCTTCAGTCATATGTTTTACCAGCTCGTCTTTAGTAAGATATCCACATTTATTCTCATCTAAAGCCTTTAAAAGAAAAAGAATAAAACTGTTGTGGTTTTAGGCACAGTGAATCAAGAATCGGCAACTTCTTTGCAGCAATTAGGTACTTGAGTATTTAGTTACACACCTCAAACGCATGTAGAAGAACATCTTCTGGAATAGGCCGGTAGCTGAAACCATTAAGTCAGAAAAGTTAAGAGTTGTTGTTTGCAAGGCTGCTGTACTATTCTGAAATAACAAAATGTGAGTACTAGAAGAAAGGGAAAACCTACTTTCTACAGTTTGTCTGTCACACATTTAATTCCAGCTTGACTTTTTGGAACTGTGCATACCTTTACCCCTTGTGTCTTCCATATTATTCCTCTTTCATTCTCCTTGTGCTAAGCAGCCAAATGAATGGCTTGTGCATGTCCAGGCTGGCTGAGAGGGTTAGTAGGAATCAATAATAGCTGAATCACTCCACGTAGCACATGCACTGAACTGAGAATTGCCAAACCAAGAAAACAAAGTTTTGTCCAGGTAGGCAGGTAGCTAGGCAACAGATCACCTAGTGGGACTTTGACAGTCTAATGAGCTGATGATGAGCAAAGGAGGCTGGTAGCTATAAAAAAAAGGCCTGTCACTAACAATTTCAAAGGGAAAGCAGCACTGCGTGCGTGTGTGCATGTATATGTGTGCCTGATTTCACAGCTGGAAAGGAAACCCTCTACAGCAGTGGAGACCTTCCACATCCTAGCAGTCTCTCACCATATCCCAAAAATACTGAAGAGATATTAAAGCCAGGGAGGTTCTAAATGCTTGGCTGTTTCGCCCAGACCCGCCTCATTCTTATTATCTAAAAATCAAATGTGCTAAGCAGAGACCTTGTTCTTTTTGATCCACATCTCATGTGCCCTTGGATAAGTGAACTATAGACACAGCCCCAAAAGATAAACGTGGGTCTTGACAAGTCTGCACTAGCCTGGGAAAAGTGTGTTTTTGTGTGTGTGTGTTTTTGTGGAAGGGGGATGGAGGAGGAGGAGAGAGCCCGGAGCAGCAAGGCATCACTTTGTGAAGGGGCAAACACCAGCATGGAGCCAGAAACGTGCCGTGAAGGCCAGAGAAAGCAAAGGTGCAGAAGCCTGGGAAGGCAACGTGCCTGCACTACCACACTGGGACCCAATGTTCCTGGTTGCCTGTCCAGGCATAGGCACAAAGACTCTTAGATATAGCCCCATGGGTGCCCACTGCCACTGGATGCTGCCAGACGGTTTTAGGAAACCCCATATCTATTTCATGCATAGAACACCAAAGGAGCTCTGTGGGCAGAACAGCTTCCCAGTATTGGGCCAGACTGAGTCTCCCCAAACCCTGGGTTACTATCTTGAAAAAGAAATGTACATTTTCTAGAGGTAATATTACTTTTAGTGCAAACATATCAAAACAGCACAAGTTCCTGTGTACACGGAACGATTTCTTTGTAACTTTGAATAACGAACAGCATTCTTGTTCCAGACTTTTAGATCAACCAATATTTTAGATCATCAGTCTTTAGTCATCAGTGCTGGTTATGTATATTCAACTGTATCCGACAGTCTCATTGAGACATGAACATGTAGCTGATTTATACAACTTATTAAAAATGCACTGTAACAGACCGTGCTTCTCAGCAACCCCAACCTGTACATTCAGAGAAAGTAACGGTTATGACCTTAATTTGCATATAAAATATTTTCAGAGTTGCACAAAGCACGTTAAATAGCAAGTTAATTCTGATTCACATACGAAATACAGAAACTACCCAATATCACAATTCATGATTATAAGTTGGTATTATTTGTACCAAAGGTACAACATAATTTTATGTAAACTAAGTCATTTTGAACTAAAATCTCACTATCGCACTAATGTAGACTGAGTTTAAATTATAAAAAAAAAAAAGTCTGTACTCCTTCCAGCTACATAAAATTGCTGTAGATATATTCACTGAGAATCAACCCTGTCAGTTCGAAATAAACTACAGACACAGAAAATCTACTTTCCATTACCTTCTGTCGAGAAGTACTTTTGTCATCACTGGAAGAAATTTTTCCAGATGAATGTATTCAGTTGGTTCTTCTTCTTCTTCCACCTAAAAATAAAATTTAAGCATGGTAGGCTATATGACTCATTAGCAAACTAATAGGAAAACCAGAAAATTGGGGTAAGTCCTGCATTAAAATTACAGATTTGGACTTTGAGTATTTATGTCAGGTTTTTAATATCAACATAACATCTGGGTGAAATGCTTGTGATCAAATAGAAAGAAATTAGAGGAAGAAATAATATCCCAGGCAAAACAGGCCTGCTCTTACATAAACTTTCAGCAACTCAATATTGCCCTCTTGTGCTTAGAAACCATTCATGCAAAAGAACCGGATGCCTACTAACCGATCTTATCTTCCACAGAAACTCCGTAGAGGTTTACACATTTGGACTGCGTTCATACAAGTGAAGCCTAGTGTGACCTGGAACATCCCCAAGCCGTGCAATGTGACTGTCCATCACAGCCAATTGTCAGCACGTCCCCCAGCATGATTTCGGCCCGTGCCACC
This sequence comes from Netta rufina, assembly GCF_964035555.1. Lineage (NCBI taxonomy): Eukaryota > Metazoa > Chordata > Aves > Anseriformes > Anatidae > Netta > Netta rufina. Next base: position 30,635,189 of record NC_140125.1, on the reverse strand, counting down.
AAACCCTCTCCCCAGCAGTTAGCTCCTGGGCCCAGTTTAGGCACTGGGACCGTGGGCCCTTCTCCCCAGCGGGCAGTTTGGTGCAGCCGCTCTGCGTGGAACATCCGCCAGCACAGACAAGGGCTGCTCTGTGCCAGCTGGCTTCAGTACCCAAGGACGTTTCTGGGCACATTTAATGTGCTAATTTGGACATAGCCCCAGTTTAGTACACCTCAAGGATGGAATTTGTTGCCTCCACATGTTTCATAGCCAGAGAGAGTCGCCAAGGGAAGGACCAGAGAGGCAGACAGACTGACTCAGGGCAGTCTGAAGCAGTCATAAGGCAGCCCATAAAATACTACATGAAGAAAAGCTTCCCTTTGCCTCCCAAATAAATTAACAGATTAGTCCCAAAACATCATGGACTTCTGGCAGCATTCTCATGGCATTCCTATACTCCATAGGAGAATAACAACATGGTAAAAACTGCTCCCCATAGTTCAAGTGCATCTCTTTCCTGAAAATTTAAAGTTTTACTCCCCAAAGGAGTCATCTCATTGAAACTAGCCCATTCCTGTCTGTGTTGAAACTGGATGCCTGCCTTGCAGTCTCACATGGCAGAAATGACGCCCTGCTAGGCCTTCACAAACACGGCTCAGATTGAAAGGAGACTCAAACAGGCACTGATTTGAAATCTCCTAACAGAGCCAGGGAAAGACAAAACCAGAAACTTCCTCCTGGGAGCTGGGTCAGAGCAGAGGGTGATGCCTGATGCACCCAGTTGCTTCAACAGAGAGCTGCAACTGCGGCTGCTTGCTCTCTTCCAGTGCTCTTGAAGGATTTTGGTTGCCAGAAGCAGGAAGCCACCAAGTCTTGCTGCTTTAGAGCAGAAATTGGCTTGAAAAAGCACTTTGGTGAGCCTACTGGAAGGGATCTCTAGGTAGGAAATGAAGCTGTTGCCTAATTCTTTCTAAATGAAATGGTACCTTTTACTATTACAGAGTAATTTGTTTTACTGCTCAATCTGTTGAAAAGATGTAACAAAATACCTGGCAAAATTTCTTTCCAATGACATAACAGTTGGTCAATACACTGAACTATCCCATGCATCACAAATTTTGAGAGCTATCAGCACACAGAATGGTTTAGGGAACATCTGTGCTTCAACTAGTATTAGTTCACAATTCTACTGACAGAAAAAGAAGTAGGATAGCTATATATCAGAAACAAGTAAATATATCTTATATAAAGCAGGACAACAAGAAACAAGGACCCAAAATGTCTATTAAGATGTTAAGTTATATAAACCATATGTAAGAGTCAGAAAGCATTTGATCTGCTCTTCCAAACAGCTGAAGCTTACCCTAATTTTCATACCAGAATAACTCATCGGTAATGACCTCTCCAGAACTCAACATAACAAATACCTGTAAAAGTGTCAGCCCTCAGATTTGTCTATCTGTCTCTCTTTTTTTTTTTTTTTTTTTTTTTTTTAGTATGCCGTTTGTATTTTGCCTTCAGAAAGCAGTCTGTGAAGAAACATCTCCTTCCTGACAGCAGATCTAGTCCTGGGAGGTGATGAGCAACCTCAGCTCCCTCTGACCTGGAAAGAACCACTACCATTTCAGTGTGTCTACAGGCTCAGAAATGTCTTAAACTGTAAAAATTAATCTTATTTCTAACATTAGATAGATATGTGAGTAAACCAAATATATATTAACCTTGCCACCTTTGCGAACATCCACAGCTCCCATAAGAGCTGCATTGTAGTGTTCATTCTGTTTCATATCTCAGCTCTCACAGTCATACAGTTATTGTCCAGGTAACACTTGGGAAAGTGAGTCACAAAGAAACAAAACCATCTTCCAGAGCTATTCAGGAGGTCTGTGGTGGAGCAGTGAACTGAATTTGGGATTTCAAACTCCAGGCATTGTAGTAACCCTTGGATCAGCTTTCACCATCTCTAGACCTGTCATTTAATCTTAACTCTCTTAGTAGGCCTAGATATATGATACTTAGTACAGTATTTAGCATAAGGCAACATAGGAAACAGTATATGATAATTTTAGAGATTAAATATTTATATAAATAGCGATTTGGCAGATATGAATAATTTGGAGGCAACATATGGTAGTTAGCTAAAATGAGGCTAATAGAAAGATAGATGACTGAGAGACACAGGTAATGAGAAACAGAAATGAACCACAGCTTACAAAGGGCAGAAATAATGGAGAAATAGCATGATTACAAACTGGCCTACAGAGACAATTTTTACTTTATCTAGATTAAGATAAAATGGTATTACCATAGTCAGTGGTAATGGTACCTTATATAAATTAAGATAATTTGATATTAGTGATTAGCATAATACATTGAGGATTCTGCAAGAAGATGTGTGCTTCTGGTACTGAACCAATGCCAAGGTTTCATTTACAAACACCATGAAACCTTCTTTGAGATTTAACTTGCAGTTCAGCATTCTCTAAGGTTAACCATTACTCTTGAATGCATTCTTTCTTCCTGCATTATTTGCACTTTAATTTCCTACTCTTATAATCAAGAATTGCATAGATGTTATACCACTGCATCTCATAGAATCATAGACTGCTTTGGGTTGGAAGAGACCTTAAATATCACCCAATTCCAATCCCCTGCCATGGGCAGGGTCACCTCCCACCAGACCAGGTTGCCCAAAGCCCCATCCAGCCTGGCCTTGAACACTTCCAGAGATGGGGCATCCACAGCTTCTCTGGGCAAACTAATCTCAAGAATTTTCCACCTCATAGCTGCATTGCACCATACTTTGTTACATTACTTATCTCAAATGTTCAGTAATGCTAAAAAATGGGAAAAATAAGTTGCGACAGGGAGGCAGGCCTTAAAATCTCCATGTTCCCCTGGCTGGAAGGTCAAAACATCCTCTTCCTTTTCTTAATTCTGTATCTTGAGTCAGTTACACTGTTCATTTACTGCAAACAATAAACTCTGTGGGCCACTAAAAATATCTGTATTAAACACAATAATTTATCTTTCCCCTTCGTCCTCTTTGTGAGTGGAAGCTGGGACAATCTGGTACTGAGAGTACAGAACCACAGATAGATTGCAGCATCACGTTAAAAATCTTTTTCCTCTGATCATTCCTTGTACATCATCATCTGAAGCAGTTGTGTCATTTTCACAAGACTTCGCACAAGATTTCTCACACTAAATTGTTATCTACAAAAGACTAGACAAGCCTCTGAGGAGAGACAGGCCTGTAATCACCCAAAATTGTATTGGAGAGGGAAAAAGAGCAAGAGAGACCAATTCCCAGCATCCTGATGAGAAAAATAAAAGATCCTTCTCTCATCTCTCTAAGGCACACCACTTTGTAAAAACAATGTGAAGTCTTTTTCCCACTTCTTTGTCCCATTTATTAACCATACCCTTTCAAGGCACCATCATACCAGCCTTTCTGATACAAGCATGGGTTGAGGAAATTAAAATGACTGTTTAGGAAAAAACAGTGGAGAAATATGGTTGACGTTCCTTACCCTTGCACATCATGGGGAGAATGGGAGTACCTCTAGCTCCCGAGAGTCTGCGTGTCTGAATTCTGACTTACAAGCTTAAGTAATCATGCAAGAGAAGATTACTTAGCTATAACTGAGAGATCTCAAGACTGGGAGAGGCCTCAGGAAGGTCAGAAAATTGAGCAATTTGGCTATAAGATGTAGTGGCAACATGTAGTGAAGAAAAACAGCAAACCTTCCCTCTACATATTTGTGGAATGTAATGTATGTTTTTAACATCTGGACAAGAATCAGTTTTTGTTAGTTAGTCATCCAGTGTCTGTCTATGGTATGTCCAGAGCAGTGAGATAGTTAGGATTTGGATATCCTAATCTGGCTGTGGTTTAGGGCAATCTTTCCAATGAGCCAAAAAACATATTATTTCTCCATTTTCTACAAATAGCCCTTCACTTTGGCACAGTGACCTTCTAGGGTAAAAGAGAGTCAAAGACTCCTTGTTTTAATCCATCAGTGTTGTTCCTCATCAGCCTAAGCATTCACTTCAGGGCAAGCTGAGAGACTGCCTGATTCACTTCCAGGACACTTCACGTGTGGGACAAGAGCTTAGCTTTCCCACACAGCAGGGCAGAAGTGCCAAACTTGTACAAGTTTAAGATAGAAGAGTACAGAAAAGATCTAAAACTTTTACCTTTGCAAGCAGTTCATGAAGTTCCGCCTCAGTTGGGAAGCAACCCAGTGATCTGACAATTGAACCAATCTCTCTGTAAGAACAAGAGAACATCTGCGTCAGTACATTTGCAATACAAGTGGCTGTGGAGAACACAGCCACTGATTCAGAGCTTGCACGTAGGAGCAAGCATGAACAAGCACACACATGCACAAGCATCTGTATGTGGACTTTTAAGATTATGTCTCACTAAGCAATGCCTACTTTTATAAGACATTAAATATCCTGAAGCTTTTTGGAAGAGTATAATTGTACTTGTGGCTTTCCCAAAAAATTCTGCATTACCTTTGTGTTACAGTGTACTGTGTGCACGTTACTTTTCAACTGGTGTCTTCTAAATATTAGGCTGAAATTCAGTAAAGTCTACCTTTACATAGTTAACAAAACACTTTGACATCCATTGAGATGAAAGGTGACAAATAAAAATATATGTTTACATTAAGTACTATAAAGATACAAATTCTAACTGCTATAGAGAACAATTACAAAAGGTCAGGAGTGAGGCCGCCCTGCCGTGCCCCTGCTGTGCTCCAAGAGTCAAACAGACTAACCCACTGGCTTATCATCACACTGTTCTTGCTGCTAAATATATTCCTAGCTTGCATTTACTGCTGAACCTGGTGCAGCTGTTCTCTGGTTCTAAACACACTCCAAAAAAAAAGTTAAAGCTGAACAACGCTGCAGACTACAAGCAAAAGTACTGAGAAGATGTTTTAAAAGTACTACTGAGACTTATGATACAACAAAAAACAAACTAGCAGAAGTAACAATATTGCTAGAGATTTTCAGTCCAGTTCTACAGCACAGAAATTCAAGTACATTTCAAAAACTATCCACAGCAATGGTGGCTGCCACGTTTCAAAACTCTGTGGTTTCCTCACCTTCACCAGTACATTTGGAAAATCAGACTGCTGAACAAAAATGGTAGACAGGAGATCTCTGTAAAATCAAAGTACAACAGTAAGACCTCAAACCTAGCACATCAAACATGTAAAAGTGAGCAGGTCGGTCTTTGGCCTCCTGAGATAGGTCCTGAGGAGCTCCCACTCCGATTGAAACTGTGAGAATCACTACGATACACAGAAGAGAGGAAAAGGCTGGCTGCACAAAATAGTTGCAAAGCAACACCCAATCTCACACACAGAGTTGTTGCGGAATTAAGACTTCTGCTCAGATGACTAAGTGAAACCCTGCCCTCTGTGACTGGAAGTTTGGCTTCGATGACCTCAGATATTTAGTCCTATTTTTTATAATTCTTGTCCATGCATCCTATTTCTAGTACGGATACACTGCTCTCACTCCTGTACTCCTTCATTTTTACCAGCTATAAAACTCTTGTAAATATTCTTACCTGCCCCAGAAAAACACCCAGCACCAATCATGCCCCCCAGCTGTCCCACACTACTTCCAATATCCCAGACTGCCAGAGACAGGAAAGTTGCCATCACACTCCTGCCTCAGCCCTCACATCATCAGAACTGCAATGTAAGTAAAGTAACCCAGCCCCTACAAGAGCTTGCATTGCTGGGTGCTGTTTTGCACCGTCTGTACCTATGTCAGCGTGGGGATATGGTTTGAAGTGTCTCTGGTCCAGAAAGCTACAGGCCACATTGGGCAGTAGCGTGGAGCGTAAGGGACCTGGATAAATAATTATGTTTTCCTCTCAGCCACTTCCTCTGACTTAGTTCAGCAGCTTCAGTTTCTATTGTGTAGTTTTCGGCTGACAAAAATGATGGTTAAAATGAATTTCTGTTCATACAGGCTTTGTAATGCAGACACAGTAAAATTTTGTGTCATGGTTTTCACCCCAGATATAATATTTTCAATTACAAGATTTGCAGAGTCATGGATCCCTTTGGCTCAGTGTGTGTTACAAGCAGAATGAAACAAAACTGCCTTCCTCAGGCTTAATTTCTTACTAATTTGTATTTGCATTAGGAATTATCAGATCCTGGTGTTGGTTTATCAAGCCAGGGTAGTTTTCCATATTCTTCACAGGTATCCGATATTTCAGGAAATAATATTCGTACTTCTACAATCATGGCTAAGAATTGTGCTGTGCTGCCACCTTCTGATACAAGATAGTCAGCCATTAATAATCACTTTATGGTGATACAGCCCGGCAGTATGAACGTAGGAATAACAGCTATAAATAAATTGTTTTTCATTGTCATCACTGTTCTTTGATATAAAAAAAAATAGTGTGAAATAGTGCATTTACTATGTTAAATACATTTTGAATACATTATGCATAAATATATTGAATACATGAATACAATACTAGCTGAATGAAAGAAATTTAAAAAGTCTATTCATATCATTTCATTGATGTAATATTTTTCTCAAGCTCTATATCCATTATAGAATAGAGTGAAGAGTGTAGCAGACTTTACAAGACTCCAGATGCAAATGAAAGACAAATAAACAACAGTTACGGTATGGTGCAGTGAGGGCTGGGGGCTCCCCAGGATGAAGTGGGGTCCCACCACCCCAGCCAGGAGCAGGCAGCCAGGAGGACACCAGGCTGGGTCCATGGGCATTGGGCATCTCCCTGGAGATGGGGATGAGCCACGAGATTTAACAGAGCAATCTTCACAAAAAGCTCGATAAAGTATGGAACAAAATTGTGCCAAGTGTAGAGACATGTCCTGAAATTCCCCCTATCTATATTAATTGAATAATCATTTTACTTCCAGAAAGTCACCATAATTTCTTAAATTTAGAAGCAGTAGTAAGCATGCATTGCTAAAACCATCACATAAACAGTTTGCACCTGTCTCTCTGTTTTTGATTTTGTTTTTGTTTTTATATATAGAAAAGAATTCTGGAACATTTTCCTATTTGGTTTTATTACACAATATGTGAGGAACATCTAATGATGACATAATTTAACCAGTTCTCCTCCTTGTAATGTTTGTGTTCATTAATTGAATTATAATTAAAAGATCTGGTGAGATTCTTGTACAAATAGTAATTCGAAATATGAAAAATTCCTTTAGTAAGCTTTAACAAAAACAGTTCATAACAACTTCAGCACCTGTTCAATAAGATATAAATATGTATTTTATATTTTTATAACAAAAGCCATGTTGCTATATGTGATGGATGTTTATGTTAAAATGAAGTAGCACTGTCAAATATTCAAACTTTAAAAATATCAGAATTAAAATTATTTGGGAATTTAAAAAATTGAATTACTTTATCTTTTTATCTTTTATCCAGTTATGCCCTCAGGAGCCTAAGAGTCCATGTTTCTATCTTTCACTGAACTTTTTATTACTTGCTCAGATATATATTTTGTTTGTATTTCCATAACATTGCATGCTAAAAGTATTGCACATGCAGTTCTCCTTCCTGACTCCCACCTGGTCATCCCATTTCAAAAAGAAAACAACTGAACAAGAAGCACAAAAACAAATTATGAGGAAATGATGAGGAGCAAATGATGAGGAGCGGCTGAGGGAGCTGGGCTTGTTCAGCCTGGAGAAGAGGAGGCTCAGGGGCGACCTTATTGCTCTTTACAGATACCTTAAAGGAGGCTGTAGCGAGGTGGGGGTTGGTCTGTTCTCCCACGTGCCTGGTGACAGGACGAGGGGGAATGGGCTTAAGTTGCGCCAGGGGAGTTTTAGGTTAGATGTTAGGAAGAACTTCTTTACTGAAAGGGTTGTGAGGCATTGGAACAGGCTGCCCAGGGAAGTGGTGGAGTCACCATCCCTGGAAGTCTTCAAAAGACGTTTAGATGTAGAGCTTAGGGATATGGTTTAGTGGGGACTGCTAGCGTTAGGTCAGAGGTTGGACTCGATGATCTTGAGGTCTCTTCCAACCTAGAAATTCTGTGATTCTGTGATTCTGTGAACAGCTTCTTATTAAACAGCTATGGAACAGTTTCATATTAAAGATGAAATGCATCTGGACTCTTTGGCTTTCAACTACAGTGACAGAGGATGGATGTGACAGAGAGCTATGAAATCATCAGTGGTATACATAAGACTGATAGAGAACAATTATTTGCTATCTAACATAAGGTAGAAAGTCAGGAGTCACTCAAATCCACGTTGCAGATGTAAAATAAAGAAGAAATACTGTGTGTTTGCTCAATTCCTTCTATTCCTTTCTCAAGTAGATCAGTGAGGGTACTCAGCCAAATGGACTTCTGGTATAATCAAGTATGATTGTCCTTATCTTCATTATTACATACTGTTATATAATCAATATAATCATGTTATATAATCATGTTATATGCAAGTCTCTTCCAGGCTTCCTAAAAACACCTCCACATCTGAACAATATCCGCCCCTCACCGTACCCCAAAGGACGAGGGATGTGTGGGGTGAGCTGCAGCTGGGGTCACCTACAGAGAGCAGGTAACACAGACGGGCAGGGACACTCCTTGATGTGCTGGGACTAATCTGAAAGTGAAGGAATCTATTTGGGACCAGGACACAGTACCAACGAGCTATTGGAACAGAGGTTTCCTACTAATAATTATAGCCTTAGACTTCTTGTCTAGGCTCACTTTCCTCTTGCTTCTTGGCTCCACCAGTCCCAGCCAAGTGAGTCCCTTTCTCAAGCCAGTCTCAGTCTTCAACTACAGAACAATGCAAAACGTTTATTAAACAAGCAAAGACATACTTGTAAAATCAGAGCCAAAAAGACTGTTTCAATTACATTTTCTGGTAAAGCAGACACAAGTTTGGAGAGTTATTTATCTCCATAGTAGAGCCTGTAATATTTCTGTGTGAAGATATTTACAAACCTGACATCCACAGTTTTATTGCATTCGTGGTCAAACACCTCAAAAGCTTCTATAATCTTCTTCTCAATTTCAGCTACTGCGCCATCTGCAAAAAGAAACATAGAAAAAGTAAAAGAAAGATTCACTGAGCTGTTACCAATTGATTTATTTCCAATTTGAGTACTGTGACAGCAGAAGCACCAGAATGGATAAAGGGGCAGACAGGAGAGGTACTTTGAAGAAGCAGTAGTTATTCTGAAAAACCCTACTGTAAAGGCAGAGTCTGACATTTATATTAGCAACACGGCCTTGCTATGGCTCTGCAGCTACATCAAGTCTGGTGCTGATGGTGTGTCTCAGCTGCAAGATCACCTGGCTGGCCAGGTGTGGGCCCTGCTAAAAGTGTGCAACAGCTCTTTCTGTACTACGTGCCTGAGCCCTTCCTGGACACCTTGGTGCCAGTGGAATGAGCAAGGAGAGAGAATATGGGCCCAGGCTTGCCTTGAGATGGGGTAAGTCACTTTGTTCAGGATTCTGCATCCAGGAAATATAAGTGCTCACGTGCCCACTACGTTAGCCATAACATGAAAGGCTGAGAACCAGAAACAAAGACAGCAGAGATGTGCACAGTGCTCAGTTAATAATTTATTGCAACAGTTTGGAAAGGAAGAAGTTCGCAGGGAAGAGGAAGGAGTAATTTGCTGCATTTGCTTGTCATATCTCAAAGAATGGGCAAAGAAGAACCACAAGTTATCACAGTTACACTTCATCTAAAGCCAGAAATGGCATTCCTAGTGTAAGAAAAGTATCAGGAAATAAATTCTGAAGAAAAAAAATGTAAAGAGAGGGAGGCTTCCACCTCCAGCAAAAAGAAATAGGCCCTCAGGGTGCTTCTCAAGCTCCCTGGCAAGGAGGAGCAAATAAAGAGCAAATCAGTTAGCCCATTTATTAACGTTGTAGTTTGACTCCAAAAGAAAAAATAGACTATAGGAAGCAAAGTGATATAGAGTCAACCTTTTGGTTCCTGTGGCAAAATACAGCCCCAACCTCTAGCCTGCAGACCAGGACCAGAAGGCAGTGTTTTGTGAGCCAGTGTAATGGCCTCCACAGAAACACCTCCACAGGGAACACCTGAGTGACAGCCTGAATATCACACTGGTATTGGTATACTCTGAGTTTGCTTTCTCATTTTCACACTTCTCTTCTGTATTTTCAGCATAATAATACACCATAACTCTTCTGTGTTAGAACAGATTTACTTTCTTCTTTAGGCTCATCTGGTGTTAAAAGTGTTTGTGAGCAGCTCTAACCAACACTAAACCACTGGACATGGTTTCTACAAACATAACAAATTCATACCTAGCTTTCTACAATCCCAACAGTTTGGGAATCCCAGGGTCTGCAACATGCAACCATTTATTCCATTTGCTCTCTTCCCCTCATGACAGAAATACCTGTTTTCAGGCAAAGGGTGTATCAGAACTGAACATAACTAAAAGCAACATTGGCTTTGTGATCTCCCCATCTCTATCTTGGTCCGTGACCTTTTTCAACTCATTTTCTCCTCCTGTCCTGCTGAGAAGGGGAAGAGAGCGGCTGTGTAGGTGTTTGGTAGCTGGCCATGGTCAACCCACCACTGGCTTCAAGAACTTCAGTATAGTAATGGATCAACACAAAATTAAGAAAGCTCTTTTTAATACTGAACAGAGCTGTGTCCCATTAAAAAGGCACAGGTGCCTGCTGCTTTCTGCCCAGGTTTGGCATTGAACTCCCCCAGAGGATATTCAAGAGAAGAAAGGTAGCAATATATCCAGTGTTCCTCTCTGAGTTTAGTCCCCTGAGGGAAGCATAGGCAGGTACATGTGCAATCAGCTGGAGACTGGAGCACATCAAGGAAGAAAAGCCCTGCTCAGTGCCCAGACACAGGACAAGCTGTATTTTTTTCACAGCTTGACAATAGTCCCTGCCTTTTATGTGCCTAAGCAGTACATATAGCACATATAGCTCCTTTCCAAAAAACAGAGGTAAATCTAGGAGGACCTGATTCCTTGTGGAAAAGGCCCTAAATACTTACTCTCAAACTAATTTGATGGGATTTTTTTTCAGTGCCTTCAAAGAGTCCTTGTTGTGGTTTAACCTGGCTGGCAGCTAAACACCACACAGCCGTTCACTCACCCTTCCCTTCCCTCTCTGGGATGGGGGAGAGAAATGGGAAAATGAAGCCTGTGAGCTGAGATAAATACAGTTTATTAAGACAGGAAAATAATAATAACAATAATAATAATAACAGTAATAATAACAATAATGATGATAATAGTACTGCTACTAATAATGTGTATGAAACAAGTGATGCACAATGCAATTGCTCACCACCTGCAGACCGATGCCCAGCCTAACCCCGAGCAGCTGGCTCATCCCCCCAGCTAGCCACCCCTAGATATTGCTCAGCATGATCCCATACAGTACAGAATGCCCCTTTGGCCAGTTTGGGTCACCTGTCCTGGGTCTGTCCCCTCCCAGCTCCTGCTGCACCCCCAGCCTGCCTGTTGGCAGGACAGAGTGAGAAGCTGAAACGTCCTTGGCTTGGTGTAAGCACTGCTCTGCAACAATTAAAACATCGGGGTGTTATCAGCACTCTTCTCATCCTAAGCCAAAACATAGCACCCTACCAGCTACTAGGAGGAAAATTAACTCTGTCCTAGCTGAAACCAGGACAGTCCCGGATCCAGTCTCCAGTGTACACTGTTAGAGTTGAACCCTCATGAGATCAGGCGCTTCAGTTGTACAGTATGTCTTGCAACAGAGAAATGCTGAAGGAATATTTATAGCTGTACATTCTTGGCTTGATGACTGAGCCTTCTGTAGAAATAAAAATTAACCATGGGGGGGGGGGGGGGGGGGGGGCAGAGAAACATTTCCAGTGCTGGAACAATGTAGCCATCCAGCCTTCTCAAGCTTTTGCCATCCATTAAAATACTATACTTTAATCTTACCCATTTCAAGAGGCCTGGCAAAAAGATGTCCTGAAATGACACGAAAATGATGATTTAATCTAGATACCAGATCATCTATATTTCTTCCAAGAACTGAGAGAAAGTTGTGATCAAGAGCAGTATCCATGGAAGAAAATAAAATATAGTGTAGTCCTCTCAAAGACTCCATAAAGTTGAGTGAACACCTAATAAACTATTGCCTAAATCTCTCTCATTCCTCTAGGAATGGAGGCCAACAAAGTTCAACATAGTTCAGGATAGCAAAGCTAGTTATCGAAAGACTTCTGTGATTCACTCTAAACCTCACATTGGGAGAGAAAACAAAGACAGATTGCTGTTCTAGGATAAGTGATGGATAAAGGTCTAAAACAATACCTTCAGGAAGGCCATCAACAGGTGAAACATGCAGTTATCTCAGCAGATATGATGCCCTATAGTACTGAAATTTTTCTGCATGAGGGGACTGTGCTCCGTGGGTAAATCGATGAAGATTTCATGTTGAACTGCAATTTTTCAGCAGTTTCTAAGAAAGAAATACCTAAGCTATGGTCAAATAAAAGATTTCGCTCAGTGATTCTAACTAGAAAAACAATATATCATATCAAAAAAAAATATTACCTGATTACTTCTAATGGCTTAAATAAACAAACATTGAAACATACTGTGCCAAAGAAGATTCCAGTACAGAATCACAGAATCACAGAATTTCTAGGTTGGAAGAGATCTCAAGATCATCGAGTCCAACCTCTGACCTAACACTAACAAGTCCTCCACTAAACCATATCCCTAAGCTCTACATCTAAACGTCTTTTGAAGACTTCCAGGGATGGTGACTCCACCACTTCCCTGGGCAGCCTGTTCCAGTGCCTCACAACCCTTTCAGTGAAGAAGTTCTTCCTAACATCCAACCTAAAACTCCCCTGGCTCAACTTAAGCCCATTCCCCCTCGTCCTGTCACCAGGCACGTGGGAGAACAGACCAACCCCCACCTCGCTACAGCCTCCCTTGAGGTACCCATAGAGAGCAATAAGGTCACCCCTGAGCCTCCTCTTCTCCAGGCTGAACAAGCCCAGCTCCCTCAGCCGCTCCTCGTAGGACTTGTTCTCCAGGCCCCTCACCAGCTTCGTCGCCCTTCTCTGCACCCGCTCAAGCACCTTGATGTCCTTCTTGTAGCGAGGGGCCCAAAACTGAACACAGTACTCGAGGTGCGGCCTCACCAGAGCCGAGTACAGGGGGAAACGAGTACGTACAACTACTTAGTGCCTCAAATGCTCTGCTTAGGAAAGCCAGACTATTTCCACTTTTATGCTGGTAAAATGGTGTTTTTGTTGCGTGTTTTTTTCTCATTTTCTCATTCTTATTTATTTTTCTATCACATAAGCAATGAGAAGACTGGATGTCTTAAAATCCATCCCTCGGATCCATTAACCAAAAAGTGTATTCACTACCAGTCTCCTTTCCCGTACTATCCTTTCATATTTTTCCCAGTTTGTTTAGCATGAACCAGATAAAGCTCTAGACACTGCCAGTTAAGTAAGACTGGCAGGGAACTGGGACTCCCAGACTAATTCATCTGGTTCCTTCATACTAATTATTTCCTCTCCAGGTTGTCCAGACTGTTCCCTAGCACTTGAGGGCCATTTGAAGCCAGCCCATGAACTGCGCACCTGTCCCTGTTGTGACATTTCTTCTTCAAAGACCACAGCTTCAGTCTTCGTAGGGAACAGAAGCAATTAAACAGAAGTGGCTCTGCCAGACCCTTGAGTAATAAGCATTTTAAAAAGTGATTTCTAGTTGATACTAGAAACTTGAAAATACTTGAAAATTTGCTAGATTCTACCATTCATTTAACTGTATGAGCTTGCTTCCTTTTCTTCCTTCAGGCCAGTTGCTCTGATGGTTCAAAAAGCCAACCCTTCCTTTCACAGAGAAGAAACCACCTGAAGAAAAAAAACACCCTGCTAACACCGCTCCAACGAGCTTCCATAAGACCCCTGTGTCCACCCTTTGCAAATCCCAGCTCTGGCCATCACCCCCCAAATCACAAGCAGCTCTACCTGTCTTGCCACATAATGCCAATGAAAGAGGAGAGGTGAGGAGGTGCTTGGGCTCTGGGGAGTATCTCTGCCAGCTGGAGGTGGAAAAGGTACAAAAAAGTAAGCATGAAGTCTCTGCTTGAAATCTGAGCTCATGCATGATCCACAAAAGCGTTTGGCCAACAAGCAGAAAGCCAAAACAGCTCTTACCCCTCTGATGATCAACAGCTTTAATACAGAGTTCAAATCCTAGAAATGTGTCAAGATGCAGTAACAGTTCCCCAGTACAGAGGGAGAATGGTGCTGTTCCTGAATATGTGAAACCTGTACACATTCCCTTTAGGGGCAATTCCCAATTTATTCCCTAGGTGTACAAGGCAGAAGGATGAAAGAAATTAACCAAAAAAAAAAAAAAAAAAAAAAGCAAAAATCATTGTTTTTTGATGTTTCCAGCCACTGTTTCATCTGAGCTCTTCCAAAATTCTTCACAACACTAATTTCACAACACTAATGTAATAAGGGCACAAGAATTAAAATAAATAAATAAATAAATAAATCTGACTGTAGTCCTAATGAAAAGAATATTTTCCTAGATATGGAGGGAACAAATAATTATAATGATAGGCTTCACAACTGCAATTCAGGAGAGGTTATCAATTAGCTCTTATGAGATCTAATCAGGCTTTTAAGCAAGCGTTAACTGAACTACCACCTGGGTCAAGATCTTAAAAAGCAGTCACAACACCCAGCATCACCAGCATAGGTGAAATCTCAAACCCTCTCAAATAAGGTCATCGGTTTTATTAAGGCATTTTGTTTCCAGAGCACAAAGGGAAAGACAGTGCAGTTTCATAAGATGAATTCTTAGAGATTTTATCAGCATAAGGTGTTTCTATGCTACTGTTTCTTTCTCCTAACTCCAAAGCAAAGTATGACACTCCCTAAATTATTCTGCCACAAATGTTTATGTTGCCCTCATGAAGTGTATTTGGGAACGTGACTCACTTAAAAATAAATCAGAAACCTCTCCCCACTCCAGAGAAGTAAAACTTACAGCATTTAACTAATTCTATTTCAAGGAAATTACTAAGGAAAAGGTATACAGCCAGAAAATAATCTTGAGGTCATTTGAATCTGACTTATTGGCAAGACCTTTCTTCTCTGCTGAAGGAAAGGTGTGCATTAGATTTTGGCTAGTGACCTTAATTCCAGAGAAAACTTATTGTACAGCCAACCTAATATGCTGAAACAGTAATGGTGTGCTACGCTCTAGAAATGGGTGGGCACGAGTCTGCTCTGAACTCCAATAACATGCATAATACAAATACAGTAAATAATGAAAAATGAAGGAACAATGTGGTTGAGCTCTAAGCTTGCAGAATATCCAGTATGTCTTTGTGTCTTGTGATATATAATGACATAATATATGCTTGTTGAAAAGAATCTTAATTCTGAAAAGATTTTGAATTAAAACAAGAGGTTTATAAAGCACCTCAGTTCCTCCAAAGAAGGGATAAGGCTGGTCCTCAATTGCAGTCTGAAGAAAACAGATCAGATCACTCCCTAGACTCCAAAGAGTGCAAAGCAAAACTCAGGACTCCATTCAATAGACACTAGAAAGTTTTTTTCTTAGAACCTTATCTGAAGAATGTTTCTTTGCAGCCAAAACTAAAATCCCATGAGTTTAAGGATATGTAAGATTTGGGTTAATCCATCCAGACAGTAAATTAGGGGGAATCTAGGAAATGCTTCTACCAGCTAATAATTACAACAAATACCTTGCTAGCCATCTGTGAGGCAGAACAGGGAAAGATCTGGTAATACATTTTCCTAGCGACTATATACACTGCAGTTGAGCAGCTGAAGCATTTCCCGTTAAGCACAGCTCCAGCTGTAACTCCGTGCCTCGAACGTGCAGCTCCCAGGCAGCAGGTTCCCACTGCGAGGGAGCCGGGCCAAGGGCCCCGTGTCAGCAGGGACCTCACACGGCTGCCACGTAAACTCTCCAGCATTAAGCAAGACTTTCACACTGCACGTCATCCTCAAGCAGGCTGGGATGTTAAGGAGTCTTATGAAATTGTAGTCTCTAGGGAAAACCATGATGTAAGGACTGGGGTGTGGAACAACCCCAAGTATTCATGGCACCAACGGGAAACGTCTCCAGAGTTCTGCTGTTCAAACTGAATGAAGAGTTAAAGAAGCAGCTTCACAAAATTTGGTATACAGCAGGTTCCAAGAAAGGTTTGAGCTGAAATCTTCACTGACAGTGCTACCTAGTCCCATCTGGGGATCCAAGCTATGATCCGCAGACTTAGGAAAAGGATAATGCTTTCCCTCCGAGATGAGAAGCATCCCGTGTTATCACAGACGGCACTTAGCAAACTCAGTTTGAGTCTGCCTCCTGTAGAAGGAGAAAAAAGCTTAACTGGTTTCTGGAGAGGTCACTTTCAAGCATTTTCAAGGAAGTAAAAATTAAATCTCAGGAACAGTAAGAGCTTTTTCTTGTCTTCCAGAATTCTTGAGGACGAGCCATACAATCGCTCCCTGTTGTTTACATTTGTCACAGCACACACCATGTGCTATCAACATAAACAGGCAAACCCCCTCACCAGCATGAATCAACAAAACCAAAACCCTACACCCACCACCATGTATGTAATCAACCTTGGGCTAAGTGCATAACCTCACCCTATTGTTACACTTCTTTTCTTAATGGCATTATATGTGAGAATTGAAAAAATAATATTTTGTTTTCACCACAGTGGCTGCCTTATGGAAAATGAATAAAAGATGCTTTAAAAAGGGCCTATATATTCAAAAATAGATACACAATGTGGAGAACTCAGAGTGGAGCAATCAGAACAATCTTTGCACAGCCCTGTGGCATGAGAACATCTCATGAGAACATGTCCTCATCCCATGATGAGAACAAAACCACCACCAGCAAATAAGATTTTAGAAAATTCAAGCTATTAACTTGATGGCTGATAATAAAATGCAGGCTGTCAGTTTGATGATACAGGCAGTGGCAAAGTGAACTGTAAAAGCTACATCAAATTCCAACTCAAAAATATTAAATACACTTTTTTTTCCTTTTTGTCTTCTTTATGCAAGACAATTGTAATATGGGCAAAATATATAATAAAGTGAAGTGAAAATTTAAGCATTGTCTTGACTCCAGCTTTAGCTATGGAAATGTGATTATTTTATAGAGCAATGACAGTAATAAAAATTAAAGTTTGGATCAACCACAATGGAAATTTTTGGGTTATTTCAGTTAGAAGTTGAGAAATACATTAAAGGCTTTAAAAAGAATGGTATAAAAACTGTGTGTTTCAACCTCCAAGTTGTAAAATGCAAAGCATATCCAGTTTGTGACAGTCCATTGGCAGCAATGAATGGGGCTACAAGTTGCTGGTAACTTCAGCTGATGCAGCAAGTTGTCTTGAATATTCCCCTACGTTTTGATTGTTCAGTAGAGGGTATTTTAAATTCTATAGCATTCTAACCTACCATAGATTCAGAAGTTTAAATACATGTGGGAACCAAAACTAAGAGAACTACTGGGACAATTAATAAACTGCTTCACCTGTTGAGAAACCAAGTATGTATAGAAACTATTGCTGCTATGATATGAAGTCCAGCTCCTAGCTGCTCATAAAATCCTTGATCTAATGCTGTAACAGAACAGACCAGCCTGTGGCTGACACCATTTCAAGCTGGAAAAGAAGCCGTAAGTAGTCACCATCTTTTGTCACCTCCCCTCTAGGTCTGGTATGGTTCTGCAGCAGTGGTAAAAAAAAGTTTCCCTCATGGTACACATCCCTGTGCCAGGGTCATCAAACCCATTTTACTGCCGTCACTTCAGGTTGCTCCTGCAAGGTGCCATTATTTTGCCTGGTTTGCAGTGGGCAAACAAACAGCCCCCACAGCAGTCCACACAGAGTATTAGCCTGTGTCCTCAGCGCTCAGTAACCCGTACCTATGTGCCCTGATTCACAGCGATACAGCCTCCTGAGCAGCTGCTATATTACACCTGACTCCCACTCCTCACCAGGATCCATATTGATGATATCCCTCAATATTGATTGATATCCCTCAATATTGAGGGATACCCTTGCTACCTCTGCAAATTCTTTGACAGGTGCTTGCTGTAACATAAAATTGTCCATATGTTGTGGGGGAGCAATGCTATTTTCTGCATCACTTCCTATACTACAACCCCTGGCAGCCTCCCTAAGCCCAGGCTTCTGAAATAGAGACATTAATTTGCCTGGATCTACACAATTCTTTCTGGAGGCCACCAGAAAAGGGGATTGTAATTTGTTAATCAAAGCAGTAAATGCATATAAATATAAAATATTAATATATATAAAAAATATTTATACATATAAAATGCAAACCAAACATACTCTAAACTTACTGAAAGTATTTACAACCGAGCAGACCTTGAACATCAAGGGAAGGAGGGGCTGATTGTTAAAGAGTGGCTGAGTGGGATTGGGTCCCAGAAGGAATCCTGCTAACATCATATATATATATGATGTTATATATAATATATATTATATATATTATATAATGTTGCACATATGTATTATAATGTCTTACTTGTGTCACCATAACCTCACCTCTTCAGGCACGATGTGTGCCTGCATCCTTAGCAGCTGAGATCCTGCTGATGAGACTTATTTTCCAGTAAAAAGAAGGTGGTGATTCGTTTCTCCCTTGCCCTACAGGCAAGATAATCTCTCCTCTCTGCTGTTTGAAGAGCTCCTGAGCAGCTTATTGGTGATGGCAAGCTAAGTCTATACAACTCCGGGACGTACAGGAGAATGATGCTACAGACATGTGATTTGCTAGAGAAAATCCCACTCCTTGCAGGCAGCTCGTCTGAGTGATGAACACAGGCATGTATCAATCCACGTCCAAAATGCACTTTGTGCAACTCAGGGAAGGCTCAGCAAAATATACCCTGATGCTTTTACTGGACATAATCTGTGTATCTATGCTATATCTACAGGTAATGAAGCACTGATCTTCCTAAGTATTAAGAGAAGCCTACAACCCTGGGAAATGATCAAGGAATACTACCTAGTTATACTCCACTGGAGTTCAATTTTCTCAAACATGTAAGTGATTGGTTTTGTTTTTGTTTTTGGTGGGATGGTATGGAAGGAGTCCTTCCTATTTTCACTCTACAAAAAAAATTCATGCCTTGGTCTGCATCAGCCACAGAGGAGAAGCGGAGATGCAGAGGCTGGCTGCTTGGTATGTCAGGGCTGCATCATGTTCCCAGTCCAAGCAATGAAAGTGAGACAGGCTCTGGAGGCAGGAAGGGATTCCTGACCTGGGGCAATCCCAGCCAGTATCCCATGGCAGAACCCAGCCAAGACCAGCCAGTCCAGGCCTTGGACAAAAAAAAAAGTCTGAAAAGAAAACCACGTGTTCAACTAATTCAGGTTAAAACTAAGAGCAATCTGTAAGCCACGCTGCAGCATTCCTTTTGTATCTGCAAGAACGATGGTCCAGTGGAGGTGGTCATCCCCATATGATGGTGTCCGTAGGCACAGGCCCTCCACCAGGAAGTGACAGTGCAAGGTGGACCCCCACGTGTGCAGCAGCAGAGGCGGGTTTTCTGCTCTCTGCTTTGACCAGCCGGGATGACAGCGTGCAGGAGGATTACTACCTTTAAGTAGCAGGGAAGTGCACAAATACGTGCCCTCCAGCTGCCCTCCAGGTCCAGCCTCCCACGGTGCTGGTGCTGAGGACAGTGTGCAGCTCCACAGCCCCGAGCTGCCACTGTGCCCCTGGCTGCTGGGGGCACTGCTGCCAGTGCCCCACAACGAGCACCTTCCCTGTGCCCTGCCCTGCTCCTTTCCCTGCAGCTACAGCTCGCAGACTTGTCTCACGCTGAGTACAAAGTCTCTCTGAGCTCTGCAGTGGTCAACAGAGACAGCTAATGCCCTGACCTGACCTTCGTAAGCACCTTACTCCTTCTGTCCTAGCCCACTGTCAGCCCCGCATTAAGGAGGGCAAGGCTGCCAACAGTAACCCGGAGCTTACTGCTGTCCTCTGGGGAATGCACCCTACTGGGAACAAGAAGGAACGCATGCAGGGTATGTCCCGTGGGCGTCCAAACCTCTAGACAAGAAGTAGGGATAATCTCAGTTTCAAAGAATCTGAAATCTTCGTTACTTAAAGCAGAAATGCCTGGCAGTTCTCATGAGCACCTTTCAAAACACAACAGCACCTAGCGTGACCCTAATGGCTTCTTCAGCTTTCATGCAAGTCTGTTTGCCCATACTGGGTGCATTTGTTGCTGCAGAGTCCTGCAGCAAAAAAAAAAGATCTTTTTCTTCCTTCCTCCCCTCCCTCCCTCCCTCCCTCCCTTCCTTCCTTCCTTCCTTCCTTCCTTCCTTCCTTCCTTCCTTCCTTCCTTCCTTCCTTCCCTCCTTCCATTCTCATTTTTTCATGTGTTAAAACATTTTTTCACCTTCTACATGTATCTGTATAGCCTTTTTGCATTTCTTGGAGAGAAGGGCCAAATGGGACAGGCCTCAATACTCTGGGTTGAGACACTTAGAGTGACCTGACATCACAAAAAAGGCTACAGAGCCCTGAACCCTAACAACATGCATTTTTAGTTAATAAGCTGTCAAGCATTTAATGTCAGGAGTATCTGCAGCATTTTTAGAGTGCCAGCCAGGACGCAGCACGAGGTGTTCAGCTGCAGATCCCAGGCCAGGCCCCACCTGCCCTCCCCAGCAGCTGGCCCCAGCCATGCCGCTTCAGGCCCAGAGGCCTCTTCTGCTCCCTGCTGCTCCCAACCCACCCACTGGGTGCCCACAGCAGCTGCAGATGATGAGTGTGGAAGCAGCACACCGTAAGGATTTGCAGGAATCACGTGGCCAAATAGGGCCTAACAGGTCTCAATTAGGACGTGGATTTCAGCCAGCCAGGCATAGCATCAATTCCGCAGCTACTCAAGTGGTAGCTGGGTTTGCCTTCAGGAGGCCAAGGGTGGCACAAGCCAAAAATGCAAGCCCTGAGTAATGCTGCTCACCATAACCTCTTGCACGGGTCCAGCTTCAGGGGCACGGCTCTCCTTCTGCTAGCTGGTGCCCTCGGACAAGCTGCCAAGTACCTGTCACTGCATACAGGTGGCATGGAGGGCAGTGAAACAGCACGATTTTCGTAGGAACCTGCAGAACAATGGGGGGAATTTCCTCTTCATATAAAAACCTGACTTGTCTGCTGAGCAGAGGATGTGGAAATGTGCTTCCAGTCATCAAAAGAGAGCACGAAAGACCTATCTGTGCATGGATCTGGACTGCCTCCTGTACACCTGTGATTCACAGGTAATATACAATTAATATCTTCTGCTTTTCCTGAAGGAAGTCATGATGTTATCCTTCCTAGAGTGAAGTGAAAGAAATGCCAGCACTTGAGGTTTGTTAGGCTGCAAAAATAATTGCCACACTTATTTTACAGTCAATACCAGGTGCACACAGACTCCCTTTTCATCAGGCAGAGATAAGCTCAGCATAAATCTCCATTAGGGATGTCTTGCACATCCCTAAATTCCCAACTCTGGCAGTTGTTCCAGTCAGCACTCCTGTTGCAGCTCCGAGCTGGCAAAAACAACAATCTCCACCACTGCAATTTGTTCTGTATCTTTCATCTCAGCCACACCTGGGAGCTAATGAAAGAGTGATGTCTCGCCCGTACTTATATTCTCTTTCATCAACAGTGGCAAAGTGCCCTGCAAGGATATATAGCTCTGCTGGTAATGCTCAGAGCCTCGCTGTAGCTCCGGCTGCCTCTGAAAGGTAAGAGCTAGCACTGGCTGCAGCAGAGGCAGAAAGCAGCCCGTGCTGCCGTACTGCACGGTCCCTGAAGGCATTTGCCTCTGTTTTCCCTGGGCTCTCTGCAAGGCTGGCCACAGAAGCGGGTGGCACAGCCACAAGGGACAACTCCAAGACCGAATTCACACCAAATTGCAGCAAAGCAGCAAACTGCCTCTGCTGAGCCGATTGCTGAGGTGGTCATGAAGCGGAGATGAGAATCACATGGATATTAGAGCTCTTGAAGTAATTTATTTCCAACATAAACTAGCAGAAAGATTAACTACAGCAGCACAATAGCGCTGCTAGAATAGAGCAGTGTGTGAACTTTGTTCATCTGAAAGACATGCAACTGTCTAAGATATAAGGTGAGAACCAGGGCTTTTCAGGATGACTTTTAAGACCTGCTGCTAACATGCTGCTACGTACCTCAACTCCTCGAAGTTTCCTGACAGGGTCTCAAATGGGTTAACAAACACCACCTCTATACTGGTTGCAATTCTATCTGCTCTGCTCTGGGGTGAGGACTTGGACCAAAGGAAGAGTGTGAAAGTGAAACAAACTGGCAAGGGATTTACAGGGGCTTGGTGCAGCTGCTTGCTTTTAAGGAGCTGCCTTGAAAGCATCGCTTGCAGTGCTAAACCACTTTTCTTTACATATCATGAATGAACATCAACCTCCAATTTTCTGTTTGCCTAAGAGTAATAGTTTGAATATGAACAGCTTTTCAGCTGACAGATTTAAGACATTTACATTTACCGTCAATGGGGGATAAGACATTTCTATAAAGAAATGAAGAAGGTTGGCAAGTACAAAAAATAAAAACCAAGGAATACAAGCTGTCCGTGGATGCATTTCAGAATTCTTGTCTAATTTTAACCTGATCATCAGTAATAACAGTCCAGAAACTTCTGTCAACTTAAACCAGCAACACAAAAATCCTTATCAATTTTAAGATGCAGCTTGGTAAGTCTGTGAAAGTGACTTGTAAAAGTTGTTTGCAACAGCAGGCTGGACACAAGGAAATCCCTTCCAATCTTACATTCATGGGGCTATCATGTACCATCCACACCTACATCATGTTGAACAGTAACTATCTCACATTTCTAAAGAGCTGCAGTCTGTGTTTTATTTTAAAGATTGATAAAGACCGTGTATAAAAATATCCCATGGGACCTGTTATGTAGCACACAGTCCAGCCTCCAAACCCACCCAAGCTAGGTTTGGGTTTTGGGACCCCCTGCCCTTTACCCCGCACTGGGTCCCTGCAGGCTCTGCACAGGCTGGGCTGGGACATCACTTGCACATTTACTTCCCATCGCCTTCCCCCTGCCAAATCTTACTGCCAACAGCAATGAAACTGTATCTGCTCACATACAGTATAGGTGCTCCTGAACTGGGAGAAAAAAAAAAAAAAAACAACACTCAGATCTTAGAATAATTAGTATGTAGACATGGAAATTCTTAATAACACGTTAACTATTGTTGGAGAGAATTTGTGGGAGTTTTCTAGCTCCCTGTCAGCACTGCATATCTGCTGGTTGGCATTGTCTAAAAGACAAAAAAGTTTAAAGCCTTTCTGCAAACCAGCTAATTTTGTATTCAGTAAGTCAGCTAGAAGTAGAACCAAACTGAAAACTTCTGCTATTTCATGTGCTATGGAAACAAGAAACCTGTCAATCTGCAACTACCTATTCTACATGCATTTGAAGTAACTTTTACTGCAGTAGAGCCCAGAGGATCAGGGATCTACCGCCTGTGTTTGTCCAGGAAAGATGGACATAATTTATTTTTTATTTCAGTCTCAAGTATAAAATGCTAAAATATAACTCAAATTGACGTTAAGGTGCATGTTAAACTGCATTACTATCTAATGAAAGCTATAAACCTTTCTCCTCAAATAGCTTCTCACAGGAATATCAACAAGAAGAAATAAAAATATTCACAGTGCCCATCTGTAAATTCCAAAGTGATTTCTTAAGTGATCTCATATATTCTTCCCATAGAAATTCTTCTACAGTTGAAATATTCCTTGCTTGAGCCCTAAGTAAGCTACTTGTTTTAACAACTTACACTAGTTTTGTATTTTTTGGCACAAACGAAACAGTCGCTTTCATAATTAGAAAGAATTTATCTGATGAACTACTTTAGCTTGAAGGTTTGTTGCGAGTACTTAATCTGTAACTTTTGTACTTTCATATGCTGATGCTTACTCGTGAAAACCAAAGAAAACGTTTTAAAAACCTCAGCACAGCCAAGACACTTAGATGTACTCATGTGCTTAACACCACGTGCATCATGTTATCGCATTCAGTGGGATTCCCCAAAGCCGTACGCAGCTTAAGCACTTTGCTGTGTCAGGTTTGAAACTCTTGTGTTAATTAAGTGTGCTCTGAGCAGAATTAGTGGTTGCAACTGCCTACAGTGCTCATGGCAGCCACTGGGCTCTTTAAGCTTGGACTCACAACGATTAAAATGGAACAAACAGCAAGAGAGCATTTTTAATCTCTGCAGCAAAGACAGACTCCACGCAGACCACGGCGATACAGGCAAAGGGAAAGTTTAGATCCCCCAGTGTAGGAAGATCGAGCGGGGCAAGCGAAGCAGTGGCAACTCTGCCTCTTTACCGGAAGGTAATAGCTGGATGGGCTGTGCAGCTTGTTCCTCCCAAATGTAAACTGCAGTACATCTCTGATTTCACCAGCGTGCCAGGTGGCAAACCAGGGCAGTTAAAGAGCAGATATATGTATGACTCAACACATTGTTGCTATATTTATCTCAGGCACTAAAAGAGAGGTAAAAATTCTTTCCTATCTCCGCTGACAGTCTCAGTGTGAGTGTTTCACTAGTGGGGAAAAGGATCTGTGAGGACTGATTACATGCTGCAGCTGTAATTTAAATTACCCAGAACAACTAGTAATTATTTACCAGAGAAAATAATCACCACAGAACAGTTATTCTCCATCTCCTCGTCTTCACATCACCATCAGGTATTTTTTGGAAGATCTCCATTATCCAGAAACAGTTATTCAGTTTCATAGGGGTGTTAAGTGTGGGAAAGAGAAGCTCAGACTATTTAATCTACTTCCTTTTGGATTAAAATTCGTGACGTATAAATTGCATTTTAAGTACGTGCTGGCACAAAGAATATGGTCTTAGAAAAACTCTAATACTGATCACTTACACAACATTACCGTGATGATATAGGAACACTGAGCGTTCTCTCTTTTATGTACTCTCATGTAATTTCTTAAATCCCAGCTGGAGAAAAATATGTCTTGTCTTCTGTCTAGTTTTACTTCAGGCACTACCGGTCTGACATTTTACTTTCAGGTTCCAGTAACATCAGTATTGAGATCAGAGATATTAAAACTTAGAAAATCTGACATGTTCTGTCAAATTATAAAGAAAGTATCTGAGAGCAAATGGAAGAACAGGCAGACTGAATTAAGTAGCAAGAAAAAAAAATGAAAGAAATAGAATGATAGGAAAAGGATACAAACAAATATGCAAAAGAGAAAGATGAAACAAACAGTCTAATGTAATTAGATGGGTATAAAGAAAAAACATTCAACAATGCTGAAAGCACAAATGTAGGGACATAAATTCATGCATAAAACATACAGCTCCAAACAGTATGGGCATGGTGTTAACACATGCACAAGCAAGATTTTATTCATGAGAACTATGTAAGTTAGGGAGTAACACTCATGTGAGCAATGTTATGCACAAGAGGTTGCAGCATTTGACCTTTCACTTTTTTTTTTCTTGTGTACATCTTGTACATCTGTAAAACATTTAAGCAGACATTTTAACTCTGAAGAAGACAAAACTTGAAACTAATAGGACCTAAGGGAAACCTTTACCATGAAAGTTGGTGAAACTGCAGTTCTACGATGAACCAAGAGGAATACCCTAAAGACTAATTAGTTGAAAATACAACTAATGTTATTGTTTGGTTTGAGACATCATAAAGTAAAACCTGCAGTTTGTGTATATGTGGAATGCTTGTCAGAAGCAAGCGTGATCAGTGCGTGAATCCAGAATTTGGGATCCTAATTAACCCTCTAACTGCTACCTGCAAGAAGACTAATAGCAATTCTGAAATGGACATGAGCATCTTACTTTTATGGGATTGCTTCTGCAGTTTAATGAGACACTGACCGTTAGTTTGCCTCAATCACACTTATAATAATGAGACTTCTTTATAATTGCCTTCATAAAGCAATAAGCAACTGGTCTGCCTACTAACAGAGTGAGATTCTGATGAGTGCCTGAAGGTAAGCTAGGTGCCTCATCCTTGCATTATTCATGTGGCATGGGTCCTTGTCCTCATTCTGCAGAGAGGAAGCCAAACCCTGGTATGTCACTTTCCCATGATCTATTGGGAAGTCTGGAAAGGCTGGTAACTGAGTTTTGGGGTCACAGCTATTTAGGATGACAGCATAATATTCCTCTAGATGATTACATCTTATGCTCTATTGGGAATATTGTTTTACAGGATGTTAGAACACTTAAAAAAAAAAAAAGTCAACAAAAGAGTCTGTCTTTACGAATATAGTACTTCAATTTCTTTAAAAGTATTTTTGAACTATAAAAAATACATTAAAGGCCATTAATCAAGCAATCAAAAAGCCATCTTCTTTCTCCAGGAGTTTCTGTCCATGGATTAACAAAATGGTGCAAGAGCTCAATATCGTATGTACAGCTGCCCAAAATATGTATGAAGGCAGAAGTTCCCAGCCCTGTTACCCTGCCAGAAGGCCAGACTCCCTCCTCTCAGATGGCTCAGCAGACTTCTAGACTCTTAGCCTGTAATCTCCAGCTACCTCTGCCAGCACCGTGCCTCAGCTTCTTTTGTAAAGCTGGAAGGATGCTAAAAATATGCATTTCCAAGACAAAACATACATGAAAAACAATACAAAAGAGATAACATAGTTAGAACCAACCTCACTGAAGGGACATCGGTCTTAACTCTTAATTTATCCAGTGTATCTATATCGCAAAGCATGTCTTAGGGATACTTCTACCAAGCTCAACTCACTCGTTCAGCATTATCCACAGTGCCTTATACAGGACTTTCCCACAGAGAGCACTGCCTTTACTAATTGATGTGAAATAATCCATTATTTACAATATTTCGAATGCAGCACTCAGAATCCCTGCGGCATTACGACTCGCACGATTTGTGGCAGGGAGGGATCAAGGAATCCACAACACCCTTTTTCACACAGCCTGCTCTTCTCGCCGCGACACTCAGCCCCCCGCAGGAGGCATTACCTTTAACCCACAAACCCAGGCTCTGGCAGCACAACGCGCCTGCCTCTATAAATAAGCCCCGGTGCCAGCGGCGGCACAGGTTATGCCTTCCCCTGGCAGTGGGGCTCTGCCGCCCGCCCGCCCTTACCCTCGCCGTTCCCCTCCTGCTCCGCCATGGCAGCGGCCCCCCGCCGTCGCCATGGCGACCCGTGCCGCAGCGGCCCTCTCGCCACGGCGGCACCGGGCGGGACGGGGCCGGGCGGCCCCCGGGGAGCGGCGGCTGAGGAGGGCCGCGGCCGCAGCCCCGGTCTCGGCTGCCAGGCGCAGCCATCTCGCTTCCCCCCGCCCTGGCGAGCAGTTGCGGCCTTCATGGAGGCTGCTCAGAGCAAAGTGAAATAAAGCACGGCTGGTGCGGTGCGCTGGGCCTCCGCGTGTCACAGCTCAGATATTGCACTGCCTGTTTTCAAGGGCAGCCAGCCACAGCCCCAAGCACTGACGCCCCAAAACATCCATCGCACCCCAAACTTGGAGCCCGGGCGTGCAGGCTGCAACTGGCCTGTGGCCACCAAGAACCCCACACACGTGGTCCCCACCATCCCAAGCAGGGTTTCGGGCATTGCTCCTGCCATGCAAGGTGGCAGAAAAGAGAAACCACCACCAAAACCTACACCAGGCTTGAGCAGGTGCTCACGCTGCTGTCCTGGCAGGGAGGCCGTGGGCCAGCCACCGGAACTCTGCCATTTCACAACGCTCCTTTCTTGCTCATTTTCCCAGCAACTGCAGAGATTTCTGTGTATCTGGGCTTTACAAAGTGAAAGAACATTTTATTCTAAATACCAGCGCTCTGAAACAGCTAAAATATTCTCAGTGATATTAAATAAAACTTCGCAGTTTAAATATAGCTGTGTATTTTAGCAGACGTATTTGCAATGCATGGTTCTTCCAACTCTGAAACAACTATGAAAGTAGAAAAAAATACAAATATGAACATTCCAACAAGATGCAGCCATACACTCACAGAAATCTGGGGAGGAAATTCCTAGAACTAGAATGTCCTCACCACAGTAGGTGCTTGCATGTCAGATGTTAAAATTTTGTAAAACCTATTTGGATAATGTCTCCTCACACACTCACATCCACCTCTTGAACAGACAGCTTCAAGGTGTTCAGTATTAATGTAGGACTAGAATAATACAAATAAAAATTAAAATAAAATAAAAAACAGGGCTTCTTTTCTCTAAAAAATCACTTACTTTTTTATAAGATTTGCTATTTGCAGGAAATAGCAATCCTCAGTGCCTTCAGTGCCTTTCAGCCACTTATTTCTGTGTTTTTATTGAACATAGCTCAGAGTAAAGAGGATATAATAGATACCCAAGAGAACTTGCAATTACTCAGTGGGGAAAACGCATGATTATACTCTCTAACAAAGCTGATCACTCCAAATGGTTATCTATAGACTTTAGCAGTTTATTAAAGTAACCATATATTTCAAAGTATGTGTTTGATGACATGAGTAGCACGGATTTGTTTCCTCTCAAGCAGATAACAGAAGTTTTGGTGAGAACAACACAGAAGCCAAATCTAGAGAATGTAGCAGCCGAAGGAAAGGCCCTTACTTTTCAGTTTGCAGTCCCATTTCTTATTCCCTCAACACCTCTACACATAAAACCTTCATCTTTTATGGTTGTAGATCTATTGTAGTTGATCAGCAGTATGTTTGAAACCAAACAGAAGTACAAAATACATTGTTTCTTATTACTTCCCTCTCCAACTCTAAATGTGAAATTTCATGTTCTTCAGTATTGCGCCCAAGCATTATACTTCTTATGTCATTTTCCAGATCACCTGACTCATCATAGGACATTTAGAGCTCCTCTACAAATGTCAAGTTAATTCAAAGTGTTTACCAGATTCCCCTAATAAATGCTTTAAAAAATACTTTTCCAGTCATTTAGGTTTTCATGCCAAACCCATACCCCAGAACAACATTCAGCTTTAGAATATATACAGATATTGCTTATTGTGTACATTTATTGAGAGTCTTCATAGAATCATAGAATGGCTTGGGTTGGAATGAGCCTCAAAGATCATCTAGTTACAACCCACCTGCCATAGGCAGGGATGCCACCCACTAGATCAGGTTGCTCAAGGGCTCATCACCCTGGCCTTGAACATCTCCAGGGATGAGACATCCACAGCTCCTTTGGGCAGCCTGTTCCAGTGCCTCACCACCCTCTGAGTCAAGAATTTCCTCTTAACCTCTAATCTAAATCTCCCCTCTTTTAGTTTAAACACATTCCCCCTTGTCCTGTCATTTATCTGATTTAGCAAAGAGCAGTCTTGTGTTTTTACAGTAGTTTTTGGCTTGATGTGAGTTGTCACAAATATGAAGTGGTAAGGCAGTCATTCCACTCAGGACACTTAAGTTTTAACATATTCCCAGTAATTTCACCAGGGCTTCTACTTGGCTTTCCTCACCAGACTTCCATATTTCATATATACTTATCTCAGTTTCCTCCAAGACTGATTGGAACAAAAACAGGGTGTAAAAGCCGGAAAGAAAAGGGAAATTGTGAAGTACGCAACAGATATGTCATGGTGCATTCACCACAGTATGTCCTATTGTAGCAGCTGACTCAGGCCCTTATTCTCTGCTACGATAGCTCCTTTGGGAGAGCTTTATTCCAAACATATAAAAGTACTAGTCAAATCCTGGAATTTTATACTTGGTAAGTTTGACACCCCTAGCCTAGCTGCAAAATCTTTTGTCCCTTACAGCTATTACTAATTTCAGCAAACAGTATTTCACACTCTCCTGCCTATGCTGTTGGGGTTCCACTCAGGACAATTACTGTAAGTCCAAGTGCTTTGTCTGTATCGCCTGTTCCAGCCCAGAATTTCCTTTTGTTTTGAATAGCTTGCAGCCAAATGTCAGCACCTGTTTCCCTTTCTTCCCCCCAATTCCTGACATACAAGGTTTTGGTGTCTTGTCTGTCTCCAGAAGCAGAACAAAATATGGAATGAGAAAGCACTTCAAAATGAGAACTCACCACTTTAAAATTTCCTGGCAACGTATCTTGAAAAATCTATGTAGGAAAAAAATGTTAACAATTATAATGCAGATCAAATATTGGACCTGAACCACATGACTGTTTCCCTTCTAACTTAATGCACAGACATCTCAAACCAAGGGTATGAGTGGGCTGAAACAACTAATCGCATTTTGGCACAGGCAAGTACAAAAGGAAACCCAGAACTACTAATTCAACAGCTTGAAATATCAGCTGCTGCATGCAAGATCTTTAAAGAGCTCCTCTGAAGAGAACATACCCTTTTAAACTTGTAATTTTTCATTTTAAAAATGTCAAAAAATATCTCAGGGAAAAATACGGAAGGCACCAGCATTGCTGATACAAAGCCTGAAGCCACTGACGTCTAATAGCGGTAAGGTACCCTTGCCTCTGCGCCTAATTGCATCGCATACATTTCTCTCAGCTATCAGGGTCTTATCACACGTTTTGTGTATTTTCCATGCATATGTTCAGAAATTTTGCTCAGCACAAAAAACAGCTCTAAAATGGGAGAAGTGATATAATAGATAAAGTAGTTCAAGGAGGAATAGTAACATCTCGTGAAGGACTGTTCCCCCATGGTTTCGGGATTGCAGTGTTTGGACACATCTTTGCTCCGACCAGTTGCTGAAGACTTTAAGTATGGAACTCCCTCTGTGGGTTCTTTGGGACTGAAAAACTGAAAACACAAGTAAGTGTATTAATTTTTCCATCAGAGAGAAAGTAAAGTAATAGCTATGGTTCTGTGACGAGAGTCTACCTTTAACTCCTCTGCAGCTGAAAGGGCGCAGCCCTACCAATCAGAAGGTGTTTCTGTGTTGCAGAACCATTTTTCACCAAATGCATATTGCACAGCTGTTCCACTCTTTCTCCGGGATCAGCTGCTGATTTGAGTGACTCAAAAACAGCTTCTTCAAAACAGAGTATTATCTAAACGGATCTGTTGACCTAAACGATACACAGCAAGCAGATAAAAATAAGAAAAAGACTCCATCATACCTTGCCTAAGCTGTGTCCTTCCTTCAAATTTTGGGTAAATTACATTAAGAGCAGCTACCTTGTTCCTTGATGCGTGGTAGGGGACACAGCTTCTCTTTTGGCTTGTTTGCCTTGTTACCGCAGACCTTGATCCTTGGACCAGATGACAAGAAGTCTAAGAGAGTGGTAGAGCCAGACAAAAAGCATCCCATTAACGGTTCTACCATTGACTTCTTCCAGATTGCTGGCATTTTCTTATTAACCTTTTCTGTCATCTTACTGTTTTCTTTTTGAAAAAGAAAAATCTTCCTGCTCTGACCTACAGAACAGCAAAAAGCACATAAATTGACAAGAAAGTTCCTTTAATTCTTCATACAGGTAACAAACAAGTACTTACACCCTGAAGCCCAAAAGCTGATCCCTTAAATATTGTATCAGATGGTGTATTTCCATGGGACACGAGGAGTTCATTGATGCTGAAAAGGAAGAATCCAGCTGTTCCTTCAGTTCTTGGCCTTCCTTCACTACTGCCAGCCGCACATCCTCCTCCTACCTTGTACTAGCTGAGCCATTCATTGAGAGAAGATATGAGTCACCGAAGTAGTAGAAAAACAATCCATCAAAATGTGAATAGGCTTCTGCCATGTTAAGAAATTTGGCAAAGGGTCTGTCAAGCATCTGAGGTGGCCCAGGCAGGAAGCTGTACCACGCAATTAGAAGTCAGGAAGAAATAGGGAGGAAGAAATAGGAAGGCAGCAAAGGTGAGATGCTGGTTTAGAGGTTGTAAGCTCAGTTATTTGCTGAGTCTGTAAGGAAAACTCAGAAGGGAAAAATAGGCTCTAAGTCTGCTGGTAATGGCAGCATCTGAAATCCTTCTCAGTCCATTGGAACTGCCCTGGTAAATACCGCTTGTTGCTTACATACATCTATGATCCCATGGATCTTTAGATGCTCCTGTCCAGTTACAAGAAAGTTGCATTTGGGGAAAAGTGGCCAAATATATGTTAAAGAGTTACTAGGAAAAGAGTAGCACTTCTTCCCCTCAGCAATAGTCCTCAATGTCAAGGAACTAATGACAGTGCTTAGCCTTTGGGACAATGTTTGAAGAGCTGCAGCAGAAAAAAGCTCTCACTTCTACATGCAAGTGCCAGGTTGCTGTTCCCCATCCCACCCAGGCACAGAAACGGCCCTAGAGATCCACATATTTTAACCTTCAGACTTTATTACCATTAATTATATCTAGAAATGAAGCCAGGATCCCTGAGAACACTGTGGCAGGAACAAAACACAATAATCCATCTGCCTAGCAACACAGGTTGCCATGAGTACTTCTCCCCATGCTCCATGCTCAGCGGTGGCTCGCCATTGAACACCAAGCCAAGTTCAAGGGCCCGGTACTGATAAAGAAAGCCTGCTTCCTCCAGCGGAGACCTTGGTTTCCATACCCAAGGCACCTGCATTCCCCTACAAGGTGCCAAGCAGTGGTGTGACTTTCACAGGTGAGGAAGGCAGGGCTTTCAGAGCAGCAAGTCTTCATCAGTGGAACCACAGGAGATGAAAGAGATGGCGTTGGCAGCCCCCGAGGAACACAAACTCTGTTTTTCCTTTCTTTGTTTCTTTAGAAAAAGTCCTTCACACCTTTCAATACCATTCCAAAACATCCCCAGATAAAATACTATTAAATCACTGAATTAACCTACTTAGGAAGAAAAATCCACGACTGGTACTGAATATTTGAATATATGGAAATACTCTTCAATGCTAGCTCAGGCAGTCCTTGAACCAAAAAACATTTGTAGGAGGCTGAGAGAGAATATTCAAGCACCTGCTTTAGGTCACAGTAGGAGAGAAGATACTCAAAGAGATGGACCTTTGATCTGACCTGCAAGGCTTGGCTTTGTATTCTTAAAAGTGAGAAGTGCTCATTAATTGTAATTTAATATTTAAGGGTGGCCCTTTAATAACATAATGCTTTAGAAGCTGTGTAAAAGCAGAGATATATGAGAGAAATAGACAAAACCATAGGTCTCAGACTGACATTTGGACAATCACAATTGAATGAGAATATTGAACACTGGAATTATGTTTGTATTACCAATATCATGAATCTAGCCTTTAAAAAAAGAGCTCTTTGTTGTTGTTGTTGTTATATGATAACATTCAAGTTAAGGATGCAAAGAAAGGCCATAGCTTGAGTTAATAGGCCTAAAGTACATTTTGGAAAGCCATCGGCCACGACACAGCGTTGAGAGGAAGAAGTAAGGTTATACATCTACATGATCATATATGGCACTTAATCAATTGAGATGAGGCATGATTTTTAATACTCAGTAAAATCCTCCTAGTATATGAGCAGTAGAACTACTTTCTTTTAGATCTTCAGTTAAGATGATTTAGACAGGGAAATATTGCTGTACTCACTAGGTTATTAATAATCAAAACCAAAATTAATCTGGGTATAAGAAAACCCATTGATTTAAGCATTTAAAAATTTTCTGTTTTTCTTTTTTTTTTTTTTTTTCAGAATGCAAGTTTTCATTTATTAAAAAACAAGTCTAGACCATCTGCTTGTGAAGATAATGTTTTGAGAATTTATGTAGCATTATCATTTTAAATCTACAGTAAGAAAGTAATGGAGAAAATCATAACAAGTCCCAGTAACTTAAATGTGTTTAAGACTTCACTTCACATAAACTACCTGTTTATGCTAACTTAGAATTTAAGTGGGAATATGGTTGAAGTCTGTGGGATTGTACTTAATTTGATTCACAATTTATTCATCTCCACTGACACAAATAGCACAGGATTAAAGCTAATTTTATAACATAAGCTTCATCTCAGTGCTCATTCATCTCAGTGTTTGCCTTTTTTTTATTATTATTGTTATTTAAAAGGCTGATTGCATGGCTAGCTTTTTTTTTTTTCCAAGTTTTCCAGGTTCCCAACATTTTCTTTTCCTTAAAAATAAGCTTTAACTTTGCAGAGCTTAAATTCATTTCCATATTTAAATAATGTTAAACCCAATCTAACTAGACATACTGCACAGACTATGTTTTGTAAACTTTACTATATAGACTCACAATTGTAATATGAAAGTCAGTTTGAGTTAAAAATAAACTTTAATGCTGTAAGAGGGGGGAAAAAAAAGAACTAAGACACTTCCAATGAATATTATCTCTACCTTTAGGATAAGAAAGAAATTGAACTCCTATTTGATTCCCTCATGAGGAATAGAGGAGTTTGATGCACTGTGGCCAAAAGATAGATAACTGTATTAATGGAAATCTAATCTGTGCTCAGAGACTTTGCATGCTGGCTGTGAATGTAAAATATTCATAACACAATAGACTGTTATACTGTCAAAAGCTGAAGTTCAGCCAATTTTACCAGGAAGAGTTGACATTTTGCTGTATTCTTCATTCTGGGGAACAGGAAAACGGTTCTTCCACTTTCAAATTTTGTCGTTGTAGCTATTTAGATATATCATAAGTCTAGAATTGGAAAGCATTTGTCTACTGAGCCACTTAGAGACAGTAACTCAAGACGAGAGGAGTAACAAATACATAGGATTGGCCAGGGGCTTTCAGTGGCACTGTGCAAGGACAAGCAGTGGCATCACCTACTTCTGGATTGCCTTGCTTGCCATGTTCCAGGGCATGGCCATGACAGGATCTGAGCAGGAAACTGATTCAGGTGAAAAATACCCTTTTTTGCTGTTGTGGTAGCTAGGCCAGTGAGCAGAAGGGGCAGCATAAGACTAGGGCTGAGGGAACTCCTACTTGCCACCAAGCACCAGCCTGGGATTTTGGACACAATCCTCCATCAGGAAGGTGGAAGCGATTTTTGGGCCACTGCTGGTTTGCTTTCTTCTCACTCAGGTGCATGCCATTCTGAACTGGCTTCAGTCATGCTCTGTTCACGTGGAGGCCCATGAGGAAGCAAAACTGGGGCTTGAAAGGCGAAGCATCATCATTTATTAGACTAGATGACAAAGCTAGGAAAAAAACAAAAAAAAAAAGGTCTGGTTTTAGACATATGAACCCCTTTTCAGCTTTGAAATATATTTTGCACCCCTTGAACAGAATATGGTAGCAATTGCTTTCAAACCAATTTAGCTTTATTATGTTAAAGAATTCAGATGGTTGAAAGGAAAAGTCTAGTTGTACCTGCAAGGTGCAGGACATTAGCCTTGTGGGACAGAAAGACAAGCAGTTATCACCCACAAAGACCTAAGGAGTGGAGAAAACTGCAACATAATAAACTGATTCTACTAGATAGGGCACATAGATGCAGATAAAGAAGATTTAACAGGAAGAGGGACTTAAAGATCCTGATTAAGCCATTTAAATTGTCTTAGGATTGGACATTCAGTGCTGCATCACTTAAGCATTTATGGGGTAGAGCAATGAACCACACCAGGGAAATGACAAACAACCTGAAAAATAACCCAGGAAAAACAAATAGACAACAAAATAGTAATGGGTTATTTCACCACGAGATGAGTTCTCAGTTGCTGAATAGCCATATAAATAGTTGCACAGAGTAATGCAGGGAGTGACAACTGCTTAAGCCGCTGTTGCTGAATAGACACAGCAATCATTGGTGAGTATGACTGCATTGCAAATGTAAATATTTGCAATATTAGGATAGCTGTGATCAATTACCCTCTCACTTAAGGAAGTTATGACTAAGATTATGCATGACAGTGAAAAGGGACTACTAATATATATACGTCTTAACTGCAAGTTCAGCTGCTAACTGAACTTTACAAAGTGGATATACAAGTTTAATAACCCGTCTTAAACTGAGGATCAGTAAATGGTAGATTGGTTATCGTGTCCAGTTTTATGTCATTAGCACCATTATTTACCATCAGGAATAGGATAACTGCAAATACACCTAACAGTGGTATCACTTACAGTGTCAGACAGTTATTTGCTCTGAATTGCTTACTGAAGTGTATGATTTAATCAGAACATGTATTTTCTCTGTTTTATACATACTTAATGATACAGCAGCATTCATTGGCGTTGCTGTATACTTCATCGCCACCTTGAGAGGTACAGTTACTGTCAGCTTAGATTAGCTCAGCCAAGTGCAGAGTCTCAGAGGGAAGGTAGTTCTTTAAACCACAGGGACTGGAAGCCCAAAGACCAAACTCGCTGTAGTGATTTGAGGCAACACTTGGTGACCTTACCTTCCTCTGCCAGCTGCCATCTCCCCCTCTGTAACAGCAGAACCAGATAGCAACGGGTGTGGATGCCCCGGGTGCATCTCCTTCTGCCTCCTTTCACCTCACCCTGGCTGTTCAGCACAGCACAGCACATTTGATCCTTTAAATTTATAAACTAAGCTGTGACCCAGGGAATGATCACACATCTTGTTTTGTCACTTCTCAAGTGCTGCAGCTGCTGGGACAAGGTCTTGAACTACTGTAGCTGCACTAGACAGAACCTGTCAGTTAAATTATTAAGTGAAGTTTCTCTGTTAGCAGACCTCAGCTGTGACCCTGGATAAGTCTTTTAACACACATTTTTCTAACACTAACACATGTAAGTGATTTTTCACCTCTAATTAGTTACAGGATTAAGACCAAAGCTCCAAAAGATTGTAATTTCTTACCTGAAAAGTGATATCATATATTTCAATTGCATGTAGGCTGAGTAAGTAGTGTTAGTGTTGTACATTTTATAATATCCTTAAGATAGCATTCGTGCCTCTCTCTCTACCCTCTTTGCAAGTAGTGTGTCTCTTTAGATATAGTGTGGAACATACGGGATATGTTGAAGGTACATGATCAAAGAGAGAACTAAAATTCAGTATTAAAGAGGTGAGGCTGAGGTTAGTTTGTAGCCACAGAAATAAGTAAAAGTAGAGCACACAGGAAGAAGGGAGGCGTGTGGGAGGAATGTGGGATCTAGGGCAGATGGCATACCCAAGTGCCAAGCCTTTTGAAAAGGATCTCATTTTGTGTCCTCTGTGCCTCTGTAAAGATCCAGAGATGATCCTGAAAGCAGACACACCCCTGGTGCCCGCCCTGTGGCAGCACCACCACTTCTCCATTTGCCCACAGTGCAATGTTTGCACGCTGCTTCAGACTGCACAAAGACATAGACAAGGCCGTGACGGCCAGGTCACAAGACACTAATGGGCCATCGTGTTGATCTCTAACCTGACACCAGCAAGTTTAACAAGGTCAAACAGCAAGGTGGTGCAGTAACATGTCCTCCCTTTTGACTGACGGTCAAAAAAACACAGCCTTGGTCTCACTAGGAAGCCAGCATGGCTAGGCAGCTGATCTGTGAAACTTTCCAAAATGGCTACCAGAAATCTGACAGGATGCTCACAAACTGATCCCGTAGCCATGGAGATCCACAATTCTTCTGATCTAAAATTTTAGAAGCCTGAGTCTCTTGTTCTCCTAAACAATCCTAGCAGACAAAATCTTCAGCACATTTTCAAAAGTCCAGTTTCCAGAGGTGACTGAAGGGACCTCCTCAAGTAAATATTACAGTCCCAGGCAGGGCTATGAGAGGTGTTCTGTCTTTGTAGGATTACTTCGCTTCAGCTGTAGAAGGAAGGAGACGCTTTTTAGGGCTCTGTTTTTAACACTTTCCGACTTATATTCATTGCCATAAAATATGAATGCATAAAGTTATCAGCCTAGAGCTATTGGCTTCCCTATAGATTTGAGAAACGAGAAACACAGAGAATCTATGATTCCAGGCTTTGGAATAACTAAATACCCATCTCTTTTTTTCAGGAATTACGAAGGGGAAAATAAAAAAAAAAAAAGGCAGCTCCATAAATTCACAGATCACTCAAAGCTCCAGGCCTGGCATTTAGATCTGCATAAGACATGGTTGGTTATGAAAAAGCCACTGCCATCAGCAGCAACCCAATGGCTCTTGATTTTGGGAAGATGGCTTCTTTGAACATTTTAAAGAATTCTTTTGTCCATCCTCCCAACAACATCCTTCAATAATCTGGTGGATTGCAGCACATAAGGGTTGATTTTATTTTAAGCATAAGGTTTCACAGATGAACCTGGCTTGTAAGACTGCTTTTTGTCAACTCAGTGATCGCAAATAATTGCATGGAATTAATCACTTCTATTGTCACTTGGAAATCAAGAATAAAAGTGCTAATATCTGGAAGCTGGAGAGAGAGCATATGCATTATCTATTAAGAAAGACAGATAATATGTACTGGGAAGAGAAAAGATCTGTGAGGTAAGTGTTAGAAGAATTAGAATGAAACCTAAATGAGAGGATTTCAAAATAGAACAAAACAAAGAACAGAAGTGAGAAAATAGTCAAATTCTTGAAAACAGAAAGCAGAAGCATCAGAAAACAAAAGGATGAAAGAAAAACTGAATACAGATAATCTGATAGAAAAGTTGTATTTGTTAGCATGATATAAAAGGAGCTTTATGTTTTCGGGAAAAAAAAAAAAAAAAGTGATCCAAAATGTCAGCAGACCTAAATGGCTAATCAAAAAATCCCAGTCTTGAGGCAGATACTCATACTCAAATCCCAGCCATGAAGCATATATATGTATGCTTAGCTTTACCTCACACAAGTAACACCAGTGAGTTCAGCAGTAAGCTAGCTCCACCAGTGTAAATCACACTTCTCCCTCTTTCCACCCCCAGTTTCAGCAAATGCAGCCACAGTAAAGACTAGAGAAAAAAAAAAAAAAAAAAAAAGACAAGAAGACAGAACTCAAATGCAATTTCCAATTCAGATAAAACATCAGACTGTTAAAAACACTGCAAGAAAATACTTTTCCTTTATATTTCAAATGTGGTTCCAAATGTACCTGAAAGGTAGAATGGGGGAAGCTAATATACTGATATCCAGTTTTAAATGTTTTTATTTTAAAATGTAGGCTGTTAGTATTTTAAGACATCTTGGTGCCCTGCAACAAGCAACCTAATTGCTAACTGAAATACTGTGTTCTGCAAAATTATTTTTCTTAAGGACTTCTCTGATTTTTGTTATTTTCTAGAATAACTAAATCTCTTACGAGATTCTAGAAGTAGTGGTAATAAATCAGTTTAATAAACCTGACCAAAGAAGCAAAGTGAATTTTATGTTTCAACACAACTGATTAAAATCCAGAATACACTCTGGAAGAGCACGTTGTTTACCACTGGTATTTATTCAGTGTTTTTTTGGACTTTTTTTCATTCGGATGTGCTCTGGACGTTACCCAAGCATGAGGCTGCCAACAGTGGGTTCAGCCAGGCTCCTCACTGCTCCGCCACCCCTCCTGCTTCAGCCCGTGCAGGGTGGGCTGCCTCACCACCTGGGCTTCATGCGCTTCCTTCCCACCCTCAGCCTGCAAGCCAGAGCCTCCCTGTAAAGGCACAGCCCTCCTCCCTCCCCACCTACCCAACCAATTCTCTCCTGTCGTGCCTCAGACTTTCTCTAACCTTGGCTCAGAGGTGGCTTTGGGCTCCCAGGCGCCTGGCAGACCAGGCCCAATGTGCCTCCTGCTGTGGGTGATGAGCTTACACCAGTCCTTTGCCCCTGAAGGGTTTCAGCAAGCTGTCTTGCACAGGGAAGTGCTCTGTCCCCAGCTGCACCAGCACAAGTTTCCATTGTGGTGCCCATCACATCGGCTCCCAGTTCCAACCCGGAGGACTCTGTGTAGGTGAATGTGTAGGGGAGGAGGAAGGCATGGCAGAAGGAGGAGTATCTTCAGTGTTACACAGGTTTCACCTCTGTGTATCCAAGTGGGCTTCTGTGGATGTTACAGCAAAAAAGGTGAAAAGGGAAAGAGGACCCGTGTCCATTCACTTCACTCTCTGGCTGTCAGTTTGGGATTTATCTGGGGTAGGGCTCTCCAAAGCAGCCCGTGCTCATTTGGAAGTGGGCTGAGATCTTCACCTCATTGCAAGGGGGCTGCCACACACTGCGATCCACTGCAAGTACACAACAGGTGCAAGGCAGGCATCTCAACATCCCAGCAAAGTGGAATTCTATACAAGTGTGATAAACCTAACGTATTTGGAGTATACAAAGCTACTTAAAATACAAATGGGGGAGGAATATAGAGTAAGTTATAAACTAGGAGGGAAGAAATACATAATAAAAAAAAAAAAAAGGAAATGTGAAAGAACAAAAGGAAATGTTACCAGAAACATCTCCTGGTAATAAAAGTTGTTCAAATAAACAATAGACCAAATTCCCTACATCTGGTTTCTGATTTATTGCTGGTTGCTAAAGCATAGCATTAAGCGCAAACTCTGGTATTGTCCAGCCTATGAACTTGAACTAGGATTGCTAGATCTAGTTACTATGGAGTTAAAAAAACCTGTTGGCTTTTTAGATGAGTCCAGATTCTCCCTACCATGAGAGAGAAGAAACAGAGGATAAAGGAAAAAAAGTTGGCTTTAAGCATTCATTTAAAGATTTGCCATCTGAACACTGGGCATTTGTATCATTTAAAGCTGATCAGTTATAACATTAATTATTTTCTCCTGTAATAGCTTCAAGTCTTTAGTGTTTTGTTTTGGCTTGTAACTTTTAATTGCCTTTTATGCGCCAGTGCATTAGAATTTCAGAGTGCTGTCCATAGCTAGAGTATTTGAGCCTTTTCGATGTGAAATACATTGGCAATAAAAAAATAATCTTCTGGATTCTTTGTGGGCATTCAGATACAGCTCTGTTTTGAAAGTGCAAGAGCTATACTTGGAGCATACGTGTCTTTTTCTTGCCTTTTTAACTATACTTTTAGTTTTAAGTTTTTGAGTTTGTAAATGTTATGATAGACAAGCAGGGTATTGTCACTTAGCAACAAGCTCTTATTTTATTACAGAAACACTGTCCTACATATGACAATAGGATTGCTAAGGCAGTTCCTTGTTATGACCAGCATGCTGTGCTCACCTCGCTTCTTATTTATTTTGTTTTATTTGTTTTAATGCTTCCTGTTGGTGATCTCTTACTTTGCTAGTAAGTGGAGAGGGAAGGCACAGGAGAAACAAGAGCAGATGCCTTATCTCATAGAGGAATTGCCAGGCGGTTCTTTTTTCTTTTGCATGAAAAGAGCTCATAAAATCCAGAATCTCATTTAGGCCCTGACCCCGTAATGAACTCAGCAGAGTCACGGGGCCCCGGGACATAGGAAAAGCCCTAAGATAAAGAGCCTCGGATTGTAAATACCGATAATCAGGGTGCTGCATGAAACACATAGGCCTGATGTTATTTTAAAAACTGCTTTGTTTTATGATTGGTATCAGAACAAAAATTAACTGGAGAGTTTAGGAGCTCATTAACTATGGGATTAGCAACTTCACAGGACAAAGCTGCAGGAAAACTCTTTATGGCACCCTTCTCCCTGGCCCGCAGGGTGCTGTTTCTTTAAAGCAGCATGAGCTGATGGGAACCTGTGGGTTATAACACCTGCTGGAAGGGCTGCCTGCCTTCTGGCAGTGCGCTCCTAGGAGTGGCCCTAGACTATGGATGTGGAGCACCAAGGTTAAGTGACAGTGCTTTTGTTCTGGCGGGGCTGCGGCGATGTACGAGTGCTCTTTGGTCTGGCAGAGGTAGTAGGGGGCTTGCTGCGGCTTCGGATGCTTTCCTAGGAAATTACCTGTAGCCATTTGGTAGCAGACACTTCTGTTGCTTTGATGGAAAGAGTTTCTGTTGCTGCTAGTCTGTCATGTGAAATAATGCTGGTTTTCCTCCTCCTAAAAATAAAGATAGACAGAGCAGGTTTGCTCCAGCAGAGTAGGTTAAAGAACAGTCTATGAAAAGTTGTCCTGATACAAAATGACTTTCTTTCCAAGTAGCATTCTTCAATGAGATAAACTTAATTGGATAGAGAGTAATTTCCTTTTTTTAAAAAAAAAAAAAAAAAAACTCTCATTTCTTTATCCTTTTTGACTTAAAGATGATATAGTATATAAATTCTTAAAATTACATGCCACTAATGGTTGTGCTTTGCTTGCTCATACATAGTTAGGTATTTCTGTAGCTTCCTGAGCCAATGTATGTATGATTGGAGGAGAGAGGGCAGAAAAAACAAGTCTCTGTTTTCTTTTTTTCAGCAGTTATGCTGAGTATTTTTCCTATTCTTTTGTGCTGGCTTATTCTGGGCCTTAATGGAGATGTAGCTAGGTTTTAGGATGCTGCTTCCAAAGGTAAGAGTGAAAAGATGCGAGACCAAGACTGTGAGGGGGAAGCAATTTTGTACTTTCCATGTGTTTTTCTGATGCTTTTTACCTCAGCAGACCTTACCATTTTGTAGCACCAGCCTTGTGGGACTGTCAGAGAAGTGCCTGGACAGGGAAAACTTGACATCTAGCTATTCTTTTTACTTTATTTTGTTTTTGCCTTCCCCACCCCAAATGTACTGGATATGTTTCCTAGATAGGAATCAGTCCTGGGGAGAACTTGGAGGGACTGCCTCTAACATTATGTATGCCTTCTGAGGCTGTGGCACTTAAAGGAAAGAAACCAACAGCTTCAGGAAGAATAAAATCAAGCTTCCTGTTGTTGGGATATGTAAATCAATGAATGTGCAGTGCTTCAGCCCTGTGGCAAGCCCACACTACAAAAACGGCCATCTTGAAAGCATGCTAGCAGGGGATAGTGAATATTCAAAATTAGCTTGCTTACTCAGAATTGCCTATTGCAGATTTAATGTATGGGGTTGGACCATGGTAGTAACTTTTGTTAGAGTACAGTATTTTTTAATCTGTAGGGTTTTCACGTTGGTTTGTTTAGCGAGACCTTACCCAATCTGTGAAAAGAATTTTTTTGAACTGGGGCTGAGGGGAAATAGGGTGGATGGCCTAATACCTCATGGTGCTCTGGTGCCACTGGTTCCTTTTTTTTTATTTTTATTTTTGTCCAAAGCATCAGAAGATGGGAAAAAGAAATGTGTATTCAAAGAGTGAAATGATGATAGAAGTGTAGAATGCAGTGTGTGTACTGTAGAGCAGGCAAAACGTAAGGGAGGGATGGAGGAAGGGAAGGAAAACCCAAGAAGATAGTCACTGGGACATTAAATGTGGCTTTTTTCCTGTTTAAAACATAAATATTAAAAGGTTGATCAAAGAAGTTGCATTAGGCAAGAGCTGGTCTGTTGGCTGCCAGTTGAATTGCCCCACTTAGTTTGTGCCTGTGAGATCCTGTAGTTCTATGTAAATGTATTGACCGTGTATTTCTTCAGGTACACTGGAGCTGGCACTAAAGCCTGCTTTGGATTGTCTTAATAGTCCCTTAGAGAAAATTTTTGTTACTCTTTTGAAAGAGTTGTTTCACACACTCAGGAAAACATTTGGAAGTTGGTTCACAATGCTACCTCCTCTTTCAGTCTGCCCTCTATTCAGAGGGGTTTAGTTAATATAACTTTCCCAAGTTCATAGCCCTGCTCTAGTGTATGTCTATATATGGAGGTATCTGATCTTTCTGAGCTGAGTACTTGATGAATTAGATTGTATGTAACACCTGGTATTGCTGTGACCAGTAAGCTTCCAAATGACCCAGAATAAAGCCAAAATGATTCCTGTTCTTGATGTTGGAGGATACAGCCTTTTCTCCAAGGCCAGGCTTAGAAGCTGTGTGAGCATCTGAATGCTCTGAGTTGAGAAACAATTCGTCAGACTCCTGGTGTTTTGTTGTTTTCTCTCTTTTTAACCAAGTGAAGCTACTTCTTGAAAATGGGCAAAGGGGGATTCTTGTCTCTACAGGGTCACTGGGTTCTTGAACTTTGAAGGGTGACAGACATGGGCTTGGGTTAATTTGAGTGATGAAAATGCAGCTGCTTTAGTCATTGTGAAGTGTTCCTGCTGACACTGAAGGGGAGGGAGTGCTTCCTCGTTATTTGTCACAAACGTACCCTTATTCCTTGTTTCACATCACTACTTCTCTTCCATTTTCAACCTTTTTGCTTCTTGCTAATCCCTGCTTTAGGGGATGAGTGTGGAAAGCTAGCATATGTGGAAGGACTGTTGAGGGACCGAGGGTCAACTGGTGGTCCCAATGCAACTTTGACACCCTTTGTGCTGCTTG
Organism: Netta rufina; assembly: GCF_964035555.1. Taxonomy (NCBI): domain Eukaryota; kingdom Metazoa; phylum Chordata; class Aves; order Anseriformes; family Anatidae; genus Netta; species Netta rufina. Next base: position 30,591,024 of record NC_140125.1, on the reverse strand, counting down.
GTGGGATTGCTGAAGCATTACATCAACAAACCCTCATCTAAATGTAGCGTGGGAAAAACAAAATAATATCAGTGTCTTAAAAAGGAGCTGTATATTGAATATAACACACAGCCACCTGGAGGCCCAAAGGGTACGATGGCAGGAAGAGAAGCACTGCGCAGAACTGTAATAGGAGAAAGGTGCTACCAAGGAGTAACTGGCTAACCAAGCCAGTGCCAGAAGCCTGGAGTTTAGTCCCCTGAACACTGTCAGCTCTGCTTGTAATCGGGCACTAAATATCCTTAGGGCTGAGATAAGGATCTAGTTCTCGTACAGTTAATAGTCCTTATTATGGCAAATGGCCTTCTTGTTTCTGAGATGAATTGGACCTCACTGGGTATTAAAATATCATGAAGAGATTATAGATAGCACAAGGCGAGACTGGTCTAGTTCTGCAGCCTGATTCTGATGGTGAGCAGTAGTGCATGTTACAGGAAGGGGAGAACAGTGCAAGCACCCAGTGATGCCAGTCCAAAGCAGACTCCCAGCCTCCTGGTAGTCTCAATCTACTGGCTCTATTTATATAGATTCGTAAGTTGTTTTTGGCTGACAAATCATCAGAACTGATTCTTTGTCATGCAACCTTGCTTGTGACAAATTAGTACTTAAAAAATGTCTGAAAAGTTCTGACTGGCTTTAATAATGATTAATGAGGATTTCATGAGGAGAGATGAAAAGGGAGAAAGAAAAAGACTTGCTCCACATGCTCCCTGCTATCATAAAAGGCAGCAGAGTATTGCAAGAATATTCTCTTTAAAAGTAATGGTGTGTTGAATGTCGAACTCTGAAGGCGGTGTTAATTGAGGGTAGATGGGTTGAGGACGTGGAGAAAAGACCATGAGCGTATTGTAATGGTCAGAAGTAGGGTAAGGCATGAAAAGGACAGGCAAGGCCATAAGAGAGCAAAACTAGGCAAAGAAAAATGTCTGGGTCCTCCTGCAATACTGAAGGCCAAAGAAAAGGCAATTTTAATGGAAGAATATTTGTGTTTGTCACCATTAATGTTACATTTTTCATGTGGCCATCATTATCGTGCAGGTAATATCTTTGCAAGTTACAGGTGAAGTGTTTTCCTCTAGAACTTTCTTGTTTCAGAAGTTTGCATTACCAAACGCTGTTTTTTTTTTTTTTTTTTTTGATATGGCTGGTATCTGCATGATACAGGAAATGCTGGGTTAAAGGATTTACCCTCTGAAATGAGTGTACAACAATGAGGAGATTGTACCCTCTTAACTTTTTTCTTCCTTTAGAGTATGAATAGGGAAGATATGAACTCCTGAAACATAGGACTCAAAGAGGGCAAGTGAGATATCTTACAGAAATGTTCCCAGAGACAAATGTGGAAGAAATATATTTAATTTAAAGAGCAAAAAGCCTTAATTTTCATTTTACACAAAGAAGCAGTTATAATATTACTTATCCATTTCAGTTTTGTATTTATTTTATGTACTTTATGTACTTAGCTTTATAAGAAGCGTTGTTCTTAGAACAATTAAATCACCTGGCGTCTGAAAAATGAACTGAGATTTCTCACTTTTATAATAATGGATAGCAACATACTGTAGTCAGAAAGCATGCTCCTGCTACACTTATGAATATCTGTTTGATAGCGTGTGGTTAGATAGTACCTTTACTACTATGGTGTGAATTAATCTTCTTTAAAAAAAAGTTTGGCTGCCTTTGTGGTTTAATAAAGAAAGAGCTTTTAACGTCTTCAAAAACAACAATAAAATCACTACTTTTCAGGCTGGTAGCGCTACATTTCTGGGGGTAAAAAATATTATTCTTAGTTTATGTACTTGAACCTTCATATAGAGGCCTGAATGCTTTAGGGTAAGTAAGCTCGCTCTCAATGTGCCTCAAAGCTGTTAGCTGTTTTGTTTCTCCATGGTAACGGGAGTATAAAGCAGTATGAGTGTGTTCCTGAAGTAGGCAGACATGACATTGGTTAGGAATGGGATTACATGTGAGGATTCCAGCTCTAAAATGAGTCTGATTGAGGCCATTTTTTCCAACAGAGGTGCTGTGAATGTGTGCAGATGTGCTAATTTCAGGCATGATTCAGGGATCCAAAACTGGTTTAAAATAATCTTCCCCCCCTCCCCCCAGAAAGTTTGCTATGGTGAGGGGGATTATCAGCTTAGTTCAACGAAGCTCTTCAAGAAACATGGCTCAACATGTGATCCGTGCCAGATCAAGGTTTCAATGTAGGGCTCAGAGATTCAGATAAAATGTCATAAAGACTTTGCGTTGTATGTTCTGTGTAAAATTTTTACATCTATAAAACAAACATAGAGGTTGGACAGGCAGATGGCATCTAAATTAATGCAGTTTTGGATAAGCTTTGGCTATAAGTCGTCTTGCAATATTAACGAGATAAAACCTGGTTATGTTCCCACCTTGGCAGAACAGCAGTATCAACAGTACCTCAGCAGACTGGTTTAGATCACTCTTTTGTGCAGAAAGGTAATGACTTGTATCTGTGCGGCTAGACTGACCTTTTTGTGGTACTCGTGCACTCTTATCCTTTTCTTTCTTTACTTAGATGACTCTGACCTAGTAGATTGAGATAAAATCACCAGCTTGCATTCATACTAAGGGAAAATTTCATAATCTGGACATACTGCATGAGGGAACTCTTCCTGTCTCTGTTCCAGCGAGACTCTGTGTAGTGATGGGTTGAGCTAACCTCGCAAAGTGAGTCAGGTTTCCTCCAAAGGCATCCAGCCTGACTGAAGACAGAGCAGTGTGTGTGTTTGTAAAAGAGCACTTACCTTTAAACAGAGACTTCCTCGTCTCTCCTCCCTTCCGCTGGCTGCAGGTAAATGTAATTTGTTCTAGTTCAGAAGGGCACGTGACCTGTTCCTATACAAGGCAACTCCACACCTTCAGTAGGACTTTATACTTATCTGTTTGTTGCTTGGCCTGTTTTTTTGTTTTTTTTTTTTTTTTTAAACTTGTGTGAGTGAAAATCAGCTTTTTGTTCAGGTTCCCTGAAGAAGCAGAATTGTCTCTCAGTGGTGCCTTTCTGCTCATCTCCAGTGCTCTGTAGTGTTTCTTTTCGAGTAACTTTTGGCGAAAGTGTAAAAATTCAACCGCCGAACAACTTCGGTTGGGCCCAGAAGGCCCAAAGCGGAGGGAAAGACGGGAAAAGCCGAGCAGTTTGGCTGCGGTCGGCTCTCTGATCAGCGCTGCGCTGCGCTGCCTGGTGCTTCCCGTGTGGCGGCGAGTTAGCGCGCTGGAAATACCTTTGTTAGCCGCGTGGCTTGCAGGGCAGCTCGGTCTAGCTAGGCTCAGATCCGTGCGTGCCTCCTGCTGCCGCCCTTATGCAACCGCCTGAACGAGCGCCGCTCCCCGCTTTAACCGGGCTGGGGCGGGGGGCGGGGGGGGGGGCAACATGGCGCGGCTGCGCGCGGGCGGGTAATTACGGTAGGGGCGCGCGCGCGGGCGGCCGTTACGGTAGCGGGGTAGGGGGAGGGGAGGGGAGGGGAGGGAGGGCCGACGTGCGCGGGGGCGGGGCGGGCAGTGCTGCGTGCTCGGCCCCGCGAGGCGCGTCTCCCTCGCGAGCTCGGTGAAAGGATTTGGCGCCAGGCGGGTCCGCTCTGCAGCTGCCGCAGCCGCACGCAGCAGCCCAGCCGCGCCACCCACCCACCGCCGCCGCCGCCCGCCGCCGGGGCCTCGGCTCCCAGCCGCCGCAGCCGCCGCCAGCCCCAGCCCCAGCCCGAGCCCGCCAGCCCGAGCCCAGAGCCGCCCGCGCGCCGCCCAGGGACCGAGCCGCCGCCGCCGCCATGAGCTGCTCGCCCGTGAACGTGAAGAAGCTGAAGGTGTCGGAGCTGAAGGAGGAGCTGAAAAAGCGGCGCCTCTCCGACAAGGGCCTCAAGGCCGACCTGATGGAGCGGCTCCAGGCCGCGCTGGACCAGGAGGAGGCCGGCGGGGGAGGCCCCGCCAGCAGCGCGGCCGAGCCTGGCAACGGCAGCATGGAGGGGGAGGCGGCCGAGAGCGGCGGCGGCGCCGCGCAGCTGCGCCAGGCGGGAGGCCCCGACCAGGCCGCGGCCTCCGCGGCGGAGGACGACGACGAGGAAGGGCTGGAGGCGGCCGATGGCGACGCCATGGAGCTGGGCGAGGAGAACGGCGAGCGGGCGGGGGCCGGGGGCGGCCCGATGGAGGAGGAGGCGGGCGGCGAGGAGGAGGAAGAGGAGGAGGAGGAGGACGAGAACGGCGACGACCAGGGCTTCCAGGAGGGCGAGGACGAGCTGGCCGACGAGGAGGAGGCCGCGGCCGGCGACGCGAACGGGCACGGCGAGCAGCAGCCGCCGCAGCAGCCCCAGCCGCAGCAGCAGCCCCAGCAGCAGCCCCCGCCGCTCCTCCCGCCGCGCGGCGCCGCCAAGGAGCCCGCGGCCAAGAGCGGCGCTGCCGGCGCCTCGGGCCCCCCAGCGGCGGGCGCGGCGGGCCCCGCCAAGCAGCAGCAGCAGCAGCAGAAGAAAGCGGAAGGCGGCGGCGGCGGCGGCCGCCCGGGGGCTCAGGGCGCCGGGGGTGAGTGCGTGGGGGGGGGGGGGGGGGGGGTGTGAGGGGGGGCGGGGGGGGGGGGGCGGCCGTTAACCCCCCGCCTCTCGGGATGGGGGGGAGGGGAGGGGGGAGCGGCTTCCGGGGCGCGCGAGGCGGGCGCGTGGTGCCCCCCCCCCCCCCCCCCAGCCCGCGGGGGGGTCCTGGAGGGGCCGTTGGGGAGGGGGCGGAGCCTGAGGGGTTGGAGGGAGGGGGGGAGGGGCGGCGGCGGGGCCGCTGGGGCGCGCTGTATTGTGCCGAGCGGCGCTCGGCGGCCTGACGTCACTTCCGGCCGGGGCGCCGCACGGGATGGCGGCGGGGAGGCCGGGTACAATGGGGGCGGGAGGAGGGGGGGGGGAGGGGGGGGAGGAATCCCGGCCCCGCGCGCGCGGGGCTCGCGCCCTGCCCCCGCCCGCCGGGAGGAGGCGCGCGCGGGCACGATGGCGCCGCGGGGGGGGGGGAGGGAGCGGCCTCCTGTGCGCGCGCCCGGCGCCGAGCACGGCCCGGGGGGGGGGGGGAGGGAGGGGGGGGGCACCTTCCGCGGCTTTGTCCCCCTGAGAGGGGCCCTGTGCCTGCCTGACGGCCGCGCGTCCCCGCAGGAGACGGCAAGGCGGAGCAGAAGCCCGGGGAGAAGAAGAGGGGCGTGAAGAGGCCGCGGGAGGACCATGGGCGCGGGTACTTCGAGTACATCGAGGAGAACAAGTACAGCAGGTAACGGAAGGGGCTGGGGAGCCGGGGGGAGCCACGCGCGCTCACCCTACAGAAATCCACCTCCTTTAACCTTCCTTCTCTTTGTGCAGGGCCAAGTCCCCTCAGCCACCTGTGGAAGAGGAAGATGAGCATTTCGACGACACAGTCGTTTGTCTCGATACTTGTGAGTAGCCGCACTTCCCTTCTGTCCGCAGAGATCAGGGTTAGGCTTTCAGTCTTAAAACTGCACTTTATGAAATGCAGGGCAAATGTGTTCGACTCAGATTGCCGAGTAACATAGAAATGTGTTTTCACCACTTCTCAGCATCCAAAACAACAAAAGGACACATGGGTCTTCATAGTAACAGCAGTAAGTTGAGGTTTCTCCACAAAATCTGTGGCATCATACAATTTCCTGAAGAAATCTTGACTAGAACACCAAGTTAGCCTATAAACTAAGTTGGTTGAGTGTAGAGTGAGCATAGATAACACTAAAAACAGTGTGAGAGGCATTGTCTGCCGCATGAAATATTCACTTCAGGAAGTCAAAGAACCAGTGATACATAGTTAGAGTAGTAAAATCTGTAGAGGAAGCTTCCTGCATAGTTTGCTGAGGCCCTGCTTATTTATCAGCAATAAATAAACACTTATTTTTATTCTTTCTGATAAATCTAATCAAATGACTTAGGCCTTCGGGAATAAAAAAGACCCATTTTTGCAATCCAAACGTTGAGACTGGTGTAGAGGTGACTTGTTTAAATGGGTGCCAGAGAGAATTGGTCCAGAGAACACAGATTGACAAAAAGATACCAATAAGAGGGTTTTAAGGCAGTATATCACAATAGTAGCAACATTAACAGTCTGTGACCAGGATAAACGTTTGTATTCTTGAGGGTAAGTATAAGGAACTATTACAGAATTAAACCCAGGTAATGTGCTAACTCATTGGCTTAAAATGCCATGAAAGAGAACCTCTAAGCTTTGGCTTTATTTGGCATGGCATGTTTCCTAGTAGTTTTTTTCCTCCTGAGAAATTCAAGGATGCGTGAGTTTACAGCCACGTATATGCCAGCCTTGACATTCTGTTAACTAAATTTCAACCTTCTAGCTGCAGACTTGGTGAGTAGCAATCTCTGTGGGAGTTCCTAATTCTCCCAATAATTGACTAGTAGCTACTTTTGATTATTATTCCTAGCAGAAAACTTCGTTACTGGATGAACTGTATTTTAAAAGTGTTGACAGGCTGTCTGGAGCGCAGAATCAACCACGTCTTCAAGACTGAATTGTGTAGCAGTTTGGCTCTCTTCTACTGGACTGTAACAAGTCAGATATAAGAGGTTTAGTGCTCTCAAGTGCTTTTTTTACCTGTCACATAAGAAGGCTATTAACTTGATTCTCATTTGTTACTCTAAAATTAACCTACAGAGAGAGGTTTCTACTGTATATTCCTTTTGTTTGTTTTTCATGCAACAAATTAGTACTGCAAAATACAAAAATGTATTAATGAGAACACTTGAGTCACAAACACAGTAGCTGTAACCGGAGATGGCTTCATGCAAACAAAACAAGATCTTGTGCATGAGAATTACCAGTAATACCGGGAAGACTGCATTTTAGTGCATGTGCTCGGGCACCATGCAGATTTTGTACTAGGGCATAAGATAGTCTCTGCTTCCTGATTTTACACCTTTCTTATAAATATCAAATAGGTTTGGAGTTCATTCTGTGGTTTCCTTGCTGTGGGGAATTCTAGCCCATGTCCCACACGTCATGTGACTGTTCTGCACTGTCACTTTCTGAAAGCTACTAGGACATGAGAAACTTGATGGTGCTGCAGCCTTGAAGATACCCATACAACAAAGGTTCTGTGTAAGGTTCCTGGGGTTCTTTTAGAATGATGGGTGAATTCATATTGCAGATCACACTTGAGTGAAACGTTCTCTTACCACATTCTGCATGCTTAACCTATTGGCACTTGACTGAACTGACTTTATTTTAATTGACTTAATCTAATTGGACTTGCTGAAGGACTGTATTCACCAAAGATGGTACTGCTTTCAGTACTTCAAAGAAAAATACTTGTTTTTGTACTTACCTACGTAGCTGCCCTTAGGTTTGGGTATGAGGGATAAGACTTGACAAAACCGTGCCTAGCAAACCACTCAAGGAGCAAAGACAAAACAGTGGGAATTCGGTGACAGCGCATGGTAGTACCTTGAAAATCAAATCTGTTGTTAGTTAGGTTTCCCTGGGGTTTTGGCTGAACTTCAGGCTGCAGCTTTAGGCGTGTATTCATTTCCTTTCCTGAAAGATGGTGAACAGTTGCCAAATGCCAGTTATTTGTCTTAAAATAAGTGGAGGCTTATACTTGTGAAAGCTGAAATCCTCCTTAATGCATAAAATTTGAGAGTTCTGCTTTATTTTTATTAATAAACAATGATTTTTGTTAACAGATAACTGTGACCTGCATTTTAAAATCTCAAGAGACCGGTTTAGTGCTTCCTCACTGACCATGGAAAGCTTTGCTTTCCTTTGGGCTGGTGGGAGAGCCTCCTATGGAGTTTCTAAAGGCAAAGTCTGCTTTGAGATGAAGGTGAGTTAGACTGATGTTTTGTGGGAAACTGTTCTTAGTTAAATATAATAACACTGTTTATACTTGCTATTCTTTCAGTCCTCTTTTTACTTAGTTGGAACTAATTCAGGTGAAGAGAGCTTAAGAGCTTTCTGAAATCGTTCTGTCATGAGTCTGTGAAATGGTTCTCAACAGAAGATGACTTAATTAACAAAACTGCTTCCTCGTTCAAAGGACTTCCTTTAAAAAAAAAAAAAGCTGTGCTTGACCCAAATGTGTAACTTCTGGTTTTAGTTTCGAACCAAGAATTTCACTTTGCAGTTTATGCATTAGAACTTAAAGACTTAAGACACAAGTCAGAAGTTTGCTTATGTTTTCTGAAGATTACAGAAAAATTGGATTTAACAACAACAAAAAAAAAACCTACAAAGCACCACTTACACCAGGAAGTTGGTTAGCTGACCTCCAGAGGTTCCTTCCAACCCGAATGATTCTGGGTTGTGTACACAATGAATGTGAGTATTTAGCTGGGCATTTCAGTTTGGAGAGCAAGAGTTCCCTTCAAGGGTAAGAATGGAAAAGCTTCCAGCCTTGCAATAAACAGATTTCTCCAACCTGGTAAGGGAAGAAAAGAAGGATGCACAAACCTTGATTTGGGGTTTTAGTGATGTTAAAGCCTTGCTTGTGTATGATGTGTGTACACACGCTTACTCTGTTCTCTTCCTCCAGTACTTGCAAACCCAACTGCTACCGTGAGGACGGGGTAGTGATCCCATTCTCTGCGCTATTGCATTGAGAGATTTCTGTGCCTGTTGGTGCTTGTAACTTTGGAAGGACAATGAAGTGTAACTGATGTCACTGTCTATTGCCCTGTTCACTTCTAAATAAGCTTGGTTAAGGTTTCACCTTGGTTACCTGACTCAAGTACTCATGGAAACTGGTGGGATAGTGGTCAGTTTTTCCACTCTATTTGGTGAAATTTATTTAAAAAAAAAAAAAACTTGATTCCAGTTACGTCGTTTGGAAGCTGGCAACTTGCCCAGCAGCTCTGTTTGCTGTAGAAAGGGATGAGTGTAATATTTTTCCATATCTATCTAGAAAACTGTTTTCATCTAATACCACACTGTATTGGCAAAGTAATTTACCGTTAATCCCAAAGTTCTGGCCTTTTTTTCTTCTAAATTACATAAAGAATTTTTTGTAGACTGCAGTTTTAATAGTGTCAAGGATTGAGGTTTTTGGCCGCTAAGAGGGACTGCTATGAGTAAGGTCTCCGAAGGTATACGTGTTATCTTGCATCTCCATCAGGCGAGAGATGGGAGTGTTGAGCAATTGGTTTGTGTTCTCACAGACTTGGCATATCTTACATTTTTGTAGATGTTTATTCAGACTAGGCCAAGATTTAACCAAAGCATAAAGCTTTTGGATGTTTGCATTGTTTCCATTTTGTTGGCGTTTTTAAGAAGTACAGTGCATTAACTTTTTTAATGAATAATTTAAAAATAGGTTACAGAAAAGATCCCTGTTAAACACCTGTATACAAAAGACATTGACATACATGAAGTGCGAGTTGGCTGGTCACTGAACACAAGTGGAATGTTGCTGGGTAAGACTTAAACGTTTGGTTACTCCTCTGTATTGTGTATGTGGTTGAAATCTGTAATCTTTTTTTTTTACCCTTAACTGGATAGGAAAAGCTTAGTGATCTTAATCCATGTATTCTGAAAAGTGGTCTCAGTTTGGATCATTCTGAGTGTTGTGGGAGAAAGTTTTTATTACCAGGACCAAACAAGGTTAAGTATTCAGGCTTATACAGGAGGGTATGATTTGAGTTAATTCTTTCAGTGGTCAAGTGTGGGTTGTGGAGAACCTTCCTGGAGACCTGGCAAGGTTAAGCATCTCCTTTTCTTGTAATGTCATAAATAGGAAGATGATTTTCTGCTTTTTTTTTTAAATAAAAAAAAAAATTTAAAAAAAAAAAAAGTAAGGCTACATGATAACATTATCATTCTTTCAAAGCAAGGGAAGAATTCTCATTTCTAAAAGTAGCTAGAACAATGAACAACTTAATTAGATAAATGGGAACAGATAATTATGGTATTTTAACTAATACCTGCTGCTGAGATATGTCTGTGGGAAGTACATATGAGTAGGGATATTCTCGTAGCAGCAGCTTTCTAGTTACTGAAATACTTAAGTTCCACTTGAGTTCTTGTGTTTGACATTTGCTGTTAGCTTGTTCCTTGCAGCTTCATTCATCCTCAGCTGTCCCATAGGCTGAATGTCTGCTAAACTCCCTTTAAAATGGGGAGGGGTAAGTGCTACTGGAGACTTAATTCAGAAAGCCTTTGTGACCAGCTGCATTACAGGTATACTGGTGCATAAACAGGTCTTCAGAGTTTAAAAATACTTACTTGTGTCTTTAGTGTTTCAACTTTACGTCAACATGAATGTGGAACCAGTAGCATAAGGCTCTTAAGACAAGGGTGGGGGAAATGCTGCTGTTCAATCTCAAATTGAGTGTGTTGAGTACTTAAATGCAAGAATAAGCTGTAGCTCTTTTTGGGGGTCATAGCTTGTTTTAGCATCAATTAAAACATCCTGAAAAACAGTTCATTTAAGTAGCTGTAAAGTGACTGCATTTCTGAACAGCTAGGTAAAAATGCATGTTAATAAGTTTAAATTTCTTCTTCAGGTGAAGAAGAGTTTTCTTACGGATATTCTCTAAAAGGAATAAAGACATGCAATTGTGAGACTGAAGACTTTGGTGAGAAGTTTGATGAAAATGATGTGATTGGATGTTTTGCTGTAAGTTTTCTCTTAAATTTTCTCTTGAGGAAAAACATCCTTGCATTTTCAGGCTACTTTGTGGGAAGCAGTAAAAGAAATCCCCAAAAACATGGAGCAAGACAAGTTGCTTAACATAGGGAGGAGGTAGAAATAGCATGTATTGTCAGCAGTCGCTGCTCTCAGTTGTTTTCACACTCACAGGCCATGTCTTCTAAGGCTTTAAGTACTCAGATACTAAGATCAACTTAAGAGGAAATGATCAATATAAGAGATCATGATCGATTTGACCAGCTTGAGAGAAAGCCTTTAAGGATTTACTTCATGATATAAGTGGTTATGCAAGTTAAGTTAATGCAACTAGTATAGTGAAATGACTAATGTGGCTTGTACAGCACAAGGTTGGTGTCTTTGTGCAAACTAATGCTTTGTCTGCAAAACAGAACTTTGATGGTGATGAAGTGGAACTCTCGTATTCCAAGAACGGACAAGAGCTCGGAGTTGCATTCAAAATCAGTAAGGAAGCTCTTGATGGGCGCCCACTCTTCCCACATGTTCTCTGCCATAACTGTGCAGTTGAGTTCAACTTTGGTCAGAAGGAGGAACCTTACTTTCCTGTACCTGAAGAGTACACCTTCATCCAGAAGGTCCCCCTGGAGGACAGGGTCCGAGGACCAAAGGGGCCTGAGCAAAAGAAAGATTGTGAGGTGAGTTTCTTGTTTTATCTCCAAGTTGTTGAGGCAGAGATGAACAGAAGTGGTGGAGTTTAAATGTACTATAATAGAAATTTTCCCTTTTTGCTTGGATACTTTAATACTTGGTGTATCCCATGACTATCTCTTCCCCATACTCAATTTCCTTTACACTTCTAGTCTTAGTTGCATATTAAAGATCTGTGAACTAGTATCTCAAATATAGAACCTGTCGTAATAGGTGGTGATGATGATTGGCTTGCCTGGAGCTGGCAAGACTACATGGGTTACTAAACATGCAGCAGCAAATCCTGGGAAATACAACATTCTTGGGACAAATACTATTATGGACAAAATGATGGTAAGTGATAGTACAACCTTCTGTACGTTGGTATGTTAAAGACTGGCAGTCAATCCAAGGTCTTTGGCTGCCAGGGGATTCTCTTGCATATAAGAAATAAAAGAAACAGATGCTTGTGACTGCTAGTGACCACTAAGTCTTCTGTCTTGCTGAGCTACTTCTTAGCAGGATTCTGAAGCTTTTCTATTGTTGTACTGTATAAAAAGTGGAAGTATTTCCATTTATTTGTTATTGTCCTCAGAACATGCAGCTTTTTGAATGTAATGAGTATACGTTAGATTCGGCTGCATTGATTCACCTAGATTCTTTATAAAGCTGTACAGCTTATGAAGGCTTTGGGAATTTCAGTTACGAGTTTGTGGCTGTGGCCTTAATAACCTTTGAGGCCAAATGAGAAGAGCAGTGAGTAAAACCATGTGAAACATGCATATAAGGACTAATCTAACTCTGGGAAATCTCTGTAGGTTGCAGGTTTTAAGCGTCAGATGGCAGACACCGGGAAACTTAACACACTGCTGCAGAGAGCTCCGCAGTGTCTTGGAAAGTTCATTGAGATTGCAGCTCGTAAGAAGCGGAATTTCATTTTGGATCAGGTAGAAGCTTCACTAAAAAATTGTTCTGGAATTCTGTTATAGGCTCTAGTGTAGTAATTAAATGGGATTAAAGTTATGTTGTAATGGCAGTTGTTGCACTTAATTGACGTAATACTGGTTCTGGGGGCACAGTTGTGATACTGCTACAAATGCTTGTCTGAACTTCTCTGGATTTATGGGATGTGGGAGGCATAGTGTTGTAACACTTGGATATGAACTCGTAACTTTGCATTATGCAGCATCTTTATGTCCAGTTATATGTAAACTTCATTGCAAGCTCTTGTAGAGGTGAAGTCTATACACCATAAGTTGACTTCCTTAACTCTTACAATGACAGCTACGTGTAGTAAGTTACTGCATTTTTTTCAGACAAATGTGTCTGCAGCTGCGCAGAGGAGAAAAATGTGCCTGTTTGCAGGCTTCCAGCGCAAAGCAGTTGTTGTTTGCCCAAAAGATGAAGACTACAAGCAAAGAACACAAAAGAAGGCAGAGGTGGAGGGAAAAGATCTTCCAGAGCATGCAGTTCTCAAAATGAAAGGCATGGAACATAATCCTATACTGTGTTTTAGGATGCTGAGTATCTGCTTAAAGGATTAAGTAAACCTGAAATCTAAAAATTCACGTTATCTTAAACAGTTGTACTTTAAACAAAACTGGAAGACTACTGTAACTTGTAGGACAACACTATATTGTGTTCCCTCTGCTGCAGTCCTTAACACTACTCATTTATGCTGATATGCTTCATGCAGATGCACAAAGCTGTCTTGGCATAAAGTGCCCTATTTAAGTGACATATTTGGCAGAAACTGGTGTTCTGAGTGGAGGCTTATAAAAGAAAAAAAAAAAAGATATAGGCAGAATGCTTTCAAGGTTTGGAACAGTACTGGCAACTCCATGGAGACCCGTTTATTTCTTTTGTCACTCTTACATACCTAAAATGCTCAAATTACTTAATCTTGTCCCTATGCTGAGGGAATGCAGGGGGTGGGAGGCAGGATGGGAGAAAGGTGGTTAAATACGGCTTGAATTGTAGCTGAATGGAGATGCTGAATACTCAGTGTTTTTGCAATTATAGGGAACTTCACACTGCCAGAGGTAGCAGAATGTTTTGATGAAATAATCTATGTAGAGTTGCAAAAAGAAGAAGCTCAGAAGCTCTTGGAACAATATAAAGAAGAAAGTAAGAAATCTCTTCCGCCAGAAAAGAAACAGAACACTGGCTCAAAGAAAAACAAGAAGAGCAATAAAAATCAGTTTAATAGAGGTCAGAGGGGACGTGGAGGATTCAACATGCGTGGCAACTTCAGAGGAGGAGGTGAGCCTAGAAATAAGCCTGGAAATTCTGGAGATGGTACCTGCTGTGCAAAAAGCCTGTTGTGCAGTACTTCATTTCCAGTTACTGTGTGGTGGTAAGCTTGATCTCAACTCCAGGAAGTTTTTAATACCCTGACATGTAGTGCAAAGTTAGTTTTACGACTTCATCCAGGATTTTGATGATGGTCCTCACTTCTAATGCTATTCATGTGGTACGAGACACAATGTCCAAGTCCCTGTTGTAGGTTTGGTGTTTGCTCGTCCATGAGACCCTATTACAGCGGTTTTACATGCTCATATTTCTTTAGTATGACCAAGCTTGACTTGAAATCTTTGCATTGAAGTCTTTGTTCTGAACTTGGCTACGTATTTCTATAACATGGTTGTGTTCTTGCTTTGAACAATGATCTTCCCATAAGAAACACTGAAGACCTAACGGTGACTTGATGTGAGTGCCTTTCTCCCTGCAGTCCCTGGCAATCGTGGTGGATACAACCGGAGGGGAGGCAACATGCCTCAGCGAGGTGGTGGAGGTGGTGGCGGCGGCGGTGGCAGCAGCGGTGCAATTGGCTACCCGTATCCTCGTGGCCCTGTCTTTCCAAGCAGAGGTGGCTACTCAAACAGAGGGAACTATAACAGAGGAGGAATGCCCAACAGGGGAAACTACAACCAGGTAATGCTTTGGGGTGGGCTTAACAGTCACTGGGCAGTGTTGTGGACAGCGCTGTGTGAAAGGCTTGGTAGCTGTGAATTGTGGTAGACCTGGTTGTTGTGGTACGCTAATTCCACAGTAAAAGGTCTGGCTTCTAGTTTTGTGCACATGCCTAGAGCTCTAAACATTGTCTGAGAAACTCTAACATGGATCCAGTGGTTTCCTGGTAAGACTGTACCTCAGTTCTGTTAAGCTGAACATTTTTAGGGCTGAGGTTCCATTGAGCAGTCCCTGGATCTGCGTGCTCTGACAGGTGAGAGTTGCCTCTTGCAGTTGATGTAGGATGCAAACACTCAGGTCTGGTTTAGTTCCACACCTTCAGTTGAGCTGGAGCTAGGCACGGCTTGTTCCGCTACACAAGGTGCGCAAATACCTATGTAAGAACGAGTAGGTAAAAAAAAAAAAGGTATTTCTGTAACTTCACATTGTGCATAAAACTTGGTATGTTTTATTACTGCCTATTCCCTCCCCTACAAGTCCCCACCTGACCCCCAATAGCAACAACCCTTGTTTGGCCCTAGGGTCAAGGTGTATCTTCAAGTAGAAAGTAAAGCAAGGAGCATTTAGAGCTTTCTGGAAATAGCCCTGGAGAGAGTCTGTTTTGCTGTCTGATGTCAAACACCGATTAAAGACATGCCAGCCTCGGTCTTAACTGATGGAATATCAGTGAAAGTATTTGAAAACATAATTTTGATTACTGAAGAGCCAGCAGATGGAGCCCAAGCTAGTAAACATGGATTAGGTTTGTCTAATGCTGACAAACAGGGGAAATGCTGTGTTTTATCTAAAGTTTTGTGGACTAACTATTTTCTGTTGCATGAGCCGTATCCTTTTGTCTGGTCAGATAACATCCTTGTAACTACGACAGCCTTTCCTAACTAAAAATAGGCAAGCTCTAGTATTTTTAGTTGTCCTGGTGCAGTTTAGCAGCTGGAAATAGGGTGAGTCAAAACTGGATTAGCCAGCTTTCCAGACCTCTGGGAACAATAGTTTGAGCTAGCTTATTAGTTTTAGTGGTTTTGACCCATGTTTTAAAAATCAGTTGCTTGGAGGGGGCTTTTGGCATTGTTTTTATTTTAATTCTTTAACC
Source organism: Netta rufina (assembly GCF_964035555.1). NCBI lineage: Eukaryota > Metazoa > Chordata > Aves > Anseriformes > Anatidae > Netta > Netta rufina. The sequence goes on along the minus strand of NC_140125.1, from coordinate 30,575,632 downwards.
TAAACCTGATCCCTTGTGTTTGGAAGATGCTGTGTGATATGTGATCTTCTGGTAGCAATAGAAAGACTCGGTAGCAGTGTATTTCTTAAAAAAAAAAAAAAAAAAAAAGTCTCTACAGATGTAGTAGTTCAAAACTGTTGTTCTCTTTCAGAACTTCAGAGGAAGGGGAAATAATCGTGGCTACAAAAACCAATCTCAGGGCTACAACCAGTGGCAGCAGGGTGTAAGTAATAACAACTAAACTTGTTCCTTTTCGCTGATTGTTAATTGAGTGTTTGAAAATGCTGTCTGAAATAATTAGGAGAATCAGAAGTAGATGTGTAATCAGAACTGGATAGCATAATCTTCTAATGCCAGGTAATATTGCTATAAATAGTTTTCTCTGCAAAGCTTAATCTGTCTTGATGTATCAAATATCAGCCGTGGCTTATTGGTCTTAATGGTATGAAGTATTTGGCTTCATGTTGCTACTGTGAAGTGAACTTAACTGTCTTCAGTTCTTTAGGAATTCGCTGTTGTTTGGGAGGACTTGAATCAGGAGGACTGCATGTTTGTTAAAGATGTTCCTTCTGTAAGGAGCTAAGTTAATTTTAACCATTTATCCATTTATTGCAGCAATTCTGGGGTCAGAAGCCATGGAGTCAGCATTATCACCAAGGATACTATTGAATACCCAAATAAATGAACTGATACATATTTCTCCAAAACCTTCACAAGAAGTCGACTGTTTTCTTTAGTAGGCTAACTTTTTAAACATTCCACAAGAGGAAGTGCCTGCGGGTTCCTTTTTTAGAAGCTTTGTGGGTTGATTTTTTTCTTTTCTTTTTTTGTACATTTTTAATTGCAGTTTTAAAGTGATTCGTAAGAGAACCTCAGCATTGTGCACGATAAGAGAATGTGTCAGTATTTCAGGGTTCTACATTTTATCTGTAAAATGTGACTTTTTTTTTACCACAACAAAAGTAAAACGTTGCTTTGTACCTGGTGTCTTTTTATTAAAGAATTTTCTCCTTTTTCCCCATTCCCCGATTTCTAAGAAACAGTCGTGAGTCATGTCACAATACGATCGAAATGTTAGCAACCAGATTCGTGTGGAGGCTCCTGAGCAGCCCTCGCGAATGCCATGAGATACTGTAAAGCTCCGTATTACACTCCATCCTCTCTATACAGCTTCGGGGTGGGGAGGGGAGGAGGGGGAGGTAAAAGTTTCTGGCAATAACTAGGACTTCTTTTGTAACACTTGGAGCTCAATAAGATGTTGGGGGCAAAGAGGAAACCTGGAGCTAAATAGGGAAGGTGGAGTGTATGTAGAAGCTCTTAAAGTTGTAAAACTTTGGTTGCATTACTTGTGGAGGCTCAAACTTGTGAAGGTACACCACCATAATTTCTTTTCCATTTGTTCTGCATTTTGATTCTGAAAAGAAGCTGGCTTTGCCCATTTCTTATTAAACAAAACTTGTTGTAAATCCAGTTGTCTAATGGGATCTATATGAAGTTAGCTGTGTGTCTGTATAACTTTCCCCACAAAATACTGTATACCTAGTGTGCTTGTAGTAGTTACTCCACCATTTTGTAAGCTAATGAAACTGTGAGTCACCCATTTTATATCTAATTTTTAATCATGTCAATTCTCAAATGGGTGTATCTCCGTAGCCTGCTGATTCCTTTTTCTCTTTAAAGAAAGTGGGTGGAGAAATTTAACTCTAGACGTTTGTTTGCAATAAAATAAATTCATTTTACTCTTGTTTTGGGATTGTCGCCATCAAGGTCTAAAATCCCTTTAAGGCTATAAAGAGGAAGAGAATGTATGGAAGTGCTGATGTTGGACAGTTCTAAACTCATTACTGTGTACATGCTGAAATAACTTGTGTTTCTTTACAAATCTAAACCGGTGGTTGCTCTGTTAGAGATGTATCACATGTATAATCTCACAATTTAACATGGTTATGTGTGTAGGGCAAAAGTCTTTTGAGTTGCACTTGCATCATGTAAATCCACTTAAATCTATTTATTGTAAAATAGAAGCCAGGGGAGGAGTGGGGGAAGAAACCGCCCCGGGAATAGGACAGAAGGAGGGTTGTCGCAGAACGAAACCCGGAGCTGGAACAGAGCGCTTCAATTTGTTTTAACTGCTACTTTGCTCAGACTTGCGCTTTTGTAATGCTGTAGTGGCAATGTTAGCTAATGATTTACTTGCATCCTAGCGCCAGGGAAGGGACGTAACAGTTGTGAATTGGGCTGACAGTATACGTGTGAAGGCATTACTGCCAGCAGCGGGGGGTGGGAGTGCTGTGCCGAGTTGTACTGGCAGTGTACAGACTAGCAGAGGCTTACCAGCAGCAGCGTAGACCTAGAGGCAGTGTAGTGTGCTTGAAACTGTCCTCCAATGTTAGTCGATTTCTTATAGTCTTTGGAAGTACAGATAAAGTTGTGTTGCTCTTCTAGCCTTTATAGCAGATGACATTGCATATTGACATTAAACATTAACAGCACCACCTCCTTGTTAATACTGCTTTAAATCATCCCTTTACTTTGAACAAGAAAAATGTAAGTTGTCTTTAAAGAAGCATTATTTAATGAACTAGAAGTATGGGAAATATAAACCCAGCTCTGTTTTTGCTGAAATGGAATTTTCTTTAGACTAAAACAACATTAGTGTAATTAAATTCCATGTCCCCTCTGCCTTCCTCCTAAGAACCTAACACTTTGTATGGAGTGCTGATCCTTTGCTTATTTTGGTACTCTATAGAATGATATAGTCTTAAATATAAGAGCCTACGCTTACTATGTGCTTGTAAAGTTTGTATTTTAATTCAAAAGTCTGGGATGTTTTGTTTTCTATTCAACATACGGTGTTAATAATGCCACAACTGAGAGGAAGGGCTTTAAGCGTTATACAAAGGCCATAGGAGTATGTAGTAATACTCCTGCGTGAGGAAAAGATGCCTCAAGTTGTTCAGCAATATGTGCTGTCTGGGCTCTGAGTTGCAGAAACCAAGTCATTCCAACATAAAGCATCATGGAGGTACATTTAATTCAGAAAGTCTTAATACTTTATCACTATAGATCAGACCCTCACTTGGTAAGGCTTTGCTCAGCCTGGGTTCATCCCTGAAGGAAAAAGCCTTCAAGTTACCTTAGCTCCACTTACTCAAATGAAAGGGATTTAATTTAGTGTGAAAAGGGCTTGTTACCAAGGCAGTCACTAATATTAAAATAATTGTGGGTTAAAAAAGGGAAAGCTAGTGGCTACACAACTGCAAGGAAAGCCCAGCTGTATGTTGTCAAGATGGGAGGCTGGGACCATCTGTCACATTGAGCAACTTCTCGCAGCTTATAAGGACTTGTTTACGTGAGGCAGAGCGCCCGGATCGTGGCAGCTGTGCTGCTGGCAGGGGCGCCGCACATGCTAGCGGCACGTAGTGTAGGGTGGGGGCATGGGGGGCTCTGAAAGCTGTTCAAATCCGGAGGGCTTCAGCCCTGGGGTGGTGGCAGCAACGCTGGGAGGTGCTGCCCATGCTTGTGTCAGCAGCTGTAGCGGCCTGGTGAAGCTGCCTGCACCTTGCACTGCTGCTGCCCTGTGTTGGGAACTCCCCAGCCCTGACATCCCATTTCCAAAGCAACCCAAAGCGCTTGTGGTCTTTCAGCCCTAGCTGCTAACAGTCCCTGGAGTACATGTACACATGGGGTAAGGGTGGGCCTTTCCCTGACGGGCTGGTGTTGGCAAGGGGCTGTGTCCCTGGGGCTCTGTGCATATTGGGCCCACCCCAAAGCGCTCAGGTGCCTGCAAACACTTCCCTGGGGGACGTTGGGGTTTGGCTTTTGCTGTGGGGTGCTTTATGAGACCCCCTGTGCTCAGAGGCAGGCTCTGCTGTAAGGAGCTGCCTTTTCTTGGTGTCACACTGCTGGGCTGTGTGGGATGTCCTCAGCAGTGCTGTGGGTGTGAGCACGTGTGTGTGACATCATCCGTGCACGTGGCACTGCTATCGGACAAGTTCCTTTGGGTGCCCATTGCAGAATAATTCCTGGTCAGCTAAAACTGTCAGAAATTGCTCTTCTCCCTCAATATTGCCCAATCTTTCTGACAGTGGGAGTGATGAAACCAGCGTTCTGGCAATGCCAAGTGCAGCCCATGCCACTTGGATTAAAAGAAAAAACAAACTGTGGTGTAAGCCACTAGCTTGTCCAAACCTCCTACTACAACACTATCTGTTTTTAATGTAAACAGCCCGTGAAGTCATTTTCTAAGATGTGGTTTCCCTATCCATGACCTTTAGGAAAACTAGACCAATGCTTTCTAGAAGTGCCGCTTCAGACTACGCCCCAAGATACAGAGCTCAGTTACAGATGTGAGGTGCTTTAATACCTCTGCAGATGTTCAGCAGCCAAATTTGAGACTCACAAGTGAAGAAGTGTGCATACGCCTTGGTCCTGTACTACAGCCTGTAGAGCTTTAGCCTGAAACACTGCAGAGGATGGGGACAGCTGTAGGTCATCACAAAAAGCCGCTGCAAGGGAAGCAGAAATTTAGAAGGGCAGCTTTATAACTCAAGGGTTAACAGACCCGTTGTGAAGTCAGAGCAGCACCCCGGTCATGCAGAGCTCACCTACTCCTAGACAGAGTGGCTGCGTTTAGGTGGAGGGGGAAGGAGGCCTCTCTGCATCTTGCTAGCAGGAGTGCGTGCACACTGAGGCGGCGCCTCCCGTTTTTGGAGCTGGCAGTTGCAGGGAATCAGTCAGCCGAAGTCAGGACTTGGCCAGCAGTTTGTCTGGACGGGACTCGCCTCAGTTCGTCTCTCTGCCAGTGCTGGGAGGGGCAGGAAAACTCAGCAAGGAGTAAATAGCTACATAAACTCAGCGGTAGCTTAAAAAAAAAAAAAAAAAAGATGCTAAGCATTTAACATATTGTCAACTTCAAAGGAGAAAGAGCAAAGGCAAACGTAGAAAACTTGTAGTACAATTTCTAATGCTTGGCTCATTGCCACTGGCCCTTCCGCACCAGCATTACCTTAGAGCAAGCTTTTGTTTTTGTTCCGTTTCATGTTTTAGTAAACAACCTCTGCAGAATCATTTTAGTCCTGAAAGTTACTGAAACTGAAACCAGGGGTAAGAGAGCTCGGCCGAACTTTTTCACACTTAGAGAAGTTTCATGATGTGATGTCAAGGGAAGATGCAATTTACACAAAATAATGAAGCTGGATCTGCTGCATAATCGGCAGCAGATTATTGCTGCTGCTTACTGGGACACCTGTGATACCTGACGTGGCAGAAAAACACCTGTATGCATTTTCTGGCCTGAATGAAACCTTAGCTTCTGCCGCATTCGCCTACAGTAACTCTTCTAGCACTCTGCTCAGGTTTTCTCCCAACAAACTGACTTCCATTAGAGGGGGGAGATGGGTGCTCAGGGAGAGCACTGGCTCTGCAATGGTGCAGGTGCCTGAAGCAGTTTTAAAATAAAAAGGTTCAGCAGTACTGAGCACTCCCTGAAAGAATTCCCCAGTTGTACCTGGATGCTTCAAGTACCAGTAACTGTTTACAAGGTGAGAGACACACAAAGGACTTGATTCTTTTTTTCTTTTTTTTTGCGACACAGGCTGGAGCTATGTTTGGGCCCTGCTGAACTTTCAGCTCTGTGGGGCTGTTGAGCAAGCTGATAAGATAAGCCCTTGTGTTATAAAAGGACTTTTGCCTTTATGGTAAGAAGGTGGTAGAGGAGGGGGGAGAGGAAACGAGTAAGTCTTCTTGGAGGGATGTTTGATGGCTTTGTCCAGCCGCCTGCTCTGAAGCTCCCAAGTCTGTGGTCATTGCCCCCTCTATGTCATCTGCCACTACCAAGAGGGGTTGGATCCATCCTTGCAATTGCCTCGCAGATCATTTTAGGCAGTTATTTCTTATATTGCACCCCGTAGCCTGCTCTTCCTCAGACCTAGTCCAACTCCTCCCACCTTTTTCCCAGCGGACATGCACTCTGGCTCTACCACCACCTCACAGCACCCTCCGCAGCTTTTCAGCATCCCCGTTGGCCAAGAGGCCAAAGCTGGACAGCAACATTGCACGCAGCGTGGCGTACTGGGGGCGAGTGCTCCCGCAGATTTTCTGGCCGCGTGCCCCCCGATGCAGCCCAGCCTGGGGCATGCCGTGTTCGCAGCAAGAACTCTGCTGGCCCACGTTAACTTGGCAGCCACTGTACGCGCTGCTTCTGCAGGGCGCCTGGTTCCCAGCCTCTACTGTGCACTGCTGTACAAGCAGCCACATCATCATCATCACCATGGGTGGTACGGAGCTGTTAAACAGGAAGTCAAGCACCTCAAAAATAAACATTAGCCATAAACGACTTGTGCAAGTGAAATGTCTTGTGTGTTTTCCCTCTGGCTCAGGGAGACCTCAGAGGAGGAGACCGCGCTAGAGTAACAAAAACTACTGTAGTACTTACACACCAGAGAACGCAATAGCTAAGTGTTACAAAAAGCATTTGGGTTCCAGACCTAAGACAATCTTTCAGCCATAATCTTCGTAGGAATGTGCCTGCTCCTTTCCACAGAGAGGAGGGAGGATTTCCGAGGAGCGGGGCCACTGAGCACTACGCAGGCTTCCGGTGCTTGAGCCGGCGTGGCAGTGGCAGAATCCCTTCTCCCTGAAGGAACGAGGCCAAGAGAAGCAGCGAAATCCAGCGCTCGAGCCCCCAGGGCAGGGGCAGCCCTGCTTTTTGTTGAGGAAAACCTGCGATCTCCTGCGCGGCGAGAGGAACGTGGAGGCCATAGGCTGGGTCCGGGGGGCGCAGGCAGAGGAGAGGCTCCCTGGCAGCTCCCGGACATCCTTCAGCCAGGGGCTGCTGCTGTTACTGAGCGGCGGCGCTGGCTCAGCCTCGGGATATCGCTGTGCCTCCATGGCTTGGCAGTTTGCCAGCGCTTTGCTTTGCTTTGCTTTTTTTTTTCCAGAAATGGCCATGAAAGGGAAATGATGGATTCCAACGGCTCCTCTCGGCAGACTCTGTTACAGGAACTGAAGGCGCTGGATGTTTTCAGGAGTGAACTTGCTTTTATACATGCTTACTGCCTTGGAAAGGAGGCTACCCAGCAAGCACTAAGTACAAGCATCCCCCTCTGGTTCCAAAACTGAACAGTGAGAACTACACCACTGAAAGCAACCGGAGCGTTGGTGGGGGAAGGGAGCGAATGGTTTCCTCCTTGAGCGGTGGCTGTATCTGAGGAGCTCCAGCTAACAGGGATCCTCTTGGAGACACCTGGCAGATGGAAAGTGTTTCTGATGCATCAGTAACAGGACTCTTCCAGTTTTGTCTGCTTTGCAATTGCAGGAGTATGCAATTTAATAAAAAGCTGTGGTTTGCAGCACATCTGTCACAGCCTTGCAGTTCCCAGGGACTGAGAGCTCCCAAAACGGAGTGGGGATGCATCCTCTGCGTGCATCCTTTGTGCAGCTTGAGCCACACTTGTCACTGTGCAGGAGAGGCCTTCTGGCTGTGTGGTAGGAGAGAAAGCACTGTGTGACCTGCTCAGAGGCTCCGTGACAAGATCAAGGTGTTGCGGTCTTCCCCACGGCCAGACACAGCCACGGAGGAACAGACAGACTGAAATGCCCAGTCTTGATCGGGGTATTAAGAGCCTTGTGTCTGCCACATCCTGAACATGTGGACGCCTCTTTCCTCATACCAGGGGGAGCACGGAGAAAAAGAGCATCTGGGTCACCCACTGCTTTAGGTGGAGGTCTCAAGAACACACGTGTGGGTGGTAGAGGCATACAAGCCAAAGCACGGTGCTCCCAGAACGAACAGTGATGTAAAAAGTGATGACTAGAAACAGTGAATGGGTTTCTGGGTTGAAAAGCCCATCTTGCTTTTCTACTCTACGTTTTTTTTTGTTTTTTCTACTCTACTCTTCTACTCTAGCAGGAGTATGAAGCCCTCCGTGGTAGTGGTTTGAAGGGACATTCTGATGCTTAGGAAGAAAGAGCTGAGCTCTTTTTATCTGGAGTTTGAGTAGAGGGCTACAAAAGAACATTGCGTTTAGATACTATCAGATCTAAAAACCAAGTAAAACAAGTTCTGTCAGGGTCTCCCAGCGCTGCCTCAGGATGACCCTCCAGGGCTTCAGCTGCTGGATGAATATGCTGTAAGCAAAGCATGTAACAGGCACTGGTAGTTCCAGATTTCCTTGGGGTACCTGAACAGAGAATCTCTTTATCGAGGAACTGGCTGTTAGAAAATTTTGCTGTATGTTGGGTCTGAAGAACTGCAACAGCTGTTGGTGACATTGTATCCGCCCAATAATAAATCAGTTATCAACTTTACACCTTCACTGGTATTACTGATATTTCACCCAGAGCCTGAATGTTTATTGACAGTAGGGGAATGTTACTTTTTTTTTTTTTTTTTTTTAATTTCTTAAGTAACATATCCAAAATAGGCTGGTGGCTGGGGCTATGGGCTCCTGACTGAATTTGCTTAGAAGCAGCAGCCATAGGCAAAGAGGCCTCACCCCATTTCCACGGCATCTGTGCAAAGCATGAGTGATGAGGTGGTAGAGAAAGATCTCTCTCACTGGATTTGACTGCCTGCCAAAGGTAAAGACAGTAAGAACTTTTGATCCAGATAATGAAAAACGTGACTATTAGCTGGAGTTGTAAAGCTTGTAGGTGAACCCCAAAACCTGTCATGCGTGTCTACATGGCCCCGAAGGCCAGGACTTCTTGTAGATAAATACACACCACGATCACTGGAGTTGATCACAAGCTGACTGCCATCAATGGAGAGATCAGGGAAGAGAATCTATGTAGGCTGAGGGCACATGGCTGCTCCTTGAAACAGCATTTGATATGCTTGAAAAATAATCAAAGAAGGCATTTCATTCTATTCAGAGTGTGAAGACAGAAGGGGATTCTTTGGTTCTGTTACATACATCACCACAATATACAGTCTGTGTATTATTAAGCTTGGCCAGTCTGAAGAAAAAGAGCTCCATAATGGGAACTGTCTGCTCCCAGGGTAAGTTTGATGTACTCCCAGCAGGCTCCTGGCACGTCCAGAACAGTTGAGGGCTGTGCCCCTCTCTTGCTGATGACAGAAGCTGGAAGGGTTAAACTACCCTCCTCAGCACCCAGAACAGGAGTGCCCTCAGTCTTTACACAAGACACAGGGATACTGTGACCTGCTCGCATGGCAGCAGGCAGCCCCTCCGCTGGACTGTTCCTGAGCAAACCACGAACCACATACAGAAGAAATACAGAAAGTGCAGGAAATGGATAGGGCCTTGAGAACAGCTTTAGCCAGGGTTTTGCTAGCCGTGAGTCTGCATTTTACTCACCTCACCAAGGCTCTACCTTCTCTTCATCCAGCTGTTCCCCTGCCTCCTTTGAAGGTTCACCAGCTGTACTTGCTGAGTGCAATGTTCTCAGTTTAAGAATGATGTACGTTCCAAGGCCTCGAGTCACATTAACCAGAACTCAGCTCTACGTCTGACATATTAATTCTTGGTTCTTCAAATTCAAAGGAATTGATCAAAAGCTTGTCATCTTCATCTTCTGAACGTGCTCTAAGAACCTTGTTCTGACCATTTTTTCATGGTAATTTTACTTCATATTTGCTTCAAAATTTCACTAGTAATCACCAAGCTCTTGACCTAAGATCCTGAATACAGGAATGAGGGAAGCATGGAAATTAACGTACTAAGCTGAGGTAATTCTTTCACTTGGGAACTCACTACAACCAAGTTCACACAGTGCTCCATTGTTAGCTGTGTTGCTTACATCAGAAATAACCAGTGTACTCCCCCCCCCCTGTAAAATACAATCACCCCACCAAAAGCCAGACTCATTTATGAATGACAGGTGAACTTCCCTTTCCAGCACTCTAGGACTTGGGTTGGGTGGCAGTACACAAAATACCTTGGAAGCCTGAGAAATGAAGCAAGAAAGCAAAGCCATCTCCTAAAAACCTCTGCTTGGGTTAAGATGCAACCGACAAGTTTGGGGTAACAGCTGTAAGTGCCTCTCTTGTCAACTTAAAAGTTTAGGTTCTGAGCCTGTCACAGTTGTTGATGGCTGAAACATTACATTTGCTATAGCAGAAGGTTCTGGAGAGCAGAGGCAATCTGATCACATACCTCCAATAACAGAGTTGGCAATTAACCTTAGACAGAGACTTTGTGCCTGAAAGGTTTGGAGGATGTCCCTCCCTTGTGCAGTGTGCTCCAGTCACTGTGAGAGCAAGGTGCCACAAACCCATTTGTTTACCTTGGTGGAATTTTACATTGCTTTAAAAGTAGAGAGGATTTTATTAACTTCAGAGAGCAAAAAAATGTGTTCTGGTCAGGCACAGTTTGGTGACCAAATAAGACAACTGTCAGTGCAATAAAGAGGATTTTTTTCCAGTGGTCTCTAAGTTTAAAGGTGTTACACTTCATTCTCTCCTTTTGCAGGCTCATTCGGAGTGCAGAAAAACATATTCAGTCCTACTATTTCTCTTCTGTGTTAGCTATCTATTAATCTGAGGGGTATTTTGAACCTTGATAAAGCAAGAGCTATCACACCTGTCACTAGCAGCAACAGGGATATAAAGTGCAATAATAAAACAGAGGTGCATGCTACATATTTCTATGAATGACTTAGCTAGAAGAAAAAAAAGCAAACAGTATCAGTAAGAATACAACTCACTAATTTAAGGAATAGTTAGGACTTTGGTTTTGAATATTAAAATTACTTCTGCTAAGTTATTACACTCTTTATTCTCTTATGTATTTACCTCAATTTACCACAGCTAATAGATTTTGGGGTTTTGTCCTGTCCCCCACAAAGTTGTTCATCCTTTCAACAGGGGTTTGTCACCCATCAGTCACTTTCAATCCACTTTCCATAGCCGATGCAGAAGCAGCTGTAGCTGGCACTCTGAAGAGCTGTCAGCCTTTTTTTGAGCCATGTTTAACTATCTGCATTCTTTCCTCTGCTGTTGCCGACCCTCCCCTTTCCTGCCAGCTGAGTCCTGCTCACCGATTCCTCCTCCCCACACTTCCCATTCTGCAGAGGCTGACTTTTGGTTGGCTCAATTTTACCTCTGTTTTTCAATAATGAAACTCAAACGTTGGCCAGACTGCCTGCATATTACCTCTTTCCCCATTTTTCTGTTACCATTTAGCACACTCATTTTATGTTTTGTATGGGGAGGCAGCGTTAGACTGGTGATTTAAGCCATCGGATACACCTGGAATTTGGTTGTTATTGGCCAGAATCACTAATACTGCCGTTAAGCTGCTACTGGGCTAATGTCCTTACATACAGCAGCCTAAAACAGCCAATTAATACTGTAGAGAAATTAATCCTGCTGTTTTCCGCTCGTCATGGTCACTGTACTTACGCATTTTAAAGGATGCCCTTCCGTGCATGTTGCCTCCTTTCCTGTCAGCACAGAGCCACGTTCTTTTCTCAACATCTTACCTGATTTTCACCCGGATGCTTTTGTTTTCTAAACTCCCCAACCGAACTATGGCCTCACAGCCAAAAGACCCCCTGCTTAGGTTGCAGCTCCTTTTCTTATGTCAGATAGGAAAGAACTCAACCATGTGTTAAAATAGGAGCTTGCTAAGTACTTGCTCATGGCTCAGTTTCCCACTGCCACTCAAAGGGCTTCAAGAGGCAACGCCTCCTACATGATCCAAAGAGAAGGAGCTTCTCTCTCCTCTTCACCTCCCAGCATAAAACTACAGAAAACATTTTATCTTGTGAATTAGAGCTAGCTATGAGTTAAATTCTGAGCTTGAACTTTCCAGTGAGGACAGAGAGTGTTTCATTGCATTAACTCAAGCCCTCTGGAGACTTTTTAATATAAATTACCGAACTAAAAGTTCTCCATAAAACTTATCTTCATTCTTTTATTTCCTCCAGAAGAAACAGGAGGAATACGGAACAAAAATAAATGGTACAGAATACAGGTTTGTTTTCTTCTTGTAAGAGGCTAAACCAGAGAGGTTTTGTAAAAGTTCAACTATCTTAGTGTAAACAGCATGCTTGTTTAGTGCTCTCAAGCGTATTTCCAAATTAACTAAGTAGAGCAATGCTGGTGTTTACATCTGCACTCCTCTGCACACCCCCACCACCGACAGATCACAAACTCTCTCAGACTAAGCAGAGGGTAATTGTGCTCAGTGAATGACTTTAGACCAAAAAGGTGCTTATAACATGATGTACTATAAATCATTTTGTAAAAAACATAAATGCATCCTCACTGGTGTAGACAGAATCATACAAGCAAAGGAATTCTATGCCATCATTCATCTTTTTGCCCACATGCCATTAAATCTAACACTATTTCCCAATGAAACAATGTTTCCTTTAAAGTATGTAGTTATATTTTTATCTTAAGATTTACAGTGAAATATATTAACAGAGCATGCCTTCTTCCATGAACTGCTTACCATTACTACTTGTAAGTAATATAAGTATTATTCCAGCAATTGTTAAGGAAATGTCTCAAACAGATTTTTAATCAAGTCAAAAGATATTACACAAATACCTGAGGCTCCTCCTGAAGCGTGGTTTTATTCTTCATTTTGCACAGACACAGATGGAAGTTCACAGTATATATAGATTATTTGAAGTTGCCCACTGCTCTGCAGCTGAAATCTTACAAAAGCTACTGATACCCACCTTGCACAGGCAAAGCATTCACTGATTGTTTAAATACTCCTGTTTTACAAACAGCATGCTAACCAGCAGCACTGAAAGATGCATTTACTCAGAGAAGAGCTGATGGAAATATTTGCCTGTATTTAAATGAGACGTAATTACAACTTTGCTAAAATGAACCATTCTGTTTATAATACAGTTCAAGCAGTCCCAAAATGCCATCATTAATCCTCCAAGACCCTGCAGCAGACCACATCAATTCCCAAATGTTGAACAAGCCAAAACCATGGAGGTCATTCCTGACCGTGTACATAGTTATATACATACATACATGAAACAAAGAAAGGCTTGTATACTGACTTAACACTGAATTTCTTACTTGATTTTTCTAGGAAAATCAGCATGATTTATCAGTTACCTCACACGTTTACAGGGAACACCACCATTTTTGGACCACCTTCTCCCAAAGCTGTATTAGCCCACAGATTCTTCTAGAGCAGACTATGAATTGCTTCTTTCACTGTCCGTTTGTTTTTTTTCTGGATCAAAAGAACTGCCTTCAAATAAAATTTTGTTTCTCATTCCTTCTTTAAGCATTCTTTGCCGGATCCTGTGTTTGGCTAAATTGTACCTGCAGTAAAACCTAGAGGAGACAAAAAGAAAACGTGATTCCCTCTTTACATGTGTGACAGTATCAAATCAGAGTTATTCAGCCAGTTGAAATTTTGAAACCACATACAATAATGGTAGTAAAATTCAGTATGAAATAACGCATAATGGAAATACCAGGGTACCTGCTGTTTCTTTAAGGCAGGCATTAGGCAGCTCCTACTGAGGAGCAGGACATACAATTCCAATGGAAAATGCTCACTTCTATGATTTGGATCTTAACCTCGTGAACATTTAATATGCTGCTTTTTTAATTAGGGCAGAAGAATGGCACATGTGAAGGAAAAAAAGGAAGAAAGAAGGAGATAACTAGATGGTCTGATCTCTGAGAATTCAAGAAACGAGCAGCTTCTGTTTTGTTTTTTTTTTTTAATATATGAAAATAAAAATTTGAAGGCATAGAACTCTCTTCCCTTAAAATGATTTGGGGGAGAAGGAAGAGGACAATTAGCTAGGCAAGTCATATATGGAGTTTCAAAGAGTATGAAAGGTCACACAAGGATTGTGTTGTACAAAACAGCCAACATAGGTCTGTCAAAATTCAAGAAACGTTCTACATACCAGTATCCTAACATTGTGCAAATAAAGCCACCGACTGCAAAGTCACAGGATCTTTTAACTCTACCTGAAACAAAAATACTCCAAAAAATTAGAGGAAAAAAGTTGGGTGGCTTCCCATTATTAATAAAGCTTAATCGAAATTGAGAATGAATTTCTCCTTACAAATAACACAAAAGAAACAAAAGGTGTAATTACTTACTGGTTGCTAAAAAGTGTCCAAGACCCACAACTAAAGATCCCACAGAGCCATAGAGCACTGATTCTCGTGCACATGGGACATTTTTAACATCAAGAAATCCTAGGAGTTTAAAGGACTGCAAGGAAAAAGAAAACAAAAACAACACATTAAAATATGAATTAAAAACTACTTTTGTAAAAGTAGCCAATTTCCCTGTAAAATTGACTCATTTTAGTAGTCAACAATAAAAACTGGATGATCTCCTGCTCCCAGGAATACATTTATATTTGAGCAAAATCAATTTATACTTGAGCAAAAGATGACCATACATAGCAAATATGCACAGCTGTATCAAGAACTGCTTTAAAAGAGTTAGCAATTGATTTAGACAACAACATTTTTATAAGCCTGGTGGCTTATGGTTCTTCTATCCTTCCTATTGAAGATTATTTCATTTCTTCCTTTATTCTCTCTAAAAAGGAAGGGAGAATAAACACCCTTAGGAGCCCAGTTCTTTGTTTAAAACCAAAATACATCAGGTTGTATAACAGGTGAGGTTACAATCAACCAGGTAAGGTTATGCCACATAATTTTAATACCTGTAAAGGCAAACGTGTTTAAAATTATTTATTATTATTATTATTATTATAAAAAAAAGACTTAAAGAAATTATTGGAGAAGATGATGCTGGTACCAGAGAACTTTATATTAAACAAAGACTAAAACCACCATTTTAAACTTAATCCCATGTATGCCTAAACATAGGGGCTATTCATATAAATTCATCTATATTCTACACATAGATTTTAATATGAATCTACTGATTAAAATTACCCTAATTATTTCATATTCTGCCTCACATCTATAATCCACACTAGCTTTTTTCTGCCATATTTCTATTTACTTTTCAAATGGCAATTACATATTGCCATGCATACATGCAACTGTTGTCTGGACAAATATGTTTTTGATTTCTGAGATGCTTCCGTTGGCTTAAGTATGATTGAGATCTTCTAACTTGATTACACCTCCTATCTCCCACCTGAAGAACATCCTTGCAAGTGCACGTTGGTGTCACAAGCAGGAATGGCAAACTGCATGTGCAAAGGCCTCGAGACAACATGGTCAGAGTGAAGGGGCCTGAACTGTAATAAATCTCTCTTCTTCCTCCTAACTCACCTGTTACTGGTGGTGCGATAATTCTGTCTTCAACCATTCCATTGACTTTAAATCATTAAATACCATTAAACACTGCAATGTGCAACAGTACCAGCTGAAGTCATTAACAATGATTTATTTTTTTTTTTGAAAGCTGCTGTAGTTGGACCAATTTAATTTTAAAGATAGGATACCACCATAAACCATCCACAAAGGGCTGGCAACACTGAGGGAAGTCACTGAGAATGATGCCCGACTACGGAGAGAGGGATGGCAAGCCTCTGACTACAAATGGATTTGCGTTCAAGTAAGGAACCTACATTAATAATTTAATCTCTGTTGTCTGCAAACAGCCCTCAGCTGCTCCCACACCATCCCTTTGTGCCAGCGGGACAAAAAGCCCTGCTCTGATCTCCTAACGATTTCAAGCATGCTCTTGCGGAAGAAGCCAGGCTGCCCGTGCTGCACCCACGCTGTGCCCCGTTACGGCAGGGCTTCACCCGCTGCCACACGGGCAGTCAGCCGCTCGGTGCGACTCCGGCCACCGTTACGGCGGTTGAGGAGGCTCGAGGGTCACGACAGCGTTTCAACCCCAAAAGCGAAAACCCTGTGGAAGAGCGTGTGGAAATAAAAAATAAAAATTAAAATTAAAAAATAAAACTAAATACGGAGAGCGAACGGCCGCCGTCCCGCCGGCAGCCGCCATTACCTTCCCCTCCTCAGAGCCGCCCTCGCCCGCCATGACGCGACAGCGCCCGCGCACCACCGAGACGGGGAAGGGACGCGCCTAGAGAGGCCGCGGCGAGGCGCCGCTCTGCCCGCCCCGTCTCGGTGGTGCCCGCGCGGAGGGGAGGGGGGCGGGGGGGAGGGAGGAGGCGCCGGCGCCATTTTAGGTGCGGGGCCTCGCTGCCCGCGAGCTCCTTTGTTCGCCGAAATGGGTCACGGAGCGAGGGCGCGCGCGCGTGCGCCCGGCTGCGTGCGTGCGCGCGCGCGCCCGCCCGTGGCGGGAGGGGGAGGCGCGAGGGCGCGCAGCGGGGAGGGGAGGGAGGGAAAGGGAGGGGGGGAGCCATGGCGGCGCTGCGGGCGTGCTGCCAAGCGGCGCCCGCCCGGCACCGCCGCTCCTTCCCTGTGCCCCCCGTGCCGCGGAGCCACAGCACCGCCGTGTCACAAACGCAGAGCCCTTAGGGTGGGGAAAGCCCGGCAAGGTCACACGGGGCGGCCGCCACTGGCACCCGCTGGCACCTGAAAGGGCGAGGGAAACGGCCCGCTGCGGGGAGAAACCCGTGCTGGGGGCGGGGGGGCGTGCGTGGGTGAATTACTCTGCACAGAATGGTGGTCCTGTTTGGGTCATTACGACCAAATCGGATAAAACACCAGTGCGTTTCTTAGGGCAGCCTGTGCCAAATCACGTCCGCACACTGGAAATGATGCTTCAGACGTTAAATGTTACCACGAGTAAAATCTGAAGAGGTAAACGGTGCTAAGTGACTCAGGACAGCGTTTTGTAGTTCTGACATACTGTGAAAACACATTTTGCTGGAAGAAAACAAGTTTCTACCTCCTAAGTAGTAATTTGCCAGCTAGGTTCAATTTAGGACCTTTTACATCGCAGCAACAAAGAAAAACAAGGATGAGAGATGTGTAGTATTGCTTTTTGATTAAAAAAAAAATAAAATCCTGAAACACGTTGTTTCCCTAGGAGGAATTGGATTTTGTCAGACCTTTTAAAATGCTATTTTGTATGTTTTATTTTTAATTCTATGCTGAATAGAATGGTCTTTTGCACTCGCTGGATTTTAAGTTTGAGTTTTATATTACTTACATGTTTTCAGGATTCTGGAAACAACGTACTTTTACACAGAATTGATATATTACTAGTTGAAAAGTGCTGTTTTACATTTGCATGGGTTATTTGAAATCTTTAACAGATTAGAAATAAGTCTCACTCCTTCCCAGCAGTCCCAAATCTGATTGCTTTATCATCTTTGCAGTCTCTAGAGGCAATATTCAGAATTCATGGAACAAACTGGTCTGATACATTTGCAATTTTAAAAAGATCAATAAACATATCTGGAATTGTATCTAATCTTTTTAAAGCTAATGTGTATTATGTATGTAAAAACACAGGACATTTACCATAATAAAATGTGGAAATAAAATTATTGGCATATTTTCTTCTTGGAATTTGTAATGTATGTTTTTATTTTAGTTGGTTTAAAAAAATCATTGTGTAATTGCATTTTATTGCACAACCACAAACATGGAGGAGTATAGTAAGAAATCGCAGGAGTGGGCTAATATGTCTGGGATTAATAGGGCCAAATTGGTAAAAAGTAGATAGTGCTTTTACTGGTGGTAATGTGGCCTGGCCTGCAGAAGTTAATATTTTGAAGAAGAAAAGAGTGGAAGAATTGGATTGATGTTGGCTTGCTGACTTCAGCGCTAATTTCCTTCATCATGCTGAGCACTTTCTTGAGGGGTCTGAACCTACGTGCAGTCTTGTCACCTTCGAACATAAGGGGAGACACACGTTTGCTCTTCTGAGAGCAGATAAGCGCCTCAAGACGTTGCTCTGCTACAGGCATTGCTTGGTAGTTAGCAGGCTGGCAGATTCCTGGGCTAGTGGTGGAGGCACCCCTTGAAACAAATCTTGTAGGACTTTTTATCTGTCTTCATGGTCAGCTTGAAGCTGCTTAAAAAGAAGTCAGGCAATTGCCTGTGGTGACCAGGTGCCATGTTGTAAGCAATGTAAGCAAGGGTTACTTAACATTGCCAGAAGTCAGGAAGAGGATGGTTATTCCATTCATGTCCTTGGATTTCACAAGAGTGTTTGTCCTTCAGGAGGAGGGCATCATATTATTAGATTCAGGTGTGTAGGATTTATGTATATGATGGTTTTGTGGTGGTAAATATTTACTATGATGGTTGTAGAGATACCATCCAGCAGGTTATGTCAGAGTAACTACTCCCTGTAGGGGAAGGCACAAAGAGTGAGTGCAGGCTACTGCTGCCAAGGCAGTCGGGAACCACGCTCATGCAATTAAAACAAATTGCCTTTTTTATTCCAGCATTAATACTAATGCAAATTAAGGCTCAATTGCAAGCCAGTTTTATTCCAGGCTGGCTTTGCTGATTGCTTCTGTAGGTTGACTTTGACTAACACAGAATCATATAATCATAGAATATCCTCAGTGGGAAAAGACCCACAAAGGTCATCGAGTCCAGGTCCTGGCTCCATGCAGAACCCCCTAGGAGTTAACCCCAATGTGAGCGTTGTCCAAACACTTCCTGAACTCCAGCAAGCTCAGTGCCGTGACCGCTGCCCTGGGCAGCCTGTCCCAGTGCCCGACCACCTCTGGGTGCAGACCCTTTCCCTATCCCCCAGCCTGACCCTCCCCTGTCCCAGCTCCATGCCGTTCCCTCGGGTCCTGTCGCTGTCCCCAGAGAGCAGAGCTCAGCGCCTGCCCCTCTGCTCCCCTCATGAGGGAGCTGCAGGCCGCCATGAGGCCTCCCCTCAGCCTGCTCTGCTCGGGGCTGAGCAAACCAAGAGACCTCAGCTGCTCCTCAGCTACTCCATAGAAAATTCTTGCCCTCTAGACCTGTCACCATCTTTGTAGCCTTCCTTTGGACACTCTCTATTCTTTTTATGTCTTTCTTAGGCTGTGGTTTAAAAAACAGCACATAGTACTTGAGGTGAGGCCACACCAGCGCAGAGCAGTGTTCCAATACTCCCAGTTACCCGTACAAATGATGTTTCTGTACAAATGGTCTTTCTAGCTACAACATGAGCTGTCAATTCAACATACTCCTCTAAAAGCCTAGGAAATGAAGGCAGGCTCCTATGGCTTTATTTCTTCTGCCAGATCTTTTAATGTTATTCAAGTATATGATTCAAAAAGAACAAGGGGGTTCTAAAAAAAAAAAAAAAAAAAGGAAAGAAAAAAGACATATAAAACTTTATCAGTTATAATTTCAGTTAAACTGTCAGAGGTAGAGCTACCTTTAGAATTTCCTGACTTCTTGGTGGCAACTGGACTTAAGCATGCTAAAGTCCAGACTAAAAACAGAACCAACATTTTCGTAATTAAACAACATCTTTCATATAATGAAAATGTTTTCTATTTTGCTTATAAAGCATGTCTTAAATTTATTATTGGTGAATACAGAAAGACAGCTTTCTTATATGACATTGTAAATTCCCTTCATGCAGACGATGGTAGTATTTAATTGTCTGGTTTTGGTCCATTTCTTTTTAAGTTTCAGCCTTTTAAGACCTAGAATATATTTTCTGGAATTGAAGACTTTAGGAGATGTATGTTACTTCTGAAAGAAATCTGTGTAATAATGACCTAGTAATCATGGGGTTATAGCAATAGGAGTGTGGAACATGAGAGGTTTGCTAGTCCATTCCTTTGCCCCACAGGTACTTAACTTACGCTGTCTCATCCCTGACAAACTTGTCTAAGTTTTTTAAAACACTTCCACAGGCAGGGATTCCCCAGCTTCTCTCAGCAATCTGTTTTCTAATTGCAATTAAATTGAAATTATATTAACAGATTATTAAAGGGGTACTGTAATAGGCTTTAGATCACCTATCCCAACAATTGGCCAATTTGCAGAAAATGAATTATTTCAGAAATCTGCCATATTGTGGTCATATGACTTTTTTTTTTTTGTATTTTTTTTTTATATATATGTTACATTTCTTATTTTTCTGCCAGTGAAATCACAGTCCTTTGCAATCAAAATTGTATTTTGTCATGGTTTTGAACCTGTGAACATTATATATTTAGATCCTCCAAATCAGAATATTGCTGCTTTTATCCGTGCCAATGAGTCCCAGAAACACTTCACATCTTAATTTTTTCAAACTAGAGTAGCTGTCCTGAGGTTTCCATCAGGAATAGCGTGGAGGGGTATTATTATGAACTCTAAGCCTCGTGTTCCATGTCTGTCATATGAATGTGTCAGGTTTAATCTTTATTAATTCCTCAGAGAAAACTGAAGAGTAGAACTAATAAGATATTTGTATGGTAATTGTTTCTTTTGGGATGTGGTTTCTGAAAATTCATAACAAACTGAATTATGCCAGTAAGAAATTTATGTAGAAATAAGCTATTTAAACAGCACTGCAAAATTCAGAGGAAAAGAAAAATCTATCAAAGGCTGTTAAATACTCAGGCACCCTCTCAGGGTTAAGAATTCCCTCACCACAAGTGCTAGGGTACAATGAGTAAGTATTACTACGTGCTTCTCCTGTCCTTACACTTTTCCCTGTATATCCAGCACTAGCTAAAGTAACTTTTTGCATTAATCACCGTGGCTCTTTATTTTTCGCTGAGATAAAAGCCTGGAGAAGGCAAAAACGTCTTTATTGCATTAATACACTAAGGTCTCAGCAACTGGTTCATTTTTAACACAGACAGTGCTAGAATATAATGACATCACTGAACCAAAGGGTAAGAGGAGAGAAGTGATGTTCAGGAGCTGCTCTGACGCTGTGTTTTGTATGCAACGTGCTGTTAAAGCAGGTGTATAATCAGCACTATACAGGGAGGTATAGTGCTGATTTTTGCTTTTTTTGTTAGTTTGTTTTTTTTTTGGGGTGGGGGGAAGGAGGTGGGAGTGGGGGTAGGGGAAGGGTTTCTGGGTTTTGTTTCCAATTTTGTAATAAAGCACCAAACACTTTAGAGTACACTCACTGGCTTATCCCCACCTTTCCTGGTGACATGACTGTCCTCTGGTAGTCATGCCAGCTGCAAAGTGCTTTGTTCCACTGGAAATAACTGGAAAGTGTACTTTTAAGTAATAAAGTGTACTTTTAAGACAGCTGCCATCCAAAATACACTAAGAGATTCAGAAATGTCAGCATACATTTTTTTCATCGTGCTAAAAGACCAGTTTTAGTATGCTAGGGCAGGATCTCCTATACCAAATAGTGCCCCTTGGGCAAGTGGTAGCGAAGAGAAAGCTCATGGCTCCAGAAGGATCTCATAAGAAATGGCTCATCCTTAAGGCTGAGATTTGAGAGATCAAAGCATAGCAGAATATATTGTTTCCAAACAGTTGTTGCAGATTTGCAGACACCTCAGGTGTCCCACTATGGTGCTCAGATTCCCTGGCAAGAATTCAAGGTTTTTCTCCATAAGTGTTGGGAATGACTTAATGTCTAGCATATAAATATTTCTATATATGATGAAAATTCTCCTACTTTCTGAGAAGGATCAGAGTTTAAAAACTTGGTATTAGTGTTTTTGAATCCAGTATTTTTTGCTCTCTTTCTGATGCCACGCTGTGACCTGGCCTCAAGTCTGAGTCAGTCTGCTGGTGGTTGACTACCAAGGGCTGTGACCTTCTGTCAGAATTCAATTTTGGAGACTCCTAGCTTCCCAGCATCATGTGCTGGGCTAAAATCACTAATACCTATGAACTTACAGACCACCTGATGCAAGACAGCCTGGGGCAGAAGCTGTTTGTGCTCTGAGGTCTGGTAGAGGAGCCGGAGCTCTCAGGGTGCTGGGGGAATTGTTCCCAGGGTTCTGGTGGGATTTGTGTGAGCTCTGCACCATCATGCTGCTGGGGAAGCCCTCGCAGTCTCCTACCCTTAGTGGAGGGTTATTATCCTCACCCATGCCATTCTCCTCACCAGCAAGGTAGCCAGCTGCTCAGTAAATTCAGTTGCAGAGCTCTTGGGCATGGACATCTATGCTGTGGCTGCTGATCTGTGCAGAGAGTTTTCTTTATTTACCCTGGTAGGGCTTTTTTCCCCATAATTTCCCATGCTGGTGGTTTTATTTTCCTAGCATGTCAAACTCGTGCCTTCTCAGTACCTCTGCAGGAATGAGAATAGAAACTAAACATACACTTAATCACTTCACTTATAAGCTGTTTAAAATTCTTACAGAGTTGGATATAATTGATGTCTAATAGATGAGTTTTTCTGGTCAGCTAAAGCTAAAATAGCCTAATGGCAGTCGTGGTAAGTTACTCTTCCAGTTTTGGAGAAGTGTGTGTTGGCAGAAAGCTGCACTGCTTACTTCATCAAATCCAGTGCTTCTAAGACAAAAGAGGGGCCATTTCTAACACGAGGAAGGGAAAGGAGTGCTTATTTTGATGAATGGTCCTTCAGAGTGCTAGCTTGGGTTTGTGACAGCGTAATTCTGAGTAACAGTGTCAGTTCCATCTGATTCCCACCCCGTCCCCGCTCTTGGGAGTGACGTGTACATTCTGATAGTTTATGGTTTCCGTTTTACATTTGTTTACCTCCTGTGAGGACACTTTAAATTAGTTGATCACGATGATTGTTGTGATAGAGCAGTTTATCTTAAACCCACCATCTTTTCAGATATTTGTTCATGAATATTTACCAAGTAATGCTGTTCAAAGTTGGTTTTCTTCAACCTAATACAGGCAAGTCTCAGATTCATTTGGAACATATTAGATGTCTCTTTAAAATTTTATCTATAACTGGCATAATTATCTGTTCTGACAAGATCTGGTGAAAGAACAGTCCCTAAAAAGAATTTCAGGCATTGTGCTGTTATTTATAAGTCAAACCCTGAAACAGTTCCCACAGCCCCACCATTTATTTATTAGATCTTATCTAGAAAAAATGGGGCTGCCAGGCATTCAGAGGAGTATCATTTAAGCATTTTGATTTAATTTAAACTTAATAACCATCAACTCCTTAACTAGTAGGGGTGTGCCTAATAATGTCACCTGTCAGTGTGCTTTTAAGTGAGCTTGACTTTGAAAATATAACTCACCAGATCCAAAGCTAAGGCAGGTAATTGATGAACTCCTGCAGATTTTAGGTGAGAAAAATACTACATCTTGACACTGCTGATATCCACGTGTGTTGCTTTTTTTCAATTAATTTCACATTCATGTGCAATTTTTGTTTATAAAGAATGACATATGGACTGATTTTAGTTAATTTTAAAGGCATATCAGCTACAAACTGTCCAGAATCTTCACAGTTATATAAATTCTGGTTAAGCCTAAATTGTTCATAATCAATACAGCTCAGTTGCTGGGAAGTTTGTAGGACTCATTTTAATATACATACCTCAGTATTTCACCAAAACACTAAGCTTTCCATATCCCTGTAGCCTTCTGATAGCTTCACATTGATTGAGGTTATTAGTGATTTTGGGGGAATAAAGAGGTGAGAGTACATACACTGGGAATTTTGACAAGTGCTATCATATCATGTAATCAGTACAGAACAGCATAATTCAATAAACCTTGTTTTCTTGTCCAGAATAAATCTTTATGTGGCCTCTCTTCCAGTAACAATGAGGTTAGCATTAAATGGCAGTATGTACCTGGGAAAAATAGGTCTGGGAGAGATTCTGAGACATGATTTTGTCCTGCTTCCTGTCCCAGGGCAAACACAAATATTCCTGCCACATCGCTGACAGCAGTTTTTCTACTGTCCACTTTAGGACCTTCAGTGAGGGATATTCTGCAGCCTCCCTGCTGCTCTTTTCACAAAGAAATGCTTCCTATTGCCTTTCTTATCATCTTCAGTGGGGTGCTTGGGAACTCAAGCAGATTCCTCATCCTCATCCATCTCCATCTCTGCTCGTTAGGAACCACATGTGGCTGATTCAGTTAAGGATCTAGCTCAATCTGAAGAGCTCCTCACACAGAAACATAAAAACCCAACAGCCTGTTGGTAATATCCAGAAAGGAAACAGCAGTTTCCTTCTTCTTGGACTTTGCCTAGTTGCCCTCACGATATATGAAGTTCTCTGATCCCCTTTGTGAACAGCTGGGGAACAGAGAAACAGAGAAGCTGCAGTCATTTGCCCAGATGTCTTGGAAGTACGGAGTTTAATATTTAATTTTTAGTACCAATGTATATGATCCTGTTGATGCAGCCTGATCCAGCTAATGTGTCCGAGCTGAGTAAGTCAAACTGCTAGGAAAGCTGTGATTTGCAGAGAAAGGTACCTCTTAGAAGAAAATAGAAGACCTGTATGTCTTCTATTCGAGTCAGGCTGGTTGGGGCTGCCAGCATGGAGCAGAAACCTGGGCAGTCTGAGCAGAATTGCTGCAGGTTGCTTTGTTGGCCTCCCCACCATCTTCCCAGCAGAATATTTGCCAGAGTTTTGCTTGGTGTTGGGTGATCTTTGTGCTACTGGAGCTGTGGCTGCATGAGAAAGTAACTCAGGGCAATGGGGGGACTGGATCAGTAGATAAAAGTAGCTGACATTTGTGTGGTTCACCTCACATAAATTACGAAACATGGTGGGCTTCACTAGAAGAATTAATGACTTTCACATGCTCCTTAGAGTCTCCAAGCAGAGAAGGGATCATTTGTGATGTTACAGTACCCCTTTATGTCACAGAAGACACCACACCTCACAGGACCATGCCCCTGTACACAATTAAAAAAATAATAAAAATGAAGCCTATGCTGTGTTTACCTCTGGCCTTACCGTATGCAGTGTGGAGGCTGAACATGTGCTTAGTTGTCTCCCTGCCAAAGGGTGAACCCTAGACAACAACCATGGTGCCAGTCTTCCCAAAAGCCTGTCAGCTCTGAGTATCCTGCCCTTACCAGCCTTTGGCACCCTACCCTATGGGACGGAAGGAGGCAGCCCAGAAGGCTCAGATGTTTAGCTCAGAGGAAGGCAGTGGTGGAAGACTGCTGTTATGCTGCTGTGTGAAGAGGTGACAGAACAGGAGGAGGAGCTGAAGTGTTGTTTGCTCCAGGGCTCCTTTGAAAGGAGTTGATGGGAAATGCGGTGGTTGGAGAGAAGCGCAACAGTGGCTCTTGAAGCAACAGCCACAAATGGGAACTTTGATAAAGGCAGAGAGCTAAGGTGTGGAGCTGGTGTCTCCTGCCCTGGAGGGTATGAAGGAACCTTATCAGCTATGAAACTTTCTTTTCCCACACCACAAGCAAAGGCTTTGTCTCTATTTGTCCTTGGACCATATTCCCTTGCCAGGACCCCCAAAGGGTAAGCATACTAGGAAAGTGTGCATCTGTAAGCAAAGATCAGACATATAGTTACAGCGGTTGGTTGGTCAGCAAAAGCATTCAAATGCTACGAAGACTCCTTGGTGCCGCCATAATGTTCTGGTTCCCTCTCAGCAGTGCTGAGGCCCTCCTACAGATCTCACCATTGATATTCCATGGTTAGGAGGTGACACACTTATCACAGGCTTAGCTCATCTGTTCGGAAATATTCAACTTAATTCCCTTTTAGAGCCCCCTCCTGCTTCAGAAACTATTTTAGAATAATATTTGAAATCCCCCAGGATATGTGCCAGCAGTAATTGACCAAGAAAGCTTCATCTGGGGGAAAATTCTTCTAGGTACTGAAAATGAAGTTGTTCTCACCTGCATGGTGCCCTACACAGAGGAAATGAATGCATGAGTCAGATTCAAAACAAAACAAAACAAAACTCCCTTGTTTCATCACTCATTAGGACACATGGATTTCATCCTTAGTTGCATATTTCATTTGCTCGGTTTGCCTGCAGCAATTCTGGGCCTGCCAGCTTGTTTCCTCTCACATTGCTGAGGATACTCAAGTCTTAATGCTGTAGGACAGCAGCTGCACAGCAGCATCAGTGAACTAAAAAAACACATTACTGTTGAAAAGATAGATCTACAAAGAAAATGTTCACTGACCCATCAAAAGCCCACTATTGTGACACAGGATGGAGTTCACCCATCACTGTGTAATTTAGATCAAATTGGATTTATCAATGTCTCAGACAATTTTCACTTAACAAATTGCATAAGAGGCACTTTACAAGGCTGCTGGGTGATTTTCCTGTACTCTGTGTGCTTGTGTTGAAAAAGAACACGGGGAACAACTTCTGAAACCCACTGTCCCCACTCCCATAATGACTGCAGGTCAAGCAACTTCTAGACTGAAATTTGGCTTGGAAGTCAACGTGTTTGGTTGAACAATCTGTGTCAGACATGAGCGTTTGTATGTGTGTCCTGATCCAAGGGTTTGACTAACTCTGTGGCAGCTAGAGGCTGTGGCAGCAAAGCAAAATGGAAAGAAGGCATTGCAACCTGGCCAGCCGGTGCTGCTGCCTGCGTGGGTAGCGTGAGCCAGCGTCACCCCTCTCTTCCTCACTTCTCTTCACGTGGCTGTCTAAGTTATGTTTTATTAGAACAAAAAAGTAATTAAGTCTGGCAACACAACTCTCTGGACTACTACGTGAGACAGAATAAAGAAAATTTTGGAAACAAATCTCATGCTCTGTCTGCTTCAGATGTGAGCTGGGAAAATTCAGAAGGGAGTCTGGGAAATGCTACCTGACAGAGAGCTTACTCAATCCTGCAAACCCTGTCCATGCCAAACAAGTTCCTTTCACGTATACATGAGTTTCATTGTTACCAAGACAGTAATAAATCAGCTGGAAAAGTACCTTATGGTTGGGTGGCTAAACCAAGAGGGACCCAATGCAGCTGAATTTAGGCAACTGAATCATGCCTTCACTGTTCAGCAGCTTGAATCTGAAGAACCCGAGCCACAGCTCTGTACATTTAATCGGCGTCTTATATGTTGTATATCTATTCTTCTTTTGCTGTCCCCAGCTATGGAATGACCACCAAAGTTCTTTTCAATCATGTTGTTGGCAGACTAAGCATACATGTAAAGACAAGTCATTGCCAGCACCACAAGGCTATTCGCACTGTGTATAAATGCCATATCGAGGCATTTTCTAAGACCCATGTTTCTCCCATAAAATACCATAGCTGTTTTCTTTGGGGCTTTATTCCTCCTTTGATGGCCTATTGACCACCAAATTCTGCTTCTTAATTTAGCTTCTAATTGCTTATTAGTCATACTGTAAATTTCTTTATGGCTTCAGTTGCACAGCTATAGTAATTAGCGTTTATGTTCCCGAGGCCTGCAAAGCAGTGCTTTAACACTGCACAAAGAGATGAAACACTCCGCTACAGAGCAGGGATTGTGCTCTGAGGATTTCTCATTTTATCTCCTTAAGTTTTGTAGAGCCTCGCTGTGGGAGTCTCTCCAGAAATGGGGTCAGGGGTAAATTCGGTAGAGTCATCCTGAGTAGATTTCACAGAAGAGATTCAGAAAAATGTTCATTTATGATCATGTAGTGTTCTCTGCATGAAGGAACATGCAAGCTTCTCTGCAGCGAACACTTATTAGTGCCCTGGTGTTTCTCTTATGAGGTGAAACACTTCTCTGTATTTCTGTGGACTCTTTCTGCTTGAAATGTGATTCTGTGAAATTTGATTGAGTAATTAATGATCTGTAGGGAGAGTTAAGCTTTTTAAATTTTGCACTTTCTCCTGACCACTACTCCATCAAAGCCTGGCTCAGTTTGGTGCTGTTTATATCGCTCTGACCCACGCCCACAAGAGGCTATCGGCGGCCTGGAAGTGCTGGGGCCCTGCTCCCTCCTCCTCCTCTCCCCCTACCTGGGCCTTGTGATGTAGCGCCCATTTCTGCAGCTTGTCTTGGGGACCTGCAGAGCTTCTGGGTGAGGCCAAGAAGCACCTCACCACAGCAGGGGACAAGATGGCTGGGGTGCTGTCCCTTGCCGGCCCCTCATGTTGGGCAGGCCACAGGGCTCCCTGGGAGCAGTGTGAGGCGCTGTCATGGATGGGCCAGGCCAGGGTGCTGCCACCTGCAAAAGCCAGCCCCAAAACTGCTGGGTTGTGGCAACTGAAAGGCACCAGCTCATCCTTTTATCATCCCCAGTAGGTTTGTCACAGCTACTTCAGCATTTTTAGAGCAGGTGACTCAAGCTAACCCAGCCTAGAGCACAACCACAGGAGTTTTCTCAGAATGCTGTAGGAGGTGGAGAAGATCCGGTCGTGGCTGCACATGTGGGTTTGCAGGCAGGCAGGCGGGCCCACAGCTGCAGCTCCTGCCGCTGCGAGCACAGGAGGAAGGGGCTCGCTAGTGCCAAGATGAGTTACACATGAGTTACCTCATGCCACAGCACACCGCCATGATGGCCACATCTCTCCTTCTGCCCTGCCTGTTCATTGCTCCATTTTCACATACCCACATTGTTCGTGTCTGTGATGTGTTCAAAGGCTTCAAGCTGTTCAAGGGGCAGCAGCCTGCGTGCCTCTCCCTGCCTCCCACCCTCCTCATCACACCCCTCAGGCAGCTTGTCCCACAGCAGTGGAAGGACGACGAAGGTCTCGAGATGCCTTCACCCCCTCCCACCCCAGCAGAGATGGCAGGGTTTGTGACCTGCACTTTCACAAGGCAGAGGCTGTTCTTGGGTGGGCTTGGAGGGTGGCTCCACCTTTCCTGAGAAATGCTGGGGGAGAAAGGAGTGGGGGGTGCAAAGGGACCATGCTCCTCCATCTCTGTCCTGCTGCTCCCACCCCAGAGGCATTTGTTTTACCTTTAAAAGCAATTATTTTCATACCTAGAGCACAGCCTGAAGATTCGAGTCCAGATATTTGAAAAACAGTGCAGAATTTTGCCCTGACTGCTTGGTCTGAATGCTGCTCTGAATGCAAACATCCCCTCTTTTTGGAGCCTTCGACCTGAGGTGTTTCCTTCACTCTTTCATCGTGCTGCACACAGCGTATTCCTGTAGGTTAAGCTGTTAAACGAGCATATCTCAGAGCAATACCAGGGCGGTATGTGCTGTGAGTGATCTGTGAATGCTCCTGGCATTCTCTCTCCCTGCCACACCAAAGCGACTGCTCTTGGGAAGTATGTTCAGTCATTGTTCAGGTATTCTTCCATAAAAATGGAAGATTAAAATTTATGGAGTTGATCCATTAAAAATAACCTATTTCAACATGTTTTTTTCATGCTTGCAGACAACTTAAAGTCAACAGTGGTTTCTGGTGGCAGAAGGTGACCTGGGAGGTCTGCAAGGAGGGACAGAGCCAAGGTTCCAAGGTTTCCCTGACCACCAGGCACACACTGTGGAAGCTGCCACTCGTGGAGATGAAACAAAAGCCCATTTCTGCTGTTCCTGGTACTTCAAAACATTTTTCAATAAGCCTCCCCCAAAAATAAGGAGAAAGAAGTATGGAGTAGCATCCTTACTTGTTTCTGCTGTTGTCCCTTCCCAGGTGGATTAAATGAGCTTGAAGCAAGTGACAGTGCTTTTTGCCAAAAGCAGTCGATTGTTTCTGTCCTCATTACCTATTGCATGTCAAAGCAAAAAGCCCCTGAAGATCAGCGCAATCCAGCCAGGAGCTGGAGGCTCCCTTTCTCCCTGAGGGATGGGCTCCATGCTCCCATGCTTACCCCTGCACCCAGCAGCATGGGAAGCGTGCAGCACCCCTTCCTGCAGGATGGTGTGTAGCTGGGGCACCAGCCAGGAGGCTGGGCTGGGAGTGGGGCAGCAGCACCTTGCCTTTAAACCTCTTAACACGCATGGAAGCTGTAAGGCTCCTGAAGGGCAAAGGAGCTTAAAGAGGTGACAGCATCCTCCAAGGCTCAGGAATCCCCCAAGGCATTGCTCTGCCAGGGTGAGCTGCTTTGGGAGACCTGCAGGAGTTTGGGTGCCTTGCTGGATCTTCATGATTTTTTTTAAACCTAAGAACAAAAGCTGAAAGAATCACACACACACACAAAAATCAGTCTCCTGTCTCATGGTTCTTTCTATCTCCCAATGCTGTTCAGAGGAGAAAAACTGAAAAAGTAGCTCCTGACACAGTATTTTGGTAGGCAAGTATCCGGTTTGGTACTGGCAGAAACCTAGGACAATGAAACAAGACAACTTGGAAGTCATTACAAACAGCAGGCAGATTTAGGAAGTGCTTTGTTTTAAGCTGAGTTTTGCTAAGCACCATGTGGACTTTGATTTCCACTTACTATAAAAGCCCAAAGCATGCCTATATAATAGTAAGTGGGTACAGGAGCTGCACAGCCTATTTCTTCATCAGTTCTTGTTCACTGTTTTTACTGAACTTTCCAAGTCTCTTCAACATAAAAAATAATTGACTTTTACATTTGCATTTGAGCTGGCTACATTATTACTGGATCTTTCTAGTCCTTTCTACTCAGCTCGTATTTGCTTAATGGCACATGAAATCATTTGTTTGAAGCTGGCATTTCACTGCAGTATTAGCTAGTGATTCTAACAAGGGGCCGGGGTCTGAAATTTAAGATGCAGAGCATCTTTTAGGGGAAAAAAAAAAAAAAAAAAAAGGAGGGAAGATTCCAATGCTCTTGGAAATCCTCACTTTTAGGATGCTGTAGTGATGAATGAGCTGAAGTATAGAAGAAAAATAAACTCAATTCCAGCTATTCAAACACTCAGCAACTCCTTCCAAGCAAAAAAACAACAAGCTATTGTGTGCTTGTGCTGGTAAGGCTGGGAGGAGACAAGAGCTTCCCACAGGCAAATTAGGAAATGGAAAAGCAGAACAAAACCCACAACCCTCAAAATCCCAAGCAAGGAACACAAGTTACTTTCTGTTTGTTTCAAACATGATTTGTGTTATCATTAGGTGGTTTTAATAGGGCTTCAGTCTTACTCTGGGAGGAAAGCCCTGGCTTTGCTTGAGCAAACAGCAATGACCACTCTGAGCTGGGAAACACGAGGGAAGCAGCCTAACCCACGTTCACCATCGCACTGGAGCACTTACTGAGAGCTGTGTCCTCCTCCTGTCCTCTCATATGCTCTGGGGGTTGACCACATTTAGCTAGAGCCCAACCAAACTTGCCAGTGCCCAGCCCAGCAGGGACACAGCTGACACACACCATTTATCCAAAGACCCATATAGACTGTGCTGGGACCAGACCTGAACCCCAAGAAAGGTGCATCCTGAGTCCTGCAATATTTGGGCATCTTGTTTGGGTTTGTATAAAGGTAAAAGGGGATAAGGAGGTTAAAAAAAAAAAAAAAAAAAAAAAAAAAAAAAAAAAAAAAAAAGCTACCTGAGAAGGAATCTTAGAGTTGAAACTGTTGAGTTTACTTTGACCAGTCCCCATGAGGCATACGTGAAGCCCCTCTCCTTCAGTTTCTTCAGTGTCTTCCAGAAGATACTGGGAACGATTTCTTCGCTTTCAACCATGTGAGGTAAGAGAAAGCACAGCGAGTAATTGTCAAGTGCAGCAGGCTCTGTTGCGAGGATCACAGGGTTAACACACCACTTTGCAAAGAGCAGGAGAGCCCCCAGCCACCCACCCACGGCAAGAAGGGCGCTAGCCTAGCTCCGCCAGGCTGCTGCTGCTGCTCAAAGCCACCCTCTGGTGGACGGGCAGCGAGGCCAGTGCTGGTGAGAGCAACCTCCCTCCCCGGGGAGACCTGAGATACCTGCAGCCCTCTGCCTGCCCCAAAGAAAATTAAGATTGCACCAGTGCAGGAGTCTCGCATTCTGCCATGCAGACCCTGTTTTATTTTGTGATACGCTAACTTTTGTGGACCAAATCTTTTGAGAAATAAGGGATTCCTACCATAGTCCACTAGAAAAAGGAACTGTGAAGGGGTGCGGTTGCTTCCTCAAAGTAGTGCTATGGGATTCCTTGGCAACTTATCACATTGAAAAGTTCATTCATTTATTTTTATGATCTGATTTAGATCAAACCAAAGGACATTAGGCAAATTCAGAAACTATTCAATAGCCATTTCCAATGCATTAAGTACTCTGAAGGAAAACATTTATACTAGTGGAGCAATATAATTAAGGGACCTCTAGAGGTAAAAAACCTAGAGGTAAAAACTTCACCTAGTGAGCAGCTGTTCCAATAACAAATTTGTTATGTAAACCTTGCATACACAAAGCGAGTTTCGGAAAATGAAATCTCATTTGAGACATTTCTTATTTCTTCAGGAACAGTTCAGTTAAACTCAGCTACTCACCCATCAACAAAACATGCAGCACGTATGTTTTGTGCACTGAATGTCTTCCCAGAGTGGATAAGCACTCTTGGCCACTGGATGTTGCAGGTGTGTTTGCCTAGAACAGCAGTGCAGGCCATGCTGTACAAACACTAACTCTCATTTAGTTTCAAAATTTCAAAGCAGAAAATCCACAGACGAGACAGATCCTTATGTTCACATCAGTTTCAGCTGAAGAACTCATTGGAAAAAACAAACCTTGACAAATCCAACTAAGTTAAAGCTCCTCAAACCCTCCCACAACTTTAACCATGATTTGGGTCCAGTAGCAGGTGGGCAAAGGAACTGCTGTGTCTCAGCAGCTTCTCCAGCAACTCACATCCTCACCCATCCTTAGCAGCAGCAGCAGATGTGGAGACACCAGGCTCAGAGACGTTCCCATCCTGTTAAAATCTGAGCACCCACCTGCCTTCCGCAGCCTCCTATAAAGTAGAGGCTGTATGTCTTGTCTCATTAACCCAGGTCTGGCTTCGCTGGCTGGCTCACTGTGTGGCTGCCCCCTTACAGCCCCGAGGCTTGCGAGGAGCAGCCAGAAGCCCTGGTACCTACAGCCTCGAGCAGAGGAATGGCCACAGCCCCACAGAAGGGTGCAGGGAGCCAGGCTGGGACCCTATTCCAGACCTGCTCTGAAACAGCTTGGCAGCTTTTTAATTAAACAGCCAGAAGAGTTTCTCCAGCCCGTGCCAGGGCTGGGACACACTACCAGGGGCACTGCTGCTGCAGGAGCAGGCGTAGCGCAGGCTGCAATGGGTTGGTGTTGCTCTTAGCACTTCACCACAGTCTGGGGACCACCTTTGCCACTTCCTGCAAGCACAGCACAGCAAAACACAGGCTCCACACTAGCTGTCAGTAATTCACGAGATTACCAACAGCTGAGCCATTTAAGGCAGTACTCCCTGTTTGCTTTGGCTGGTACAAAACCAGATACAGATCTGGGCTTTGGAGCACGTTTGTGGAAGGTGGCACATAATTACCAGCAACACGTCCCGAGCATACTTACAGAATCACAAGTGCTTGCATACCTCAGTGTCTGTGGTTGACACACCAAACATGAAAGAAATGGAATTTAGCCTAATAAAAACTAATGGCTTTTAACAGTGCCTTAAACAAACCAAGCCACCCAAGTCAGAATATAACCTATAGCTTAAGTAGCTATAGTACAACTATCCAGTGGTTTCATACCTTTACCTTTCAAATAAAACATCAGAAAGGCAAGTCAGCTTGCACAGCATTGATAAAATGAGCTATCGGTACCAGGAGAGTAAGAACCACAGCCAACCGTCTTTTTTATAAAAGTATTTTTAATAAACTGATGGATTTAAGATGCTAGACAACTTGTTGCCATGTACAGGTAACAAAAGTCAAAATTCTTTGAATTTTATACAAATACTATGTAGTATTGTAAACTTGAATACAAGTTTACCAAAAATGCATCAGTGAGTATTCAGCTTGTAACCAACTTCCAACAGTGAAAATTATCATGTATCAATAGTGATCAGAATTGCATTGCAAATTTTAGAAGTAATGCAAGTATATTTTTACCAAGCCACTCTGAAGTTACTGGTGCACACTGACAGTACATTGGATTTTTTTTGGCTTGCTGAACAGAAAATGGCATTTAAATAAAACGACCGAGTTAAAGAATATACTACGTATCAAAAGTACTATCTTACAGAAAACTAAACAACAATGAGAAAGTAAACGGAGCAGAACCCTGAAGTAGTGAATTATTTTTCTACCCGTTTTGATGGAAAAGACTCCACAGGTGTCCAGCTTTCTCACAGCATTTTGGAGTGTCCTAGTCCTAGCACAGTGTGGTTGTTAGTAGACTAAAGTAATCCCTGCTTGGCAGTAATGCTGGTGAAAGGTAACTTGTTCTATTGCTAACAAATCGGAGTAACCACTGGCAGGGTGACTTCTTGGAGGCATCCAGCAGAGGCTGAGTTCACAGCACATGGTTGAAGTTACAGTACCACTTGCTTCGATGCAATACCCAACAGCCTTCAGGGTTCACGTGTCAGTTTCCTCACAGGATTTACAAATGGATGGTATTTAAACAAAAAAAAATGGAGCATAAGACACTATTTTCACCTGTACAGCTACCAATAAAATGAACATTTTTTGTTACAAACTTTCCAGTCTGCTTTATAAAAAATATTCTTAGTTTTACTTCTAAATAAAAACTGTGCTGTGATCTGTCGCTTTCTTGCATTGTACATGCTGCAACTGTGTGGGTTAATGAAGGTGTAGAGATCTGTGACCTAGAGCTCTGGATATATTAGAAGCCTAGAAAGCTGGTTTTGGTACATAAAAGTTAGGTAGCGATGAAAATTCATTCTATTTATTTTTCCTAAAGCCTAGGAAGAGCTACAGTACATTGCTAGATCAGTGGCCTCAACCCTGAGCTGAAATAAAGGACCTGCCTTGACCAAGAGACTTAGTCACACTCCTACCACAGCTGCACAGGAGAGACAAAACTTATCTATGGTCTGTCACCTTCGCTGTAAGTAGTGTGATCTTTCCTTCTGTAATGCTTGAGAGTTGACTGGAGACCACCATGTTCATTTTCACAACAGGAAAAAAAAGAACTCAAATTCAGAGATTCAGGTTTAAAGAAAAAACAATCAGGGAGAGTCAGTATGTCCAACTTCTGGAGACCAAATAGATAACATGATAGACTTGTCAGTCTTAAGCATTTCCCACTTGGTAGAAGAGATTATAAGAACACGTACCAAAGCACAGTTAGCAAGACTTCTACCATTATCCCACTCTTTCAAGAAAAAAGTAGCACTTGATTTTTGCCCCCCGCCATAACCAAACATTAGCATTTCTTTCTGTCACTACAATGTACCACAGTTCAGTGAAAGCTTCAACTGTCCTACAAATGACTCGGCCCAACTGCAAGCAGAAAGACTTCTTGCTCATTTCTAACACGAATTGGAGTTGGCCATCATATGAATTCTTACTAGAATATAACCTACTGCGCCTTCCTGAAGGGTTCAACGGCACTGACTACACATAGCTAGGAGAGTACGTAACATTAAGCATTCTTGCCTCCTAAGAGGATATTTTTTCCCCTTTTAAGTAACAGAAACTGTAGAGTCAGTATTTCACTTAATGGAAAAATTAAACCCAGCAACAAATCAAAGCCAAAGCTCGTAAAAATCATTCATACTTCTAGTAATGCACACGTCTTTGAGAGCTGATCAGTTTACAGATGGTATGTTTTTGTTACAGTTTAAGGCAGCAAGTCTTCCCTCCCTCATGTTTGTGCTACTGTATCCTCACGTGCACAATAGAACCTCACTAATTTACACTAATAACTGGAAGAACCATTAATTCTCTTGGTAAGTGAACAAGAATAAGGCATTCCATTATATATTCTGATCACTAATTATAATTTAGCTCTAATTATAATCTACCAGCAAACATACTTCTGTGTTTTAGAAAATAGCATCTCTTACCTTCAGATATAATTATGTGTGCAGATTAGTGGGTTCTGCTGTGTAAACACGCAGGTGCATAAGCAGTTTTCAGGTTTTTCTTCATTACATCTGACAAGAAAGTTAATGCCACAGACAGAAACTGCGGGAAAATAAATTAGGATTTCTCTATAACTTGTGCGAATCTGCACGACTGGGCAGTAATATGTAAGTAAAAAAAAAACAAACACTAATGTTTACAAACTCAAATGAAGCAAAAATCAGCAGCAGAAAGCAAGGCCATTCCCCAACCATAAATGGCTTGTTTTATACTGTTCAAACTATGTGAAGGAAAAAAAAAAAAAAGAATACAAGTACTAACTTTTATATACAAGTTTTAAATCAAGTAAAGCAAACGGCAAAAAAAAAGTTGTTGATGCTTTCAACAGGTGATATTTACATGTCTAAATCCTGGCTGAAGTAGACTGTAAATACAGATGGAAGTTAGGATGCAAACTACACGACTAAGTTAAAAAAAAAACAACAAACATTAGGGATCAATGTGCAGTGTAATGAGATAGAAATTTCCCTTCATATGTGCAAAAATCCACAGTTTCGTTAATGTAGAGGTCATACTTCTTCAGTAAGAGATCTTCAACAAAATCAGTCTCCCTACATCCCGGAATCTACCTGTTTACATCAGCCACTTTAAGTGTACAGTACCCTGTTCGCATATATAGTATTCAGCAGTTTCTACATTTCTCAGAAATTTAAACTTCGCCTGCCTTAAATCTTGAAAACAAAGGGGAGAGTTCATCCAGGGCATAATACTACTGCCTTTGAGTTATACCAACAGTTAATAAAACACATGTTCTCTCTTCTTCCATGGTGGCAGGAGTCCTTACAGGACTTGTAAACAGCAGTACACCATACTGTAAACAAATAATTTAAGTTCTGCTTTATACAAGATGTTAAGTTAACTCACGTCTATCAAACAGGTGAAAATGAAAAGGGTGGCTTCACATAAAATCCTTCCCTTTCCTCCCAGCAATTCTTTTCACTACATAAGTAATCCTGAGCTGAAACAGGGGCTGATGAGAGCCATTTTTGCATATAAAAACAATGTTCTAGACTCAGCTCTCATGTTCTGTCAGGAAGTCAGTTGCTGGAGAGATTAAACTGAAGTATTTCAAACCATTGTTACTTTGGAGGAGGACTTATAATTTGGTGTGACGTCCAGTTCTAGACCCAGATGCTGAGCTTGCCAAGGAAGCTGATGCTGCTGCATCCTCAGCTTCCTCCAGCTCCTCGTGTAGCTCCTGGCTAACACTAGACTGGAGAGCTGCAGGAGTTAGCCATTCCTTCGGCAGGCAGCTCTGGAGAAACGGTATGCAAGAGCTGAAGTAGGCAAGACGATTCACCCATCGTGGAATCTCTTTTCCACACAGAATCTAGAGCAAGAGGGGAAGGAAAGGATTAACTTGTCTTCTTGGTTCAGCAGAACAAAGCTACATGACTGTAAAGAGAAAGCAAAGGCTGCAGCACTCTTAGGTTTATGCATCACAAACACCATTCAAGAAGCACTCGGCTGCACTCAGACAACTTGGTCCATCAGTAAAAGCACCAACCCAAGTTGCAGAGACTTGTTTTTCACTCTAAGTTTGACACGTGGTCCTGCTTTCCTTCTGTAAGGAAGGAAAGTAGGGGGTGTATTTTTATTTTGAGTTCTGAAAAGCCCAAACACCTAGCTCTTTTTGAATAGTTTCTATAAAAGGCACAGAAATGAGTTAAGCTTTATTTTGTATTCACAGACAATCCTTCAGGAACAGCGGCCAAATGAGAAAGCTCACTATTACAGATGTGCACCCTGAAATCAAGCAGTCAAAAAAACACTGCTAGTATTACAGCTACGTGGAGTTACACACACAGCTCAGGATATTTACTATGATTGTCTCTGATGACTCTGGACCAGAGATCACTATCTGACACCGCACAGGCTGCTAAGATCGCTAGAACAAGAGAAGCAATACAATACAAAGCTAGCTTCAACCCCTCAAAAATATATAAATTTGCATTAAATATTTGTTTTTACTACACAGCAGTCATTCAATGTTTTCATTGTCACTATTGAGGGAGTGACCTATTTTATTTAACTGCCTCCATGTTCACTTTGAGCATTACTTATTCCAATGCAAATCTGGAGAAAATCACAGCTAACAGGAATGTTACTCTGCTGTAACTGAATAGCATTTTATTTGTAATTATATCCCTGGTTTTCAGTCAGCTTGAACACTGAATAGGACATGAGATAAAACAGAAACGACATGATCATGCAGTTCAAGGGTATGGCAAGTGCCTGGCCATATGGGCCAGATGTCACGTCAACTGCAGCTTCACCAGTGGGCCACCCTACTAATTTGTACCAGTGCTGCATGCAAATCATCCACCTCAAAATTTTCCAGCACCACTGGAAGATCAGACTACACAAAGCAAAGGCTATACAGTAAGCGTGCCATTAACTTTTTTTTTCCCTTCTTCCTCCGGAACGGTTAAGTTCTATGGAAGATCGCCATGGAAAACACAGCCATCCCTTTTTCGGAAGGCCTCAATGAGCATTAGAATAAATTCTGACAAGCACAGGTTAGCAACTACTAACGAAAACACAAGTGCCATTCTCCTTTTTGTCCTGGGTTATTTGTTCCTCACCCTTCCTCTTGCGTTGGTACAAGCACGTGAGTGATCAAGCACTCAATCCTACTGGCAAACTGGTAAGGTTAAAATAAAGCTGAGGGGGAAAAGCAAAGCCCATTCAATTCCACAACCAGAT
This sequence comes from Netta rufina, assembly GCF_964035555.1. Taxonomy (NCBI): domain Eukaryota; kingdom Metazoa; phylum Chordata; class Aves; order Anseriformes; family Anatidae; genus Netta; species Netta rufina. Next base: position 30,537,342 of record NC_140125.1, on the reverse strand, counting down.
ACTTTTGCACACCCACACAGGTATCTACATGACCAGGACACAGGTGCTGGCAGAGGGATAACTTGACAAAAGCCTCTCAGACAGCAGATTCACTTCTGAACCTTCAAGGCTTTTGTTGTTCTTTAATAGTACATCGTAACTTTAGAAATTATTTTCAGTGTGAGGGCTCTGTGAGGGAACACTGGTAAAAGCAGCATGTGGCTCTGTCTCCTGTAGTGATCTATGAGGAGTCTGACAAGGTCCTGCAATGCTGTTAATACCTGCTTTACTAGGTCTCTCAAATAGGAACACCTCCCCCCTTCTGGACCTCAAACTACATACAACAATGTCTAGCATTTTTGGCAGCATAATCTTGCATTTTGGACATAAGCCCAAAAATCTGAAGAAATGGTGACATTTACCCAAGGTAACAAAGATTATTACTGGAAATTATGCCAAACAATCCAAAGGACAGGAAGGAGATGACGCTCTGTAGCCACCTGGGATGCACCTTTCTATAGACCCTCGTGTTTGTTTACCTCAGATAAAGCTGAAGAAAAGTGATTGCAGTTTTTGTGCATTAGGTGATAAGCATTTCCTTTGAATTCTTTTCCAAGCTCTTCTACTATTTTTTCTATGTCATCTTCCATAAAGTCAGTACTGCCTAGAACCACAGCCTCTCTAGAAAGAGAAACAGAGATTAGAAAATGATTAGGCTGCCATAAAATAAGTAGATAACTGTTCTTAAAGTGCTCAAAAATTACCCTACTGCAGGTGGGGAAATCTTTCTGCCCTCCTAGAATAACACACTTTTTCTATTGCATTTTACAGCACCACTTCCATCTTACATGACGTTATTTTCTTGCTGACTGCCCACCTCTATTCCACTTAAGTTCTCTGCAGCTTAACTCACAGAAGTGCAGGCTGCAATTTTCCCCTCTTCTCCAAAGGATATTGTTTATGAAAGACAGCTGGGAATAGGCAGGAGTTTGTAATGCAAGGAAGGGTCAAGACAACCACACTGAGAAACCACAAAAAAAAAAAAAAAAAAGACGTGGAAACCTTGAAAAGCAACACGATTACCTTTGTATAAAAATTTCACTACCTTGAAAGAGTTACCCCACTGTATATATGGAGAATAATAGAAAGCTAGCTACGAGTCCACATAATTTATGCACATTTAAGGAATTTAACGGTACGCTAAAAATAATGTTCTTTGCTGCCATCACCTCTTCCCATTTTTCAAAGAAAAGAAAACACGCTATTATCTCACTAAGTCAGAAATCCTTGGGTACCATTTAACACACTTAAAAATCCTTATTTCCTTATCCTTAAAAATACATTCAGCAAGCTGTCCTTTTAGCATACCTTCTCAAAACAAGAAAACAGATATTTTTCTTACTTAAATTTAAACGTTTCTCCTAGCTCAGAAGCATTTCCTGGTGAAATTTCAAATATTCCAGAAAAAGGGTATGGATGACCACCGTAGGCAAATTCTGAAAAAGAAAGCTCAGGTTAAAAAAAAATAATAATGCCGTAAGATGACAGTAAAGAATAAGAGACCTCATCAACTGGTATATCAATTGCAAGGATCTTCTAGTCGATGAGAACTTCACAAGGACCTAAACCTAGAAACCAGGGCAACAAATGCAAAGAACGACCAACTAATAGGTTGACTTCTAAGTCAATAAAACTAAGTGAAATTTGACAAAAAACTTGCTATATCAGCATGCAGGCTTAATTAATAAGTGTATATAACTGGTGGGATTTTCAATTTAACTTTTAAATCTTCACTTATACAATTAAAGCAATGTTTTTTACATGCGCTTACCTCCACAAGTCTACTTAAATATTTACAGATTAGGGATTCAAAGTACAGCATCCTCAAAGGTCTGATGGTACACTACAGCTGTACGCGTTGCCAACTAGTATTGGCCTAAAAGGTTTTTGAGTTTTTTGATATGTAAGAGTTCAACTATCCTGCGTTCTTCTCTAAGAAGAAAGTAAACCAGTGCACAGATCTGAAGTCTGCACCTAACATCTGCTGGCACAAGCCCTTACAGTTCATGAAGGTATCAGTGTGCTTTAACTTCCTTCTGTGTCTGTAAGATAACACACCACGCCACACCCTGGGTATAATAAAAAGCTTTAAGCATGACTTCACACTTCCTTTCCTAAAAACTTGAAATACATCATCCAAGTCTAGCATTCAGCTTTGTGGATAACCTTTTTTAAAACAGGTTAATAAATAAAGTTTGAGGTACTGTGAAAAATGCAAGTCATTGTTCTAGCAGGGGCACGACCTAATATGAGAAAGCTGTTACAAGCTGTACAGGAAGGGAGACGTGGATTTGGCACAGCGCAAGGACTGGGTTTCACACACACCACTACTAGGAGTCAGGCCCTTCTGGTTTGGATTAGAAGAAATTCAAAGAAGATTTTAACTGTAAGCATTGTATTTCATCAACTCCCCGTTCCTCTGATAACACCTGAAAACCCAGTTACAACGCTACTATTATGGTAGCTGCAACACCTACAGCGTAAGATACTTGCACAATGGGGTCTTTGGATCAGCTCACAACCCCCATTGCTTTTCCTCACCTCCAAACACATTCCAATAAAAGAAAAATAACAAGTATATGTAAATATACATCTAATCAGACTACTTTTAGCAACACCATCACCTCAGAAAGGGATTTTACTTCTAGGTATGTATGTCTAAGACCTAAGCTTGCACCCCTTCTGGCCGGGTCTGGAATTGAAGTGGCCTGCGTAAATCAGGAAGCTGCCTCCCAGAGTACAACCCACTGGGCAAAATCAGGACATATCACTATTTATCAGCAGTGTATCTTTCGTAAATAAACAGTATGCATAAGATACCTTTTAAATAAACTCTCCCTAAAACAAATAAATCTACTAATAAGGAATAGACCACAACAGATTAGTCTCTATAGTTAAAAATTAACTCCTTGCAGAAGTGCTGGCAGAATACTGACGAAACATGATCCATCATGCTTGTGTGAAACATACATTATTTTTTTTTAAACAATAGGTATTTCTAAACCCAAACCAAATATTGCTATTTCTAGTGGGAAAAAAATGTACACTTTTTCACAGCTATATAGCTTTACACAAGAACGCAAGATGCATATCAGTAATCTGATAGTCAAGTGTTTTTTGTTTTTTTTCCCAGAGACAGAAGAGATGAGAACTTGAAAACAACAGGTTTCAGGACCAGCTTTCTCTCACTACCCCAAACCCATTTTTGTTTGAATAATACTGTTACTTAGACAAACAAAAGAGTAAATTATAGTTTTCTTGTACATACCTCGGCCATACACCTCTATACCTGAATGGAATACTCCAATTCCAAGGGAAGAAGTATACTCATTCATCCAATACTAAAAAGAAAACAGAACAAGAAGGCTCTAGTTAGTTTCCAATACAGATTTGTCTTCTCACAGCACATCAAAAGGATAAAAGCCAACCATAAAACCAAACTGCACAACCCAGTTTTTAAACAGGAACAGAACACACTATTAAAATTCCCCAACTGTACACAGTCAATTAATTCCATTAGGTTTTACTCGATGTTTTAGTGCTGTCAGTGCCTGTCAACCAAGGAGACTATACTGGGGAGAAATCCAGATCAACTTTATTTGTCAACAGCTTACAAAAGTTTCCCATGAGTTGACTACATGCTGGATTCAACTACAATAATTTTGCAGGAGCTTTTTTTTTTTTTTTTTGGAAAGAACATCAAAACATAGGACTAACATACACACACCAATTGTCCCTTGGAGCAATGACCATTTTTTCTTATGACCAGATGATGACAGGACGCTCAGAGATATTTAAGATGAAATTACCTTGTATTACGTGTTTGATTACTCAATTGGTAATCACCATACAATAGGCTAAACTCTCAGCAGGCTCCTGACGTATCTGTCTCCACACAGCAAGTGCAAGACCTTTGCAGACACCTGGTATGTGTTTCTAGCATATCACTTCTATGATAAAAAACAGATTGCAGCTGTATTTCAAAGTTATCACTTCCTGGGTTCTTTTAATTCTAACACACAAACCACACTCCCTCAAAAAAAGGAAAAGGAAAGAAAAAAATTTCTTGGCACTATTTTCTATTTAAAAAGTAGCAGCAGTGAGGGCCTATCAGGAGCTAACAATTATCCTCAACACCATAAAGGCATACAGAGTTTGAAAAAAAATGAAAACCTCAAAGTTACTGCCTTTTCTTGGCTATATCACCACCTTGAAAATATCAGTCTCCAAGGAGCAAAAAAATTTCCGAGTGAAACAATTTAAAGAGGAACCTCAAACAAAGGCTTCAAAGAAAAAAGTCTAAGCAGTGTCCTTAAAGCTGAAATTGGCTAGCAAGGAAAACCTCTCAAAAATACATGAAAAACATTATTTTGTCAATTACTCCAGTAGTGGTAACCTTCCTCCCAGGTCACCCAGACCTGAAGCACACCACAGACTTCAAAAAGTCAGCTGGCAGTCAGGATAGAGACTGAGGCAGCATCCTCAGCGAGTTACTACTTGTTTTGTAAACAGGAAGGAGAAAAATCCATCTTATTTGCACAAACTGTTGACACAGTAAGCGCTTTCTGATGTGAAGTCACTATTAAAACATCACAACCGATGATATAAATGTAAAAGGTTACAGATGTCACACTGTTGATGTGTACTAGCTGGGGCTGGTACATAATTTACAGACATTTTAGTCATCCTGGCATTTAACGTGCAGTGGGAGAATGAGACGTTTTTCCTCCAGTGAGGATCATTCTCACTAAGTTTTGGACTGAGAAGCTTCTTTGTGAAAATCAAAGGAAGTTCAATGGCAAAAAGAGCAAGTCAGGCCACATATTACAAGTTTTCAAGCATCAGAAATGCATGCATTTGGCTTTCACAATCAGCCTTACCCTGAGGATTGTCAAACCTAGAGGCAGTGGTCTCCCACATTCAGTTACCCGCAGTAGCCAAACATCTGCACCCCATTTTTTCCAGCCTAAACTTGACAGCAGCGCTGCAGGCGCGGGACTTCAGTGACTAAGGACTTAATGATCATGTCTCCAGAAATGCCAATTGTGGGAAATCTTGACAATGTGAGTTAGCAGCAGGCAGGTCTTGCTCCTTGTGTTTATCGAAAGCTAACAGTCACTGAGATCTGGGGGTACAGTTTGCTTCAGAGTAAGCTTCACACTCAGCTTTGTTAAGGGATCACTGTGCTAGTGAGCGTGGTATAGATGACCACGCTAAATCACCACCTTAATCTGTTTAAAGGCTTCCCAATTCTCTCCTCCCTCTCTCCAGAAGAGAGAGCAGAGTGCTCATCCACATGCGTCTAATCAGCCTTTTCAGGTCGAGCTACCTCCAGGAACACGCTGGGTTAGGTTTGCTCTGTACAGAACGACGGAACAGGGAGGACAGAAGAAGAGGGGATGCAAGGAGAGAGGTAAGACTGCCCAAATAACTTAATGAGTTCACGAGCATAAGAAATAGACTGTTCATTGAAGGGAAATTAAAGCTTACAGAAGAATGCAAGAGATTCCCAAATGTAGACCTGCTTCAGTTCTGAAGCCAGTTTTCCTCACTTCTCCAGCTCACTGTTTCAAAATAGTTTTACTTTTTTTTTTTTTTTTTTTTTTTTTTTTTTTTTACACAATCAGAACTACAGGAATATTCAACATATAAGCTGTCAGCACAGGAAAAAAGTTTATTTGTCTAGGGAGAATGCGTCCAAGTCTCTGTAACCTCACACTGAGCCGGTAAGCAGCCCTGGTTAGTGGCAGCACTTCAGTATGCGGGGCTCATATGGCTCCAAAAACTGAGCAGTGGTAGCAAATTTAACAAGTGTTAGCAGCTTGAAAGAAGTGCCTACAGCACTGCACTTAACACTTCCAGCAAGAACCGAGTAGGTTAACTGACGAATTTTAATACGGCAGAATTACTTTCCCCTAGGAACAGTAATTAGATCTAATTATTACTTAATCTGGATCAGTTATTGGAAGGTGGGTCACATCCTCTCATTGAGCAAAATGCCTTATCTCACTGAGGAAAGGAACACGGGAAAATGCAGCTTCAAGTGTGCTGAATTTGGCTGCAGCTGGCAAGGTACGGTACAACTTACAGAATAGAGATTGCCCATAAATGAGATATATACAGCTCACTGGTTCAGTAACATGACAAACTCTGGAATCCCAAACCGATCCCAAAAGCTACATCCTTGCTTTCATTACACAGAACAGGTTCCCTTCACCTAGTTTTGATCTGAATTTAACTACAGTAGAACGTGTAAGAGCACTGTCCCACATCCTCAGTATTTTGCAGTCCTGTGAAACAGGGATCGGTGTTTAATGCATGTACCAACAGAAATTAGAGAAACATTTTTCTATGTGGGCAATAAAGACGTCACTGATACGAAAAACAGATTAATCCCAGTGCTTCAAAAGTATCTTTGTTACGCTCTTCAGAGCTTTCATTTATGTTAATGCTTTAGATTGTTATAGCTTTACTTGATGAGTGAAAAAGATGGTGCTACTTTGGACACACAAAAAATAGAATCCTAAAAAAACAAAAAAAACAAAAAAAAACAATTTTACTATATTGAATACTGCAGTTCTCAAAACACAGTAACTGTTTTCATCTGACCATTTCTATGATAAGAAGTTCTCAAAGGCATGAACAGAAGCACACAAACATGCCCTTAAGTTTCTTTCTCTCCAGGAAGCTACCACTACAAGAAAGTAAGCTCTCAAGCACAACACATACACACCCCTCCTCAGCCTCTGGTTTTATCCCAGATTTTCTCCTTCTCAAATGCTAAGGAAAGCAGAAGGGACATGCTCTGAAATGAACCAACTCAGTCCTGTACAGAGCTCCAGCAGCAGCGAGGTCACCCATGAGTCCCCTGCATATCTACGTGGCTGTTTTGGGAACTGAGCTACAGCTAGCACCCGGGTCAACACGAAGCTGTTCCTACAACTGCTGAAGCTACAGCAGCACTGGTTCTGTCAACAAGTGACTAATAGTGTTCTCTGATTAAAAAGAAACAACACAACAATAACAACCCCACAAAGCCCAACCTCCCCCAAAACTCCTCCAAGTGCTGTGAAACACCAGAAGCGAGAGCAGCAAGCCTGCGAGGGCCTCAACACACAACTGGTGGCCTTTGATGAAGGAGCAGAACTTCAGGACGGCTGCAATAAAAGATTCTTCCCTTCTCCCCCCTCGCACTTAGTGCTCCAAACGATGCATTACCAATGATTTCAGTAGGCTTTCTTCATGCAGTAACAAACGCTACGCAACATGAAAGTCAGGCTTTAGTTTAGGCTCCTGCTTCAAACCAGCTTAAAACAGACTGAGACATCGTTTGTGAAAGAGATCGAGGCTGTGCACAGACAGTGGCGTTCAGACACCGTCAGAAGCTCTGTTTTTCTTTCCAGTTAGAAGGAAAACTGTTTCTCTAGCTGTCAAATAACATAGATGTCATTATAAAACAGCAAGCACAGCTGAAGTAGGATAAAGAAATATTTTGCTCAGGGGTCTCAGCTTGCACTGTGTATAATTTGTGGTGATGTACAGCTTTGACAAGTGCCACAGCTGCAGACCAACACACAAAAACCCACCCCTATGTGACCAGACATCCACTAGTAAGGCCGCTTGTTGCTTGTTTCTTTTGGACAGTGCGTGCTGAGTAGAGGTGGTGGCTTTGCAGACTCCTCTACTTCTTGCTGTGGACAGAGCCCTCCCAAGCACAACAGGACAGCTGTCAGAGCCCTCTGCACAAACCAGGGCTAGTTTTTATGAGTACGACCTTTCTGTTGCTTCCCCTGCTCCTGTCAGACCTGCTAGGGGAAGTGAATAAAACCCACCTCCAGACTCAGCTCTGGAGGATGCAGATTCCTGCAAAGATGTCTCAAAAATAAGTGACAAAGCACTGAAGCAGCACTGAAGCCACCCCCCGCCCCCAAATGCTCTCACAGTGAGAACAGATTTTGCAAGACCATCACATCACCATCTAAGCAGGTGTTTACACATGAGGCCATCTCTTCTGTTAGTTTTCACGGCTGCCTGTAAGCAGGGCTCTGACAACCTCTGGCACGGCCACGCATGCCTCTGCAAGGACACTGGATCTTCCCCGTTCACAAGTCAGAGGTGTGTCAAGCCTTTGCCTTTGAAGATAACATCTTGGGTATGAGTCTTGAAAGTAAAGCCCTGCTTCTTCCTCTGTACAAGTATCCATAGTTAATATACATAAAAACAGCTCTCTTAACACTAGAGGAGCTCCTCCTATGCACGTTTCTAAATTGTAGCCCAAAGAAGTCATGCGTACCTGTGTCATAAAGCATCCATTCCAAACCTCCCATAAATAAAGCACGCTGACTGTCATACGGCATCCCATATGTGCACAACCAGGTGAGCAAAACCCCACTTTCTGCCCCTCTGAGGGGTCACAGTGACAGTGTTGCTCCCGTCCCCAGCCTTTCCCCCCCACTCTCGGAGAGGAAGGGAAACCAAAGCAGGACTAACAGGTTACGCGTGCTGGTGGCAGAAATCAGGCACGGGAGGTGACACAGGGAATCCTTTGGCAGGGACGTTACTTTCTTCCGCTCCAATACTTACCACAGAAACCAGTGACGGGGATCAGAGTAGCTGCTATATAACCTCACATATAGTCTTAGTTTCACGTGAGGCAGCTCCCTGCTAGCAAACACTCGAGCACTTGAGCCTGAGTGCTCCCAAGCACAAAGATGCATTTTCCCTCTGCCAGCAGCCAGACTCCACACTCCACACCTTTGCCCTTTCAAAACACCAAAAGTTTACTTTAAAATGGTGGCAGCGGCAGGGGGAGAGCCTCTCCAGAGCCAGCTAAGTAACGCAGACACTGCTGCTACCTGGAGCTGGCTGTTAAGCGCCACCGTCCCCGCACCAGGCGGCCCAAAACACGGGCAGAGGCGAGCTCGTGGCGCTCGTGCTCCTTCCCAGCGGCTGACGGGCATTAGCAGATAATATTTTCCCCACATCGCTGATCCGCGGGGCCTGTGCCCCGCTCACACCTCACCCGTTACCATGGCGGCTGAACCGGACCCCGGGCAGCCCCGCAGCCGCTGCCGGTGTCCCGGGCAGACCGCAGGGCACAGGACCACGAGCCGGGCTGAGGCAGTGCCTTCCCTTCTGCCCACACCGAGGCTGTTCGCGAACCCGTCCCTACAAACCCCGAGCAACTTTTCTCCCCGCAGCGGCCGCCCCCAGAGGGCACCCAGCGGGGGGGGCACCCCCCGGGCCCCTTCCCTCCCTCCCCCCGAGCAGAGGGGAGCCCCCCGGTGCCCCTCACCATGTCGTAGACGTTGAGGACGACCAGCTGGTTCGCCATCGCCCCGCCGGGCGGCTATCGCGGCGCGGGCACCCCCGGGGGCCGCTTCCTCCTCGTCCTGCCTGTTGCTGCGGGGCGGCGGGGGGCGGCGGGCACCATGGAGCCGCCGCCGCGGAGGGACGGGGACGGCGCCTCGCCCGCGGCCGGCGGCGGGGCCGGGAGCGGGCGGGCGGGCGGAGGGGTGGGGGGGGAGAACGGGGAGCGGGAGCGGGCCCCGCCCCGGCGGCCAGAAGGGAGCGGGAGGGAGGGGAGAAGGCGGCGAGGGGCGAGCGGCGGCGGCCGCCGGGCAGCCCCCTCCGGTGGGCGCAAAATGGAGCCGCTGCGGCCCGCCCCCGCCTTCCGCCGGGCCGCCGGGGACTACAGCTCCCGGCGTGTCCCGCGCACGGCCGCCGCCGCCGCGCAGGTGTGCGCAGGGGGCTCCCCTCCCCTCCCCTCCCCTCCCCCGGCCGCCATCTTGTGTGGGGGAGCGCTAGGGTACGGCCCGGGCGCGTGTGTCTGGAGGAGGACAAATGTTTTCTGTCTTGCAGCGCCTAACCTGAGGCGCAAATGGCGTTTACAAGCATATACACCGCTACGTAAAAGGTGCCCTTCGCAATAGGGTGCCCTCTTGAGAGGACGTACCTCACCCCACTGGTGTTCTGGCTCCTGTTACCCTTACCTGCAGTGCCCGCGGGGGGAGAGCCCCTTGGCACGCAGAACAGCTCCATTCCCTCCAGTACTGCAGGGTGACTGAAACGGTTACAAAAGCATCATGGAATCACAGAATCATAAACGTTGGAAAAGACCCCCAAGGTCATCTGCTCCAACCATCCCCCTACCACCAATGTCACCCACTAAACCATGTCCCTAAGTACCACGTCCAACCTTTCCTTGAACACCCCCAGGGACGGTGACTCCACCACCTCCCTGGGCAACCCGTCCCACTGCTTGACTGCTCTTCCTGAGAAGAAATGTCTCCTAATTTCTAACCTAAACCTCCCCTGGCGCAACTTGAGGCCATTCCCTCTTCAGACAGTAATCTTTGGTTAGAGGAAATGATATCGTTGCAAAAACCTGTCAAAGGTTTGGCTGCTGGTTGTCAAATACGAAAATTTATACACCAGCCTAAGAGACTGATGTATAAACCTCAGGTCCGTCTGAGCTGCTGAGGGCTGCTGGCAGTAATCCCTTAGTTGGCCAGTGAAACTGTAAGCCTGTGGACAGGATGCCTGTAACTCCTTTGGGTCATGTTCTTCATCTGCTCCTTTGGCCGGCAGCTAGGAAACAAGCCGGCTGTTACGAAACCAAAAGGTTTTGTGGAAAGAAGGCCGCTTCCATATCGGGGAATGCTGTGGAAAATATGATTGTATCTTAAAAACAGCAGGGGTCAAAAACCTTCTCTGAAAAGACAGGGACTTCTTTTCCAGCTAACAGTATTCGTTAACTGGAAAAGAGAAGTACAGAAGTCTGCAATGACTTCTAGCTAATGATTTTCTTCATTCTCCTGCTTGTTCCTTGTCTACAAGATGCAATGTGAAGAAGAAAGAGGAAAACATAACTTCTAGCCTATAGTGATAGGAGAGAGATAAAATCCATATTTTTTGAAGAAGGCTGAAAAAATAAAGTTCTAAGGTGTCATTTATTTGACTTGGAAGCTGAACTTTGGTATTTAAATATTAGACTTATTACACAGAGTAGTACGATAATGCTATATATCTCTCTTCCTCAGTGATACAGTGATATTTTCATGCCATTATCTGCGAAAGACAGGAAAATCCTTTTGAGCAAAAAGACTGGAGATTAGCTAGGTGTCAGACACAATGTTAAACATATGTGAATGCTGCAGAAAGTTATGCCTTACATGGTGTATTTCATACCAGGTTGTATTTATAGGTTTAGTTTGGAGAGTGAGCAAGTACGGTATGAGGCTACGTCAAGATACTATGATCAGTTTGGCAATTTGGATGTTAAAATATAATCAGAGGACAGCATATGATTTTCAAGATCTCACTCCAGATCTGCAACCTGTACCTTACCTCTCCAGTGATGAAGGGGTAGAAAACCATGATTTCCTGAGGCTTAGTATGGATGCAGACAAGGACAATATTATGGACTCTGCAACACTGGAAACTACAGGACTATCAACTAATCCAGGGATATCCACCAGTGGTGATGGTAAAACACACTTTGACCTGTGATACTACAGTACGTGGCACTAAAGTACACAAAAAAACTCTTTCTACTGTATAAATTTCTATCGCATTTGGTACCAAAGTGGAGGTGTTACGGAAATGGCTGTCAGTTTAGGATTTACCGATGAGAAGTCAGAAGATTGCAATGATAGAACAGTAAGTACCCAGTAAGTAAGGTCCCGAAAAAGCAGCTGACTATTCCAGGCCCTGCATGCTGATGGCACAGAGGAGCTGAAACTGATGCTGCTACTTTGGCATGCACAGAATCAGTGACATCTTGGCTGAGTAACTGTGGTAACCAAAGTTCTTGAGCTCATGGGGTCTTTGTTCATTGAAGATGACTTTTGATCCTAAGTAGCTACAGTTTGGAAAGTCTTATGAGAAGGTGGTGGAGAGGAGTCAGGCCAAGCTCTTCTTTCCATGTCAGGATGCAGTACAGGCTGCTCAGGATAAGTCTCCTACAAAGTATTACTTCCAGGACCCCTGAGCCTGTACTTTAGGCATCTTAGGTTAGGGGGTAGTGTTCAGCAGTGGACACTGTTACCTCAAAAGAAGTGTTAATGTGTGAACTCCAGGGCTTCTGCTTTGTAAAACTGAAAGCCAAGCTGCTTGGGCCTTGAATCGGAACCTAGAAAATCTCCTCAGAGAAGAACAAAAACCAAAATCATTGTCTGTCCATCTGTGAAGTTTTATTACATTTAATTTATACCATAACATTTTAAATTGCTTGTACGGGAGAAATGCATTTAAAAGAGCAGTCAGTGTTCATGTGTTTATGGAAAACGCCATTTTCTGGTTTGTTTTCAGAGATACAGAAACAGTAGAGGAGCACCAGTTTTCAGCCATAATGGAGAACTGAGAGAACACCAAGGCAGCTTAGAGTCACAGAGAAATGCAGAGTGCCCCACACAGGTGTTGCTACAAACCTCCTGTGCATCCCACACATCAGACATTCTCACAGGTAAGGTGGAACACAGATGGGCAAATGCTCCGGGAGGAACTGGAGGGCTCTAATTTGTACTTCAGCCCATGGACCAACCTGTTTTAAGGGAAGACTGGCTTCAGTAGGAACAGATTTTCACTGCAGGTGAGATTTCTAAGTTGATTACCATTTTTTTTTCTGATTTCGGTCTTGGTACAAACTGTACAGAAATAGATGGGATATGAGTCATGCAAAATGAATCAGTAACAATGTTTAAAAATGTGCATGTATTCAAGCCAGATTTCTACAGCTTTTCATAATCTTTATGAATTTTTTCATAAACTGTGAACATCAAATTAGATTGTAACAATTTCACCATTTATTCACTATCGCGTTTAATTAAACCTATTTTAGGAAAAATAGAAAAAATGCCATTAACAGCATAAGCTCTGCAAGGCATCTTAACTTGACAATAAAAAAATTCTGGCTAGAAGTGCAAAAATGTCTTCATCTGGAATTAAAAAGTAGATGCAAGTAAGACTTAACTGATATAACAAATATTATAACCCTTACTTTTATATACTGAAGGAGTGAATAAGCTTGAGAGGATATACAATCCAAATACATGCTATTAAGGTAGAATTAACATTTGTTAAATATCAGTAAAACATGCAGTATCAAAAAAAAAGTCTTCAAGAACATATAATATTCCCTTTGTGCACTGTGCTACTCAGTTTTGGAACTGAATTGGCTGCAAACCTTCTACAGAGTGGAAACTTTGCACAAGTTCTATCAGACTTTACATTGAAAAGTAATGCTAATATCTCAGGTAAGCCAGTGAAAGCCATAAAGAGGTGAAACTAACTCAAGCACGAGGCTCACACCTGTAGCTACCACTGACCTTTAACATACAAGTTAAAGTTACATTGACTAGCATGCCCTTTATATATGAAACTAAATAAATTAAATAATATTATAGAGATATTAAAAGTGCTTACAAAACCATCCTTTATTAAACAAGATTGATTTGATTAAGGTTCAAGAATAAAGCCTGTTTTAAATAAAAGGTACTGGGGTATTTAGAAGTTCATTTGGTTTAAAAACCTTACCAATACCACATATCTTTTGTACAGAACACAGGAAACAAATTTAATATATTAAATAATAGTCATACTTAGAAACGTTTACTAGCTGATGCCTTTCCATTATTAGTGTATGGACTGCAAAGAATGCTATTAAATCACAAACACTGAAATAAGAAAAGCTGTTAGGTTATTTTCATAATTGAGAGCAAAGGCAGAGAATCTTATGAAACTGTCCAATACCCAACATCACCCATCCTTGCATACTTAATGAAAAATTTGAGTTCTTGTTAAACAGATTAGAATTAGCATTAAAATTATTTAAATCCTTCTGTAGTTATAAGTAACGCTTGAATTATTTTGTAAAATTTTACTACATTTGCAGTTATGATTAATTTTTCTGCAGTAGAGTCAACATTTGTGAGCATTCAGGTGTGCAAATATGGATTTTTACATGTGCCATGCCTTGGAAAAAGCACTTTCTACAAGAGTCACCCCAGCATTATCCGCAGGGCTTTAACCATGAGGTAATATGTCTCTGCATAAATCAGGATACAAAGGAACACATACAGCTTTGAGAGAGGTTAGAGAAAGCTTTATAACAGTCATCTCTTTACTGTAGGTTTAGTGTAAGCAAGGAATATTGCAGAAACTGCGGTGCATTAACCAGTCCTCACTGTTTTCAGACTGACCTCTCTGCTGGTGGTTCAAGCATGTACACTTGAAAAAGGAGAAGAAAAGCTTAAACTCTTGTTTTTCAGGTTGTGCAAAAAAGGTTGGCACAAAAAAAACTGGCACAGGAAACTTTTTGGTTTCAAGTGTAAGGGTAGTGGTTAGAAATACACAACAAGGAAACGTGAACAATGTTTGTTTTATTGACTCGTTGTTAGAATTTACAGATCTATTGTATATTCCCCCAAATATATGGAATGTGGGGTAGTTCACTGAATATTATACAGATCAACTTTTTTTTTTTTTTGTAGTGGACGAAAATGTTAAAATACAAAATCGTTAATTTAATGCAAAAGAAAGGCAAAAATTCTTCAGTAGAAACTATACTCTCATAAGTTCTTGAAAACCATAACATGATAGGCCATTTTCAAAGATTTTCAGATTACCTGTGTTTATTTATGAACAGTATGGTTCTTTTTTTTGTAGCTGCCTCATTGTTTTGAGACTATGTAGTAAGTACTTATGCTGTGGACTAATCTGAAAAATGGAGAAGTCAAGAATTCCGAGAATGATACCAGAATCATTTCTAAGTTGTAGCTAGGGAACAGTGAAAACATTGTTAACACCAAAGCAAAAGGAAATCCCGAGGAAAAAATATTTTAAAAATACAAATGGTCAGCATTTTATCTTTTTTTTTTTTTTTTTGCCCCATATCATTACACTTTTTCACATTAAAGAAGACAATAACCTGTAGTTTGGGTCTAATATCCCCACTCTGAACACATAAATGGCATTATGACTAGAAGCCCAAACAATGTAATTCTTAGAAGTGCTATTTAAAATTTGATTCTGCTCATACATCCTTCATTTGTTCTGTTCTCATGAAACTCAAAACAAGATCTGTAATTCTGAACAGAAACAAAAAGAGTTGCTTCTGAGGTAGTTCTGAAAAACAATCAGACACAGTTTTTTGTTGTTGTTTTATTTAATATACAGGTAGTAGCTAAAAATTATAAATGGATTCTGCTATGTAAATGTTCAACTGAGCACAAATTCAGTGTCCAATGAACATAAATTATGTAATTCAGTCCCTTCACAGCACTATTAAGAAACTACCAGTAATTTACCAAACACAAATATCAGTCCTTAAAAAACATGTATCTCTCCTTAAGATGACATCTTAGAGAACTTGCTGATCTTACAGTTGGAAGTCAGTCTGCATTCAGTTTATCATACTCAGTCTCTGTTATACAGATCTCAAGACTACTACTGGACAGAAAAGACAATACAAAACAGACAGGGAACTTTGAAGTGCCTCAGAATTTACTTCTGATGCTTCAGAAAATATTTTCCTTAATCTGAAAGAGTTACGAAGATGCTTCATAATTATGGCTGAAGTCCAGACAAGAACATCTTGGGCAGACAGGACAAAGTACTAGCTCTGTGGATTTTATATAACATATTCTGTCATTTCCTATCCAGCTCGGCTACTTGAAGGTTAAAAAAACAAACATACAAAAATAAACCACAACCACCAACAAAAAGAGCAAAAGACTTAGTGGTTCATATATTCTCTTTACATTCTTTCAAACGCTTATGACTTCCTGATATGGCTTCCAGTGGGAATCTAATCAATCAAGCAGCAAAAAAAAAAAAAAAGGTTACTTACTCAAAGTTTTTTCTCAGGATATATTATTGTCTGTATATACATGTCTACATTAATACCATCCATATGCGTACGTAAACTCTATCTGTTAGAAAACTGTCCTGTTAATATAGATAAGATACACTAACATATAAGATATGAAGGGGTGCTTCTAGAGAAGAAGAATGAACTTTATAGGAAAAAAGATGCATACAAAGATTTCCTGAGCTAAATGTCAAAAACCGTCTAGGATAAGAATTTTATGTATGTTCTAAAAGTCACACTGTCTTTATACAAAAGAAAGGTTAGCCATGAGGAACTGACTCTCTCACCTAAGTTAATGGGACAAGGTAATGACTACTGAAGAGGTTATCTTAGAGGACAAGTTTAGAAGTAGTCAAAGGATTTCCTTTTCAACAGATACAGAAATTTAATTAAGATTCCATTAAAAGAACAGATTGATATGAAACTGGGTGGGGGGGAGCGTATTTTACAGGCAATCGGTGTGCTTTAGGTCCTCGTTATCATGAAGGCTCTGTCCCAGCTGTTCCTTCCCCTACCACTAAGGAGGCAGCTAATGAGGCTGTGTGAAGACAGGCTTGTGTCCTGCAGGAACAGGTGCTTGTAGTGGCCTTAACCAGAAGGCTGTTTTACATCAAGGAGTTAATGACCCACGTAACAGCTGACTTGAGCAGGCACATGCGTGTGCTGTGCTGTACATATCACTTGGATGTTGGATGAACTTACTAATTGCAGCAGAGAAGGCTATACGTGGCTTTTTCTTGGCACCTGGCCTGGCACGTCTCGTCTTATCTTGACATGAAGCAGCATGTTCATGTATCTTTTCACTTGAGAATAGAAATGATAAATAGAGTTGGTTACTTCCAAGAAAATCCCATAATAGCTCTAAAGACTCCTGTGCTGGCAAATCTCACCACGGATGATATCTGTGCAGCAGGCTGTGCCCTGACTAAAGGTCTAGCCAATGCTGTACAACTTGGGGTTCCCAGCATCTGAAGGGATGTAAGGTATCTACACTATCCCCTTTTACCTTTTCTTATCGCCAATAAATGTTGTTTTAATCAATACCTAAAGTAGTCCACGTGCCTTTCTTAATGGGATCCGTAACTGACACTTGCTAGTGGTGCAATACAGTAACTGTTTTCTATGTTTTGTGATGTAACTTTGAAGTACAGTGGGTTTTGCCAGATCAGATGAGTGGAATCCCAAAGGACAGGGTTAACTGGAAATGATGGCTTCTAAATCAAAGTCTGATGAAAGATGTCAAATAAAGATTAAGATGCTTCCAAAAAGAGCTTCAAATGACTGTCCTGTGAAGTCACTTTTTTATTAATAACATTCTGTGCCTATTGGGAGATAAAAAAAAAAAAAAGGCCAATACTGAAGGAAGGTTCTTTTATATTTTAAGAGGTATCAGAAAGTTGTGAGGCTACAGAAGATAGAAGAGAAAGTTTCCACTGTTCAGACTCTACATACATTGGCTGTCATAATGTTGAACTTCTGGCTGTACTGTAAAACTTAAAGGACCCTTCGTCTGTATCATAACTGTCTGGATGGTCAGAAGTATGTGTCTGTGATAGCCAATACATCATCCATTGAGGATTTTCAAGTTACGTGTGCTGCTGGTGATGCAAGTTTTTGGTGTTTAGGTAGGCTTTCTTCTCTTACTCTCGTTTGATGGTGACTTGTTACGTTAGGGGGAGGACTCTGTATAGGAATTACTGTCACTCAAATGAAAGGGTTCAGATGTTTTTTTCCCCTCCTTCCAAAAGCCAGAGCCTCTGGCAATTCCAAAAATCATTTGGTTGTTGGTCTCAGTCAAAGCCAATGATCTCCTGAGAAAGACAGTGGATAGCGTGTCTGGTTTTAACTGCGGGTCTCCTAGCTTGGGAACTTGTTGCGCATGTCAGCACAAGCAAAGCTCCTAGGCACATCGATTGCCTATAAAACATGTTTAGCTGCGATATTTTCTAGCTAGTATTACATACAGCTACATTATAATAGCTAGAATTGAGTGTCCTTTTCTAACCAAAACACTTAGAATTCTGATCGTGAAAGTATTGTAAACAGATAGATTTAGCTGTAATGATGAAATAGATTTCAAAAGATTTACCCTAAATGTAGCTATAGCTGTGCTTCTACTGTCAAGACCACAGATGGACTACTAAAAAAGCTTACTGATTTGTAATTACATTACCACCCCTTTGAGCAAAAGCCCAGATTTGGGGTCCTGTGAAAGAAACTTCTTCAGATGGGAAATACACACTATGAAGGTGACCTAACTGCCAAGGAAACTACAGATAAATAGGATATTCAAATGGAGTCCTTTCCAAACTGGCATCAGAAAACAAAGTCTGTCTCTGGCTTTACTGTGGAGAAGATGTCAAACAAATACGTCTCTCTGAACAACATACAGAACACAGGATTTTGCAGAAATTTCATGCCAGATACTCCAACCTTGTGTGCAAGAAATAACTCTTTCTTTGCCTTTAATTTTTAGGAAAGTTGTACAGAGTTTTTGCTGCTTATTCCACTTCCATTGGCTTGAACCCACTCTCCTCACAGCTTCTTGCTGTGTGCTTGCATCCGAGGACTTTTTTTTAGTTCTGTAATCCCCTTCTGGCTTCCTGTCTAGCACTCTTCCTTGTGTTCTACTATTTATATTACAAAAGTGTTTTAATTGTTCCTACTATTGCCCACAAAGAATGCTTTGCTGAGCATTAAGTGATACCTTTGCTTTTGTCACAATATGATAACAATGCTAAAAACATATTTTTGGCGTAAAACTATCCTTTCTGAGTACGATTAAATCAAGGCTGTATTGTCATATGAGCTTCATTCCGCCTTGTCAGTGCTTGTCTATAGCCCCTCCTCCAAGGATATCAGCAATGCAACAACACGAAGTAAGATGACAGTACATTTTATTCACAGTATTACAAGCTATTTCTAAACCTATGTTTTCGTACCTGCGGGACCCATACTTCATCCAATGTGAAGTTTTTACTTTCATTAAGGATCATGGGCCAAGACAGTACTTTATACAGACAACCTTCCTGTTAAAAACAGAAATTGAACAGATTAAAAATGTGAAATTCAGATGTGTATCATTTGCAAATATGGTACACAAAAAGGCGGCATCATGCTTCAGTATGTTTGATTTACTTCTCTTTAAGAGATAATTGTCTTTGTCAGGGTTGCAAATGAGTAAGTATCAACCATCATGTCCAAACCTCCAGAACTGCTCCAACCATTTCTTTCATAAACTGGGCTGCCAGAGGGGGCCATCAAAGTTCCCTTACTACTGTATGTAGATGAGGAGTTGGCCTAAATATCCTTTGCCATTCTCCTGAAAAAGGAAGCAATGTGCTCATCTTAGATGTAAAGAGTTTGGGCAGAATTTATTTCGACAAGACCATGTAGATTAGATTGATTATTTTTTTTTTCTCTTTAGAGAGAAGGAAGTCTGAAATTTCAAAGAGATTTTTAAAGTTTCATTTCCCAAACCATATTCTCATGGGTAGGTTTCTCTTCTGTTTAGTGTATCGTTTTGATACCTCCCACATGCTTAATTTTGAATAGTGTATGATGTTAAATCCACTACATTAAATGCTAAAATGTTAAGCTGCTAAATACATCCATTCAGCCTAAAGAGGTCTCAACACATGTAAAAACAGTGATATTTTGCATGTGGACCACTATGCATGAAACATTTAAATTACATCCTTGGTGGTCGACTTACTTTTTTGATGGATGAAGTATAATCTTAGTCAGTTCTGCCTTTTATCTCCCATAATATAAAATTTGCTTCTGCTTTTCTAACAAAAATCACCATCCTATCTGTAGAACAAGGAATGTGGTATCTCAGTAGAACAGCATAAGCACACAAACAGCATTTGTATTCATAACTGTGCATGCTATGAAGAGAGCATGTAGAGCTGCTACTGCTGCAGAGGATCAGACAGGTAGGCAGTGTGCTGACAAGATGCCTTACTCTAAGATGTCCTAGGGCTTAGAGTAGCATCTTGGAATTACAATACTGATGTGGTGCAACAGTACGCACCAGCTTCTTGTGCTAGGTACAAGAAGGAACATAGATTTGATAATATTACTCTTGCCATTGGAGCAGGATAGTTTCTTCAGCTTCATACCCGCACACAACATTGGTGGAAGAAGTCTTCCTCGTGCTTCACAACTTATCAGCAATTAACTTACAAGGAAATAACAGGTTGGAAATGCTCTTGATTTGAAGTTCCATTAGGCAACTATATTCATCCCAGTCATAACAGGCTATCTGAAAAGAGAGAAGTTGTACTCATACATTGAATATTGTGCTATACTTCTTTTTTTTTTTTTTTTTTTTTTTTTTTTTTATATATGCAGCCCAAATAGAATGAAATCTGTAACTCTCACCTGGTCCTTAACTGTTGGATGCCACAGTAATTTCCTAATGAAAGGCAAAAAAAATCAACAATCATTTTGTTAAACTTCTTATTTTATCTTGATACAACATAGTGTCAATTGTTTAGATAGAAAGAATTCAACCTGCCAATCTCTGACTTAAAAACAAAAGCAGCAAGTCTGTCTTTCTACTATACAGTTTAAGCTTCCTTATGTTTTAAAAATTTTACTCAAAGATGACCATAGGTTCTAAAGATTTGTAGCCAACAACTGATATCAACATTACCCAGAACACATAACTAAAAATTTAGATAACAGAAAAATTGCAGCCCCCAGTTTCTTTACTTTGTTCGTTTCTTTAACTTTTTCTTTTAACAGCACATTGGGTGAAATTTTCAACTATAGCAGCCTGTTGGAATGAAGTACAAATAATGCTTTTGCAGCTATTTCAGACAGTAATCTGAGTAAAGAAAAAAAATATTTCAATAGTTTTCTGCATTGATTCTATCAGGCCACTGTCCTAGTAGAGAACAAGTAGAGAAATAACGTCTTTCTACACAAACTACACCTGAGGTCCTAAAAACAAAGAAAATATGGTATTCATAAATTAGCTCCATTTAATATGTACACACTGCACAAACGTACATTATTTTTAATTTTTATAAGCTCTAAGGATTATAATTTTTGTACAATAAATTCTCATTTATTATTTTAGTATTCTGAACTCTATTCACAAAAAAAAAAACCCTTTCCAATAATTTCAGTATGTTACCGAATTATTTTATTAAGAATTAAATCTCACATCCACTTAACCTTCCACATCAGCAAGTAAAAACTACAATAGCTCCATCCATATTAGCCAAGCTAAAATTGATGCTACAACAGATTTTTTTCAAACCTCAGGTTAGGAACGCTGGAAATCTGCTACATATACATCTATATACGCCATCCTAAATATGTCTAAATCTTGATCGTCAGAAGCTGTGCTTCAATTACGAGTAACAAGCAAACATGGCTCCAGTTGGTTGTTATGCAAACCATTAGAACAGAGCTCCCAACGCTTCCACTTCTGGACTATTTAACAAACTACCTTTTTTTTTTTTTTTTTTTTTTTTTTGTAGAAAACTTACTTTTTCTTCAGTTATTCTTTGAGATAAGATTTTTTTAAGGATACGCAGTTTTAAAGAAAATACAAAAAAGCTGGCTTGTTGGGATGAACTTTAGACTAACTTTAATTTAATTCTAAAGGCAAAAAAGATCTACTGGATATGCTTTTACTTTCCTAAGCTTTTTGATACGTGAGAAATCCCTGTACAAGAATGAAGTTTGAGCTGATAGTAGTGTACCGATAGTACTGTACTTCTCATCACAAATGTAAACAGTTCAGAGGGTTATAGGAAAATAACACTTTTATTTATTTATTTATTTTTAATTTGTAGACAACTTATACTGTGAAATGCAGAAAGGTCCAGTTTGGAGGGGAGACTGATCACTGTTAGGAGAGATGTGGGCTTGCTATTGAACCCTTTAGCACGTTCAGTGCAGCCTGGAATTAGGCAGATGGAAATAAGCAGAATTACAGAGATCTTACCCAGTTTCACTCTTTGTAAACTTGTAAACTCGGGCTTGTATTGAGGTAGGATGACAGGCATAAGACAACCTACTGTGGCACTGAATCTGAAATCTGTCGGTCAGAGGCTGTTGACTCAGGCAGCCCTAAACCAGAGTACCTAGCTGGGTGCTGCTACTGTAGTTTTTCATAAAGAAATCAATTCCAGAAAATCATCAGTCCCTGAAAACACTCCTGAAGACACCTGATTGTACTTCCCATCTGTGATCTGAGAGTCTGAAAGGGCAAGGCTTGTTCACTAGTATTTTTAGCAGCCCTTGAAGGAGAATACTAAGAGTTGAATTGGCAGCTTGATTGAAAACTTTGAAAGCTCAACTGGTTCTGACAAGGGAATAATCAGGCTACTTTGTGCTTTGATGCAGAGCGTAGTGATGATATCATCGGATGCACACAGGGTTTTTTAAGGCTCTATGCTTCAATATATTAATGGCAAGACCTTTGTCCTTGAATCTTCTCCTGAAATCAACTGCATGAAATCTATAACTTACCAAGAACAATCCATTTTGACTGATTTGGGTGGAGGAAGAAACTGGTGGAATGGCAGAAACACACAGACATTTTAAAAACCCTGCCACCACTGCAGGTGAGAGTGGTACTGAAAGAGAGACTGAGCAGCATGCTGTGGGGAGGGAGCAGGGAGGAGGGTCTGAAATAATCAGACATCTTTAAAGGAAGGGCTCAACCATGCATTTACCTCACAGAAGCGACTAGGGAAGTCACAGGCCTGAAAGCAAACAGATTTGACTGCATAGAGGTGCTTGAGCAAAACATAAGCAGAATTATCTCAAAAAAAAACCACAAGTAATTTCTGCTTATAAAGTTGGCTTGATAAATTTACTAATCTGATTTAAAAGGACACGGGAATGTGTATGCTAACTCTGGGCATCCAGTCCCTTACACTTTCTCCCCAAGTGAGAGATTACAACTTGCTCTCCAAGTTCAGGTTGCACGAAGCAGCCTGAAAATGTTGGATTTTCTCTGCATCACTGTTACTATCAATGGCATAGGTGATTACCGCTGTAGCTAAAGATGAATATGGTATTCTCTGCCGAGACTTGTTCTCTTTGGAAATGGGGATGGAAGATGCAGGGGCTTGCCAATGATAGACTTACTGATAGCTTTGAGATTGCTTCATTCATTGGCAGTGAGTTCCCTGTGAGTTTTGGTAGCAGAACCCAGAAGCGTACACAACAGCTTGCCAAAGTATACATTTCATGTTAATTGATGAAGAAGGTTTCAAAATCATCTGGTATCCCAAATTAATGGTGGCCTTCCTCAACAGAATGAAGCAGTGTCTGGTGGTTCCTGGTGAAGGACTATCTGGCTGAATCCTGGTATAAGAATTCCAAAGCCAGCAAATTGCAGCACTGATGGTTCAAAGATGAAGTCAAAGAAAGGCCTTCACCTCACAGTAATTTAGCCATTGTGTACTGGGGAAAACCATACGTTTCTGATTCCTACAGCATAGCTGATAGAACACCTAAGCCTGGCATTAAATTAGATCAATTTTCTTGTGCAAAGTTGCAAGCATTATGAAAATGTTTCTTTTATCAAAATACAAGAAACAAACCGATTTCTTAGGCCTCACATTGTAAGACTTTTTCTTCACTCAGCATTTTTGTGATCCTTAATCCTTCCCCAATTTTGTGCATTCCTTCTGAACAGGGAGTATCAGAACTGGACACAACTGTATTAGTTTCGGCTTTATCAACGCTATGCACCAATGCAAATAGATCGTTTCAGTTCTTCTTCATGTTCTCTACCTTATACATACAAAAAAGCCTGCTAGATCCTTTACATTTTGCTTGTAAAAAGAGATATTTGCACTTCTATGAACAAGGCGGTTAGTAGTCTGGAAGACAGTCAGAACTTTCTCTTGAGTAACCTGAGTGTCAATAGCAGTTTTAGAAATGGAGAAAATATTTGAATAAACCTGTCTGCAAATCCAAAACAACAGTGAGGATAAGAGAATTAGTATTTATCATTTTCATTTATCACTTCATAGGACCAACCATAAACGAGAGGCTGAATCTCTTCTCTGTTCATGTGGGTCTGACTTGCCTAAACATTGTATCTAGGATTCATCTACCCCAAATTAGATACCTAAACTACAGATGGGTGCATGTCACAAAACAGGAGCTTTCATGTAATTAAGACAAATTCCCAAGCACAAAAGACTAAGCCCTGAACCTCTCAGTATTTCTAGGATCTTCAGATTCCTTTGGGAAAAGCGCTCAAGAGGTCTACTGTCAACCTAAGCCATGCAGTTATTTCCTAAATAACATCTGAAAATAAAAGCACTGTCAGGCCTGGAATGTGTGTTCAAGGACTGTGGAACTCAGCACCCTCATTCCCATCTCTTGTCTTTTCCTTGCTTCTGCACACAGACGCTTATGATTTGTCTTAATTTCTCTTCATGGCAAGTTAGGCTCCTACCCTTCCAGAGGTGTTCTTACAGCCACGGCGTCAGAGACCAAAAAGTCACTTTATCTCTCGAGTTAGAAGGCATTAAAATCCATGCTGTGTTGAAAAGCTGCAATTGAGCTAGAGTCTTCAGAGCTAAATGTAGGACATAACATTTCAATGTCTCAAGGATAAATCTGGTGGTATATTCTAGAACCATCCGTTAATAATACATGTATACATACATTAGCAGATGGATTCTAATAAAGGATCATGTTTTTCCTCCTACTTATCCACACAGGAGGCTTTACTAGTCTTCTCAAGCCAGTTCCTGTGGCAAGTAAGACATTATTTTTTATTTTTATCAATAAATTCCCAAAGTAGTCTGTAAGAAGGAAAGCAGAAATACACATTTGCATAATTCTAATTTACAAGGGATTATGGCTGCCTTTACTTTTCTTATAGTTCTTATCTATTTTATGTAGTATCTGCATGTGCTTCGTTCATAAAACATCCCCAAGTTAGAGCACTGTCTTTTGATAGTGGCTGACAGACATATCTTTTGCTCTTTCAATCTCAATCCCATTAAACAAACAAACAAACAAACAATGAATCTTGTAGGATCATTTCCTTTGTCAACTGGAATTCTTTTTTATTAAGAATCCTGATGTCATTGGGACTGAAGGGAAGTCTTGGTATAGATAGAAGCACATTTTGAAGAAGGAAGGCAAACTCTTTAATTTGCTTTTAATGACTATAAATTTCAATGTAGCATTTCAATTCTAGCAGTCCTACCATATATCATCTCATGTGAGAAAGGAGGATAGCAGTGTGAAAACTTATTGAACTGACTGCAAGAAATTGAGGTAAATGATTAGTGTCACACTCTTAGAAGAATTGCACCAACGGTGGTACAAAATTATTTCTTAAGTTTCTTCTAATTTCAGAAGGTAGACAGTGAAATCAAAAACTAGGAAAAAAAATAAAAATTTGCCTGTTATTGGACTTTAATTTCTAAGCTTAAAAACCACATATATTCTGTATCTCGGTGGTGTTTGGAAACTGTACGTGTCTGTAAGATCTCACTGAGAAGAGAGCATTTGGACTTAAAAATGAATGGTTGTAACATTATAGCTCCATGGAATAATACAGCTTTCACCATTACTGAGAACACCTTCTCCATAACCTCCACTGACCTACTTGGAATGTGTAGAAGACAAGAGGTTAACAAGAGCTAACACGAAACCATGTTGCAGACGATAATCGGGGCCACTGATGAATTCAGAAGAGTTGTGTGAATAAGTCATAAGAGAAAACGTGGCTTAAAGAGAGAACCTACTTGTAGGAATAATCTTATTGTAAGTCTTGCAGAATTATGCATGAAAACATGCATGACAACAGAAATAGTCTTGAACGTTGAGAATTTCTAAGTCTTTGGGAAGAATTCTTTCTCATCCTCTCGGTGTGTGTACATTTGCATTCCTGATGCAGTCATTCTGAGCACTGAAAGCAGAAAGTATTAGTATGCTTGGTAGGCAGCTAACTACAGAACCAGATAAAGACAACAAATCATATTATCGGATTCTATATCCTTATGTTTATATGCTTCACTTGCCAATTATCAGTGCATTCCATGGAATTATTGATGAATTCTATTAATCCAGTAATTAATGGGTTCCCTGCAGAGACCAACAATCTGTATGGTCCTACTAACGATAGGGAGATAGCACACTGCCCCTTTATTAGAATATACAATGGCATGAATATGGCTGTAGTAGCTATAGTATGTAGTATCCAGTCTGGAGAGAATTTGAAACTTGGAGGTAACAGAATAATGCAAGTTAATTAAGACAGAGAAATGATGCTTTGTTATGTTCCGATGAACAGCTGCTGCACAGCTTCCCAAAATTATTTCCCTAACTTTAGGTAGCTACCACAATAATATCACTAGGCCATGAACACAATAATACAGCTAGAATACACCTAGTTCACAAAATATGTAGGATAAGAACAGATCTGATGGGGTGCAAAAGGCCAGTGTCACAGAAGGAGGTTACTTGTTTGAAGACCAAGGCCCAAGCAGGTCTATTTCACTACAGCAGGGTACAGCAGGGCTGACAGAAACTTAAAAACTGAAAAATTCAATTCATATAAAGCAGAGTATAAGCTTTGTAGCTTGGTTTCTGGAGAAAATGCGATACAGGACAGGACCTTTTCCTATTCCTATGAACTGTGTGAGTTTCCTAGGAAGCTGCTGCTTTCAATGGAGACTTAAGAAGCCTAAGAGCCTCTTACTGAGTGTTTAGTAAATACTTACTGAAACTAGGAGTCTGTCCAAGGCCCCTAAAGTAAAAAATGCCAGCAGCTCAGTTAGGACAGGTTTTGTTTCTTTTTCTCTCTGAGATAGAAATTTCAGACAGTGATAATCACCCTGTCCAGCCTGCCTAGAATTTGAATTAGTCTGCGGGCTCGGTGGTCTCAAGGGGGATGCTGGATTACTGGAAACACGTTGTTACACCCCAAACTCACTTTAGTTTGTTCTGTCAACAGGTTTATCAACTTCCAGACTTACCACAAAAAATGAAATATTTCAAAAGGCAAAAATAATGCAAATTTTGTTCTTGGTAGAAATGCAAATGCCACTGGCTTCAATAAAAGACATTTGTGCAAAATAACCATGTGTGTGTGAGAAGATTCAGGTGAATCAATAGACTCTGTTCCTTATTTGGATTTAATTCATAAAACAATGTTATTTTCTTATAATTGATTATTCTATACTTCTGTTGTGTAACAAACCAGCAGTTAGTAAGATTAAAAAAAAAAAGTAATACCAGAACACACATAATTAAGAAACAATTACTGAAGTTGCCAGAATGCATGGATTCCCATTTCACGGGGTGGGGCAGGGAATTATTTTAGCTCTGCTGTGACAATTATGATGGAAAAAAACATCTCTGATTACAGGAACTTTTTTATGGAGTGTTGCTATGTTGCCATCTAGCGATGAAATAGACACATACAATTGATAAAGGTGTAGGGGAGCAAACCAAACCTACGGAACAAGAATTTAACACCCCCGTTAAAAGTCCTACTCGTTTCTTACAGTATCATACATTTGCATGATAAAACCGGTGACAAATACGTTTGCTAAATGTAACTCCTAGTACATTCACATTACTGTTATTTACTGGTTTTATGTATTTTCTTATGAACTCACAATCAAATAAAAGCTCTGAATTTCTCTCACTGCTGACCTGCTGTGTTTTGACAGCAAATTGCAAAGTATGGTGAATACTACATACTCGTGGAAAGGAAAATAAGTAATTTTCCTAAAATGCAGTAAGCAGTAAGAAAAGTAGAGCACCTGACAGTATGAGAGTCCTCATATTAGAATTGTTGGTCCAAAATAGGGGAAAAAACAGTGCAGAAGAGTTTCATCAGGGGCTCCCGTGCAGAAAGGACAGGAATTGGAGGGGATAGCACTGCCTCAGGAAGCTCTTCAAATGTCATTTGTGTGGATACATGAATTGCCCTTTTGTGGATATCCACACATATTGTGGTTTTACCATAATCTCTTTATTTATTTCCAAGAAAATTGACGTAGCTGCTTGTGAAAAGAAAGCTCCTCAATCATTCTTTGGAATCCTATATAATGTTTGTAAGAAACTACTACAAATGTCACCTGATGGTGGATGCTGTAGCACAAGGAGGCACTGGGGCCCCATTCATTTTTCCTTCACCTTGCAACCACTTTCTTGCTATTCTGTTTTCTATACAGAACATGCAAACCACTACTCATAGCATGACTAAGAGAAGGATTAATACTTTGAGTATTATTTTATCACATATGTTTAGAAACATATTGCTGTTATAATTGCCATTGTCCTACTACAGCTCAACAAGGGTATAGTTAAGTATTGATTCTTCCTGGAAGCCTAACAGAAAATGCTGAACTCTTCAGCAGACAGGTGAAAAAAAATGTCTGGATGCTTACCACAAATACCTGGACTCAGTCCTGAAGAAGTGTTGGCGTTTAACCTGGCAGGCAACCAAGTGCCACTCAGCCATTTGCTCGCTCTCCCCGTGCAGTGGGACGGGGGAGAGAATAAAAAAAGTAAAAGTGTGAGAACTCATGGGTTGAGTTATGGAAAGTTTATTAAAAAAGAGGGAAAAAAGTTGAATAAACAAAATAAATAAATAATCATAACAATAAAAACAAGTGATGTACAATGCAATTGCTTGCCACCAACCAACTGGTACTCAGCCAGTCCATGAGCAGCAGCAGCCCCACTCCCAGCCCAAATCCCCCACATTAATTGTTCCACATGACGCCACGTGGTGTAGGGACATCCCTTTGGCCAGTTGGGGTCAGTTGTCCTGGTTCTGTCCCCTCTCAGCTTCTTGTGCACCCCAAGCCTCCACGCTGGCAGGGCAGCACGAGAAGCTGAAAATTCCTTGGCTCAGTGTGAGCTCTGCTCAGTAAAACTATACCATGGGTGTTATCAACACTATTTTCATCCTAAATCCACAACACAGCACCATACCTGCTACTAGGAAGAAAATTAACTCTATCCCAGCTGAAACCAGGACAACAAACTAGCAGAGATACTGCAAGCAATTTAGTTGAGCCTGAATGACATTCTACCTGAGCTACCTTCTTTTTGTGCCTGAAATATCAGCAGATGAAGTAGAAATGTGCAAACCCCTGACAGAGAAGCCTAGAGAAGGATGAGTAACAGTACCTGGCCAAGGTACTTTTTTCCTAAATGAAGATGAGGTGTTTACCACAATAGCTCATGCTGGTTCTCACGTTTCAGGAATAGCATGCCTGAATGGGGGGGACATTGAACTTCGAACCAATACCTATAACTTACAGACTATTCATTATAGGAAAAAAATTTAGGTGATTTTTGAGTCCAGCCATGCTTTCTACTCCCTGGGCTTCTATACATACCGAGTAAAAAAATGACATGCAGCCAGATTTTCAGGACTGAAAGGCACTTATATTTAAGTACCATGGTGAATGAAACAAAGGGCAGATAAACCTGCTTAGCATAACAGGCTGTCTTTAAAGAAATGGAAAAAGGGCAAAATTATTACTGAAGCACAAAGTTATCCTGAAGGAGAAAGAAGAATCCCTGACATGGCCACAGTCAGCCATACTTGTATTTGGAGGAGCCACAGAATGGTCTGGTTGCTGCACAAACACTGGAAGTTTTATGACTGGTTGTCATAAAACAGCTGGCGTGCTGCAAGTTTACATCCCGCAGTTTGTTATTCATCTACTCAAATCAAAATGCCAAGTCTTGCAATCTGTCCTTAGAATAGGGCAAGCTGAGTAATCACACAGCTGCTTTCTCAGAGCTGGATGAGCAGAACTTGGACAGAATATAGGCTTGCTTCCACAGCTGTGAAGTTCAATCATTTCTAGCAGGCTGCACATCACTTATGCTGCAGCTACCTGTATTCAGTTTGTTAGCAAGGACACTTTTTTAAAAAAAAAAGTTTCTGTATTTCCTCATATGATCACAGTCTCTTTCACAGTCAAACAAAAAGCGGGAGAGGTAGGAAATAATTTCTCTTGTAATCTCTTTATATTAAATTTGGCAGATGTTGTGAAATAAGTAATTTTAGAAACTAGATATTAGTTTGCTGTACCAGTGGAATGCTTAATTATATTCATTGTATGACACACACTAAAAAAATCTCAAGCAAGCAGTCAAATTCAAAGAAATGAATAATAAATTAGCCAAAATCTGCTACTAATCAGCTTGAATTTGTGTAAAAATTGCATTTGATAAAAATGAAAACAAATAAAGACCTAGATTAAGATATAAGGCCAAAGAACTCATTCAAACTTCAATTTCCCTTGTGCTTAAATTAAATTTACCTTGTGCAAACTTAAATTTATCATTAGGAAGAGTAGATTCTGCAAAAACAATAAAGTATACAATACTTTAAATTATCATTTGAAAACTTTCTACTGGATAAAATTACTTTAGAAAGTTTAAAATCAATCTGCTTGTATGAGGTATGTACATAGTGTCTAAAATGTTATATCGCGTTTAGCATACTGGCCTTGGTTGTTCCACTGCATAAATACTTTACTATTTAAAGAGAGACATCCGTATTTGCTGATGGTTCTCATTTCAAAACACACTCTAAGCATCTTTCATAGACTTTTATATAATGTAACTTCTCTCTTACCAAATATACATACTGTTTAGAGAACACCTGTCTTCTGCTGAAGTTCATCCTATTTAAAGTTCTCAGATTAAGCAGATCGCATGGAAGGATACCTGCTGTATCAGAGTGCATTGTGGAGGCCCTGTGTTGTGCACTGAACCACTCCCCTTTCCAATACAGGAGATGTGTCTTTGTAATGACATGACAGAGCGCAAAGTGCTACTTGCCTTAGAAACAGGGCCTCTGAGTCTTCTGAACTCTTTCTTACTGCAGTTGGAATGGGTAAGGTCCAAGGGCTGCGACTTGAGGAGAGGCAAGGGAACTGCTGTATCTTTGATGTCAGAAATACAATAGAATTAGGACTACATGAGATCAAACCCCACTAAACATCCTGGATGAAACATTACTTCCCACGAAGGCAATGCTAAGACATTCGTTGCCTTCAAAAGAGGTCAGGAATTCTTTCATCAGTTTAAGAAAAAAAAACAAAAAAACACAAAAACACTGTAGACAAGGATCAGAGTTCATAATATGGAAACATTGATTATTTATTAATTATTATAATGCATTATTAATTACTTGAGTAAAATGTTATCAATCTACCAATTATCTTCACATTTACAGAAAAAATAATCCAGATGAGAGGCACAAGTAGCTCTAACTAGTGTGACTGATACACGTATAAGAAGAAAAAAGTGTGATGAACAGTTCTTTCAGGATAAAAGAGAGGATAAGAGAGATTGCTGCTATTGCTGTCTTTGACTTCTTGTCAATCACATTTTGTTTACATTTAGAAACTGTACTCGGTGCATTGCTTCTAGCAAAGGAAAACAAAAATAGCAATCAAGTGCTCCTTTTTGGCTTTGACAGCAAGCAAATGATGCTTTGCATTACACAGGAGTTACCAGAGGGGTTCAAGAACTGAAAATAAAGCTATTGCTGTTTATTTCTACTATGTTTACAGAAACAGGACTTTTATACTTATTTCATAAGCAAATATATGCCATTTAAAATACTCCTGACTAGCATTATATGTTTGTTTGTTGTTTTTTTCCTCCTATAGAAACAAAGGAAACCAAACACTGCCCCTGCAACCAAAATCTCTCTGCTTTCATCTTCTATAACCTTCAGACCTGTTGGACACACATCCTCCCAAGTCTGTATATCAAGGTGAATAACCCCCCCCTTTTCTTCGTAGTCTGTTGCTCATTAGCTGCCTTCTGCAATTCTGTCTTGAAATGCTGATTGACCCCAGGCAACGGCTGGCTGCATTTTTGAGCAGAGCCACATCTGAATCCACACATCAGTGTTCTTCATTTTCAAACCTGCACTAAGTGCAAAAGCTTCTCTTTTCCCCTTCTGTGAATTTTAATTCAATGTAGAAAAAATAGTTTTCAATTAATTGCACATGTGTGAACACAGACACATATATTTCCACACTACCCAACATGATCCAAAATTCACAACTTCCAAACTAACATATTTTTCATTTCTTCAAACAGTTCATTAAAAATATTATCCCTGCTAGTAAATCTTAATATATTTCCAAAAATATTCACATAGAAAAAAACTTTTTATAGAAAAAAAATATTTATTTGTGAAGCTGTCATTAAGTACCATGTGAAACAATTAGAATGATAAGAAGCAGGCAAATACTGCCCTTTATCCTCAAAGTCTCAAAGACAGCAGCATGCTTTGCTTGATACACCATTTTCCTAGTGCTATGGGTTTATGTTTCACTTATAGTGATATATGCATCTATACAGTGCTCTGTTACTTACAAAAGAAGTTTTGATTTATGAATAGCCCAACTGAATTCAGTGAGACTATTTATAAATGTACAAGCATGCTCGGAAACTCACAGTCCTAAACCCTATTGTCACATATGTAGGTTAGGTCACAGCATTTGCTACCTCTTGTTCACCCAGTATTTGAAAACTTGAGCAACTGAAAGCTATTCTGTAATGGCTCAAGAAATACTGTGAGGGAAGGGAAATATTAAAGGGTGAAGAGTGCTCAAACCCATAGGTAAGGTTTATTGAGACAGAAAAAGTGAGGCGAAACATACATGAGAGGGAATTAAGGTTTTGCACTGCACAAGGGGAGTGGGAGAGAGAACATAAATGAGTAGGGAACAATTAGTTTTGACATTCATGAAATAATTTGCAGCAATCCCATCTGGTAGGAGAAAAATAAAAATAAGAGTGATTTCATAGAATCATTCAGATTGGAAAAGACCTCTAAGATGATCTAGTCCAACCTTTAACCCAGTACTAACAAGTCCACCACTAGACCATGCTACGAAGTTCTACATCTGCACGTTCCTTGAAGACCTCCAGGTATGGATGGTCACCCAAAACACCAATTACATTCTTTACTAAACACTGAAAAAATCCCAATTAGTCAAATTGCAAAGTTTTTTTTTTTTTTTTTTTTTTTTTTGTAAACATGAAGGCAATCTGTGACAATATCCACATGATCTGTGCCATTCCAGTTTAACAGGCAGAAAATAACCGTTATTACGAATCCATTTAAGAATCAAGAATTCTTATGATCTCAGTAAGAAATTGAATAATGCCTGTACAATGGTTTCTTATCTCATTTAATTTAAGATTAAAATCTGTTAAAATTGTCCCCTTTTTTTAAAAAAAGTGTAATCATACGACAGAATTTGGTATAAAAACACTCAGTGACCATTACAAGAACTATTGTGAGAAAGGTGAGGTTTTTTGCTATTATATGATAAACAGTTGCCTCACCAGAGAAGATACAACATGCAGGTAGGCTTCTAGAGCAAGCAGAGGAACTGGATGTTAGAGGCATGAGTGTAAAATATTTAGTATTTTAATAAAATAAAAAGGGCTACCAGCAATCTCAGAATTCACTGACTAAGCTTGCAAGCTAATGAAGCATCACAATACTTGTTAAACTCCGTTCTTACTTGGAAGAGAGGTTATTTTATAAACAGCATGTTCAGTTCTGGAGCTCCATTTCACAAGAGACTATGGATGCAATGCGAGACATCCGCATCCAAACCATCACCAAGTACATAATGATCAGAACACAATTTTTTTCACAATTTATTTTCACAGCTTACTTCAGTCTTTTGGTTTTATTCTATAAGTCCAAGAAAACTGATGGTTCAGTGTTTTTGGTTAACTGAATTTTTTTTATAAATAAAAATAAACACTATACATAACACGATACTTAAAAACAGATACATGTGTCTGAGAATGTAACTAGATTAAATCATGAGAATTTAGGATTTAAGAGTCCTCTTCAAAAGTCTATGCAAGAAACAAACCCCATGTTTCTATTAAACAGACAATACAGTCTAGCAGTTCAGTATTTGGATGACAGACAATCTAGATCTCTAAGTTCTTTGTACAAAATTAAAAAAAAAAAAAAAAAAGAGAATGTGAGAGAAACTTGAGCCTAAAAGCATATGAAATATTTATTAAGCTTTTGGCTAACCCTTTCCTTTCTTGTATGTGAGACAACCTAGTTACTGTACAGTATCAGAGTGACACTGAGGAAATTAAGAACTACAAGACTGCCCTCTCTCAACAGCTGAATAAACAAGCCCCCTAATCAGAGCCAACTGCCAGGGCACACTTCCCTATCCTTGAGCTCTCTAAGCATGAGGTATGGTATGGGACATTCCAGCAGCCTGCACACCCTGATTGCCTGTCTTTAAGGTCACATTTCATCCCATTAACCAGTTTATTCTCATCCATCTTGTCCCAAAACATCATCTGTACAAAATGTCGATTTTTACTTCTGCTCTGTAATGACAGCAATTCATTTGCCATTCTCTCAGGGAAAAATGGAGCATGCAGATTTGAAGAACTCGCTTAAAACTTCTTCACTTATTTTCTTTAGTATTATTACATAAAATGTTTGTCTTTGCAAATCATAATTCACAAAACTTATTTCCAAGCAAAGGATCTAGCTTTAAATCTTTTCAAAGAACAAAAACCAGTTATTTTATTTTCCTGTACATATCCAGCCCTGTCAGCTGCTACCTTCTTTGTAAAAAAGAAATGTAAAAAACGTGTAAAATGTAAAAAGCATGTAAAAAACCCACCTCTATAAAGTACCAATGAAATTTCAAAAGTATACTGTATTGTCTTAATTATTCTCTCACTGAATTCAAAGTCTTGCTTATTGTGGTGATGTTTCTCATTTTTTAAATTCTTACTTTTTATCTTCTGTAGTGCATGCATCAGGAAATTCCCACTTAGTAAATGAAGTTCTTTCATAATCTAGATATACCTAACCAAAGGGCTGAAAACACTTGTTGTGTGTACAAAGGTAACAATTATGAGAACATGTACAGGTATTGCTTTATAATGTTCTTAATCCAGTTTTTATCATGATAAAAAGATTAATGAATTTAACAAAAATACTTAAAGATTTTTTTAATTTGAATAAATAATTAAAAAATCAACAAGCAAGGATCAATTACATTAAGCACACTGTTCAAATTAAATTATGTATGTCCTTACTGTATAATCAGTTCTTGTTCTTAAAAGGTAGAGTGACAGCATTTTGGAGAGTCTGGAGTGCTAAAGATGCCAACCTTGTCTGGCACAGTAATTCTTAAGGCTTTTTTGCACCGTGGCACTATCAACACCCAATTTTTTTTGTGAGGCACTCTACCTCATAATAACAAATTTAAATTAGGAAAATACTACAAAGTTGGTGCAAATAATTAGGAGGTTAAATAAACTTTCATTTTATTAAAAATGTTCATGACTTAATATGATTAATGTTAGTTCTAGATCTAAATCCTATTCACATAGTTCTAAATCCTAAATTCACATAGTTCTGTGGGACACCTACAGATTAGCTAACCATGGCCCATGGACTTCTTTTCCACAACCACTATTCTAGCACAGGTAAGACCTGGGTGTTAAATATCTGAGTATTACATCACTGTCACAAACAGAACTAGATTTAACAAAAAACTTGTACCAGATACCCTGACAATTTCATTGCCAGGAGCTATTTATCTCTTCAGTCTATAATTTTCCTGAAACTCAGAAACTGCTTTCAGTAGGGAAAACAGTATCAGAAAAGTATTAACATCCTTCAGTTGTCCTTCAACACAATTAAGAAGTATTAGTAAGGACGGAGAAATAACACTTTATGACCCATCAGCCATGCTGAGCATTAGCTAATAGTCCACCTGACATTCTTGGCTCTTTTACAGCATTTTTCCTTTATTCATGCTCATCTTGGATTTTATGAACTACTGAAATTCTATCTTAAATTCAGCTCCAAACAATTTAGGTAAACTTATCTGTGATACTTAAAAAAAAAAAAAACAAACAAAAAAAAAAAAACATATCAGAGAATGCGGGTTACTTCACCGATGTGGGGTACTCCATCAGAATAATTAAATCATACAGATGTAAACATTCCACATATCTCTTCAACTCATCTGAATGAAATGCAGAAATTATCTCATGCTGCATCTGGTCTGTGTTAATTTATAAAAGTTCCTGTCTGAGCCTCTTGAAGTTTATTGCAGGAAATGACTGTAATATGGAAATCCTGAGTGTATCCAAATTGTGGTCAAATTTGTGATAAACATAAATAATAATAATAAAAAAAAAATAAAAACTAAAAAGCATTGAACAATTCAGAAGATGATGAACCCTAAGCTTTATCAATGTACACTTGTACTGTGTGTTCAGTTTTACAAAGTCAATCCCAAACTTGCTAATGCCAGAACGGGCAATCGCATTCCTTTATTTGTTGAACACAAACTCTTGCAACTTACTGTCAACTCTAAATGCTCACCTGAGCAGATTCAGTTTGCTGAACTATAAAAAAAGAAAAAAAGAAAAAAAAAAAAAAAGTGAATGGATTCCCTCCATATTAGAAGAAAAAAACATTACCGTAACATTGCATGCACTTACTGGTTCTCTTGCTCATAGTGAAAAAAAAACAAAATAAGTGCAACAGAGAATTTCTGCACTGTGTTATTCTAACCTTTTACTTATGCTACAACAAATGCCTATTTTTGATAAGGGGCTTTAGATACCAGTTGTTTTCGTACTTTAGTCAAGAGTTAATATTTTCTAGAACTATACTATAAGTAGTTTGTGAATAAAGAACATTTAGCATCTTTTACAGTATTAGAATGAAAAGTATCCATTTATTTTGCAAAGAAAAGTAGGTGGGGGAATGATAGATATATACTAACTAAACATGATGGA
Source organism: Netta rufina (assembly GCF_964035555.1). Classification (NCBI taxonomy): domain Eukaryota; kingdom Metazoa; phylum Chordata; class Aves; order Anseriformes; family Anatidae; genus Netta; species Netta rufina. The sequence continues at coordinate 30,500,612 of NC_140125.1, read as the reverse complement.
TCTGTAACTAAAAGCTCTAAATCATGCTGTACCAATCAGTACTGATTTGCTTGATCTCCATTAAACACTTACAGGTTTTCTGGAAGTAAAGAGTTCATAGTTTTCTTCTTTGTTTCTATACCTACCAAGAGAACATACAAGACCACACATTTCAGAACTCTCCTATGCCAAAATAAAAATAACAGTGCAACGATACTATGTGTCTGAGACCTCTTTGAAAAGTAGCATTACAAGCAAGGTTTGGGTTAGAAATTAGGAGGAATTTCTTTTCAGGAAGAGCAGTCAGGCATTAGAATGGGTTGCCCAGGAAGGTGGTGGAGTCACTGTCCCTGGGAGTGTTTAAGCAAAGGTTGGACGTGGTGCTTAGGGACACGGTTTAGTGGGTGACAGTGGTGGTAGGGGGATTGGTTGGACCAGATGATCTTGGAGGTCTCTTTCAACCTTAACTATTCTATGATTACATTAACACCATGTTGCTAGAACACTACCCTGACAGGCTCAAACTTATTTTGAGATTCAAGGGAATGTTTGTGTCGGCAATGGTGAGGCTTTAGTATCATTCAGCTACACTGGAAAATCATATCGTAAAAAATAAATCAAGACCACTTTCTGGGGAGTCATGACATGATGTACAGCCTCAGTTTCTTCTTTCAAAGTGACTGCACTGGAACAAAAGTTGCCTTTGTGTCAGCAGAACTGGAGAGACTTCGGCAGCTCCTTGTGCTTTTTAGTGACTTCCCACGATCCCTGTCCAGTGATTTATCATGTCTATGTTTTTTAGCACAAGCAGCCAAAACTATCAATACTATGGACTATACCAAGTGCTTAGGGGACCATTTACTCTGAGAAGTGAATATAAATAATTGCCTGGTGTATCGTTCGCAATTGCTCAACATCTTTCTACAGAACTGCTGACTGCTTTGCCATAGCACCTCTTTGCAATGACATTCAGGATATAGTTTTTTTTTTTTTTTTACATGTTCTCAGTCAACTTTATACAGTCAACTTTAAACTTAATCTTCTGTTTTATATCTCTCTAGCTTTAGAAGACATAGTTAAACTTTACTCTGATAACTTTTATAACTCTTCTAATTCTTGATTAGAGCAAGCCTGAAGGTGCAAAGAAGCAACTAAAAACCCGATTCCAACTCCCAGACTGTGACTGCTCAGTGACTCAGGTTTCTAAATAGCTCATCTTAGCAATAATTACATCATTCAGACTTCTGCCTTTTTAATAGCTACTTTACAAAAAAAATCTTCCCCCTAGGGGTGTTGATTCTGTGAAAGAGGAAAGAATGAAACAGCCTCTGAGGCACCAGTTCCACTCCTAAACCCTCAAGTATGCATGATGAGGGCATTTCCCTGCTATGGGTTTTTTCCATTCTCGTTTTCTTCTCAGGAGGAAGCTGGGGGCCATGTTCTGGTGGCTCTGGAGAAAATGGCTTCTCACGTATAGCCCCTGGCTACTTCACCATTAAGCGTGCAGAATTAAACACACACACGACGCCGTGGTATACCCAAAACATTTATTTGCGGGTCTGACATTCACGCGGGCGGGCTTTGCGGAGCAAAAGGAGCGGAGGTGCAGGGCCAGGTCTGCGCCGTGCCCGGGGGGCCATGAGGGGAACCGGCCGCCACCAGGCCCCAGCCCGAGCGCGTTGCTACGAGCCGCGGCCAGGAGCTCCTCACGGCGGGGCTTCACCCTCCGGCCATGGCGGCAGCGGGGGCAGCGCCGGGCCCCTCCGCCCGCCCCACAGCCCCTAACGGCCACGGCCGCGGCCGCATGGGGCAGCCGCCACCCCCCCCGCCCCGCTACAGGTGCTGCCCGCGCGGCCTACAACCCCCGGCACGCCCCGCGCGCGGCCCCGCGCGGCGCTCTGCGAGGGGCTTGCCGCGGGGCGCGCTGGGTAATGTAGTCCGCGCTGCGAGGCGCGGGAGAAGCGGCGGGCGGGCTGGGGGAACGGGGAGGGCGGCAGGGACGGACAAAAGCCGCCCGCGGCGGCGGCGGCGGCCTCGCTGTTCCCCGGGGGCGCGGGGCGGGCCGGGCCTCCTCCGGCGGGGGAGGGCGGGGAGCGGCGGGGCGGGGGCCGGCGGCGCCTGGATGCGGCAGCGGCACCGCGGCGCGGCCGGGAGGAGGCGGGGGAAGCGGGGCCGCCGCGCGCTGCCGCTGCCGCATGTGCCCGGAGCCCCGCGGCAGCCGCAGCCGGGAGCGGGGCCGGGACCGGGAGCGGAGCCGCAGCCGCAGCCGGAGGGGGCAGCGCGGGCCATGGCGGAGCAGGGTGCCCCGGCGGCCGCCGTGCCCAACGGGGGGAGCGCCGCCCGGCCCCTCGGCAACAAGGTGACGGTGGTGCTGGGCGCGCAGTGGGGCGACGAGGGCAAGGGCAAGGTGGTGGACCTGCTGGCGCAGGACGCCGACATCGTCTGCAGGTGCCAGGTGAGGAGGGGACCGGGGAGGGGATGGGAAGGGAGCGGGGGGGGGGGGGGGACGCGGCCCGGCGGTGCCCCGGGGCCCCTTTGTCTCCCCGAGGCGCCGCGGGCGGCAGGAGCAGCGTGCCCGGGGCGCTGCCGCCGCCCGCCCTTTGTCTGCCTCTGTGAAGCCTTCCCGCAGCCCCCCGCCGAAGCAGCGAGTGTGGCCGGCCGCGGGGGCGGCTGTTTGCGGCCGGTTCCCCGGGCAGCAGCGGCCATGTGCCGCGTGTCCTCCTGCCGCTGGCCGCACGGCAGCCGCGCCGCCTGCGGCACGCGGGGCTCGGCCGAGCCTCGCTGTGTGAGCGCGGAGCGGGGCTCGCAGCAGCACCGCCGGCAGCGGCCCCGCTCCGCAGCCGGTGAAGCACGAACTTGGACTTGGGAGACTTTAATTTGGCAGCACAGGGACGCGCCCGCAGGCAGCCGGCTGTGCGAATGAATGGCTTTTGCCTCACGTACCTTGCTGCAGGAGAAACAAAGCGGGACGTGGTGCTGTGGCAGGGCTGCCTGGGGCGAGGGTCAGCGAGCGTGGTGGCTCGGCTTGGCCCCAGAAGATGGAGGCGCCCAGGTGAGTGCCCACACGGCGCCAGGGCGTGCGGGAGGCAGGCTGGCTGCCCTGCAGCGCCGGGGATGCAACTCGTTTCTTACTCCTTCCCGCCCAGCTCAGGCGAATCGAGGAAAGGGCAAAGCTGTGATGTTATCTCAGGCTTGAGGTTCATGGCCAGTCCTGCCATTTCTAACTGCTTGTTGCTGCTGCTGCAAGGAAAGAGAGTTTTTTTCTTTCCACCCTCCTTTCTTCCGTTTCCTGTTGGTGGGCCTCCTGTGCTCTTGGCCTCCTCCCATGTGCTCACTCTTGCACTTGACTGCTTCTACTAAGTTGGTTTAACTCACCAAAATGGCTGGGAACTATTTTTTCAGGTTGGGTTTACTTTCTACTGTTTTAGTAAACAGAACTGAGTTTACTTGGCTCAGAAGAGCCTAATGCAAAGAGGAACCCTGGACAAGGTAAGCACAAAGGAACTTATCTTAGAATGGGAGGGAAAATAAGAATATTCTCTTCCGGTGGCACTGAGCTATTAAGTTATCTTGCTCTGTGTTGTGCAAGAATACCCCTGGTGGTTTTGTTACCACTGGTAGGCAAGAGTGTGAAAATGACTCTTGTGCTTTTCATATCAGTACAAGTCCATAAAGAAAGATTGCAACTCTGCCTGCCCCTTGGTACTTGTGGCTTTCTGCAGTCCATACTTCTGATTCTTATTTCACTGTTGTACTCTGGTCATTCTAAGATGGTTCTTTCTGTTTACCGTGTCACAGCGTTGCTAGAGTACCTGTGGATGAGACCAAATACTTTTCTATGGAAAGTGTGTTAATACAACTATATCCCTAAAGGACTTGAAAATACACTTGGAAATACATCAATACATTGGAAATACATCCAATATACTTGGAAATACAACTATTTCCCTGAAGTTGTAGCAGAGCTTAAGATGTCTTAGAAAATTGCATGATATTTGCATTGAAATTCTGAGAACTCTGGTGTGGTTTTCCAGTTGTGCCTGGTTCTGTGCAGACACAGCCCATAAAAACAGTCCTGACCAACAACTGACAATTGTTTACTGTTTACTCTTACAACACCTGTAAAGAAAGGCATTGCAAGAAGTTGTACTCTGAAATCAGTGGCTGTACCCTCTTGTCTTGTAACTCTCAGGTGTCCTAATGGCTTCTTCAGTCATTTGTTTGGCTGGCTGACTGTGGCATCTGGAAGAGGTACAAGTGGGCAAACCAGGTCATAAGCTGTATTATGGCTGTACTTCTTCCAGACAGCATCCCCAAACTTATTTTATCTTAGGTTTGGAGGTTGTTGAGAGTACCCTTGTGCTCAGAGAAAGAATATGGGATTTCCTTGTCAGGAGACAGACTTGCATTTATCAAAACTAGTATTGTGGCTTCAGCAACATCTGACCTTGCAGACCAAGCTCAATTTGTGTCCAGCGGCTGCGACGTGTCTACGCGATAGGCATAGTATGTGCTGGTTCTTCCACTGTTATGCTTGAATTGGTCTTAATTTACTTCTAAGAGGTATCTGGTAAAATGATGCTTTTGATAAAGCAAATACATCTGTGAGACTTCTGCACTTAAACTACATTTGGGCTTCAGTGGCTTGCAGAGCAAAGTCTGTTTACCTGGTATCACATAAATCACGGTCCAGACAGTAAAATAGAGCAAGAACGGGTTTGAGATTCAGGAGAAGTTGCCAGAAAAACTGTGCTTTTTTTTTTTTTATTGACATAGGTTCCTGTTAGTAAGCAGTTAGCCTTTCTGCTCTCAAACCTGGCAATTTCTAAAAGCATATGTTGTATTTTTATCAATTCCACGAGTAATGGAAAGTTAAAGGAAAACATTTCTTGTTCTGATTCCTACATTTCAAAGTGGAACCGAATAAGGGAATTTAATTACTAAAATTTCATTTGTTAATGGATATGGGAATGGCAAATTGATGCAAGCAAATGATTTTAGGTAATCATTTTATCAAAACAAAGATAGTACAAAAATATACTGTATCTCTAATATTAATACTCCTGCCCCATGTACCAGTGTGTATGATACAGCAAAAAAAACCCATGCTGTCTTCACTGCATGGTTCAGTTCTCATTCACCCCTTTCATCAGCAGACTTGTTGGTCGCTGTCTTTTCATAGTACTGGAGGTACCCGATTTATTCGGAGCACATAATTCACACAGGTAAATAGGATTTTGAAGTCTTAAATTATTATAAAGCTATGCTTGTTATGCTAAAGAATCTTATTTTTCTGCTCCTTCAGTCCTGTCATACGCCTTACTAGTACTGCAGAACAGAGTTGCAGCTTCTTACCACATCTCCTCTGCTGATCTCAGTGCTTGCTGCCTGGTAGTTCCCCATCGTTGCTCTGCCTGCTGTGGGGTCACACACTTCTTACCCCCGGACCACTAATGTGCAGTTACTGCAGTGTGTGGATTCTTAATCCTCCCTCCGAGAAGTTTGTGTGGTAATGCCCCTGCTCATCAGTTGATGCACGGCAATTACAATGCAACGGGAGAGAAGTTGTCAGCGGGCAGGTTCTTGGGTTTAAGCGGTTGCCGCTGATCAGTTGACAGCTGCTTAAGTCCTCAGACCTAATGCCTCTGCATCACTTGTCTGCATATATCCATTTCAAAAAAAAAAAAAAAAAAAAGGAATCTTTGTGTTTTCCATCCACCAAACCCACCTTTTCCTAAAAACTCATCTGAAGAGGTGTTTCAGTCAGGCCGCGCGGGGCCGGGAATAGCAGGATCGATAGCTATCTATAGCAGCTGCTGCTTTTTCAGCTGGTCAGGCGTTCGATACGTGGCGTCCAGCTGAAGCTCTGGGTATGCCTGTGGACCTTGCAGCGGCTGGCAGCGTGCCAGTGGTGCGTGCTGGTGAGGAGAGAGGTCAGCGGGATGAGCCTGCCGCATGAGTGAGTCACACGCTGCACCGACACGCTTGGAGCATCCCTGGCAGGTGACCTCTGGTTGTGGCAAGCGCTGAAACCCTGTCAGTTTCACACAGGAGGGCAGCTGAAACCCCATTTCCCGATTCATAAAGCTTGTGCCATTAGCAGGAGATCTTAACAGTACGAGGGAACAAATTGCACCTCGAGCTGCTGGTTGCTTACTGCTCTGTCCCTCTTGCTGTTGTTACATCTCGCTGTTTCCCTTTGGTTGGTTCAGATGCAGTGCTCTGTAGCAGCTTAGTGAAATTTCGAATACATGTATTCCCAAAGTCGCTTTTTGTTTCTTGTATCCCTTCTTAACTCTGTTGCTGTGAGATGTAGCAAACTGTTTTTTTTTTTTTTTTTTTGTGCACTGAAGCAACATAGCACTGGACTGTGCTTTCAGCATTTTTCTTGTTCCGTATCAGCCTGCCTCACTAGGTCTCTTTTATCTCTTAGGGATAGATTGGCCTTTATTCTGGACTTGAATGAAGATTAGCGTAATAAAATCTGTTCCCTACTTAGTACACGTAAGGCATTGCAACAATATAGGGTTTTGCAAATCAGGTGAAACCAAGCTGAAGCTAGTTCTGAAAAGCCTTTCCAAAGACTATGTTCCTGTAGCAGTTCCTCAGAGCTAGCTCTGTCAACACAGAGAAACATACAGAGTTTTCTGAGGTGAGTGAAAGAAACCTGGGCTGGACTTCAGTAAAATTAATGTTTTCTTTCAAACAGTTGCCTGTTTTCTTCTAACAAATAAGGCTGTGTGTAGGCTGTCATATTTGCCTCAAACCACACTCTTGATCTTGTTCTGATGCACTAGTTCTTGTACTACACATTCAAAGATTTCTGAAGTCTGGCCAAACTTTCAGGAAGTTGAAAAGTTAAGCATGTAACGTGATGGCTCCTTGAACTAGGTTCAGCTCTTACAAACATGAGTTGATTGGCATAAATACCAACAAAGATAATTGCCAGATGCTGAATGTTGTTTATATTGAAATCCAGGAGTAGGTTATGTAGTACAGTTTGATAACCACGCATTCATTTTTTTGGGGGAGGGGGTAAAGGGGCAAGAAATTAATCACAAACATCAGAGATGTGAGGCAGTGAATTTGTTATCTGCGCCTTGGTGGAGGTGTGGTTGGCAACCTGAAGCTGAAGCTAGTTTTTTGGCAATATGGTTTGAAATGAGAAGCAAACAGCTTAGTGATTGCCAGTTATGTTATGTGAGGGTATGTAGTGGAGGTTAAGGATGAGACAGCCTCTGATCAGCTTTCTAGAGGTGTTCTCAAGATTCCAAGAAGCTGATTGTGGCAGGAAGGGAAAAAAAAAAAAGTATATTGTTAGTAGTGGTAGTATCCTTTCTTTGAATCTATTTTTGGCTTTCCATCTAAGAGTTAAATGAAAGTGTTTACAACCATATGATGCCAAAACAACATTGACTTGCTTCTTGCCCGACTTGGCAGTCACTTGCATTACTAGCTCAAAAACAACAGCGGTTGCCCCAAGGTGAAAATTAATGCTGGAATGTGGTGGTGATAAAAGTCAACTGTTAAAAAAATAAAAAAATAAAAAAATAAGCTTGTGTGTGTACACACCCCTCCAACAGGGAGAGCTCGAGGGGGCGTATGACTTCTTTCTTAATGGAGGCATAAGATAACATCGCTTTAAAGTAGACAACTAATTTCTGTTCTAGAGGAGATAACTTGAAAGACTTCTTTGCTCTACCTGGGGGCATCCTATTTTTGGCATTACCATGTCATAAGAAAAGCCACTGATTGTCATCATAGGCTTTTGGGGTCTCTGTAGTGCGTGTCGTGGTATTTTAGGGCTGCTTTAAATAATTCTGAGTTTAATGTCGGTACAGAGAGCTATTCACAGTATGATTTTAATAGTAATTTCAGTCTGCTTTTTTAATAAATCTTTTTTTCTCTACGTACTTCAGCTGTTAGGTGAAGTTGCAGTAACGTGGGCCAGGCAGTTCTGAGGGTGCTGGTGTTGGTGAGGCATCGAGAACTGCTCTCCTGTCCTCATCTGCTCGTAGCAGGCTGAAGTGCTCTGGTTACTGTACCAATGTCTGGGCTGCTTTGACTTATGAAGATATGTGCTGGAAATTAAATGCGTATTTTGAATTTATATAGATCTAACGTGGGGAAGGACATGCCATTGTTCCTCCATCTCAGTTTTAAAAATGTTATATTTTTTTCTGTATTCCTGCAGCGCGTATTCTCCTTGTGTATACTGAACATGCCGTACACGTAAGCTTAGACTTCCTTGGCTAGTGCACATAGCATAAATTTCCTTTTATCCTTGGTGCTCAACACCAAGGCTTTAAAAATCTTTTTTTTTTTTTTTTTTTTTTCTAAGAGAAATCATATTTTGCTTTCAGTTTGTGAACAAGCAACACCGCTTTCCTTTTTGGTTTTGCTGGTTATCTGGGTTGGTACATTAATGTTTCCTGTTAGGCTGCACTTAAAAGAAAAAAGGAAAAAAGTATGTAAAGCTAGAATGAGCCTCTTAATCCTCGGAGTGAGGGTCTTCAGTGAGTGACAGAGTACATGTGTACATTTTTCCTAGAAGAGTCCATGTACTAGGAAAATGGAGTTGCTTTTCATAAGCTGGAAGGACAAGCAGTGAAGTCCTGTGGATGGTTTTTGGGTAAATCAGCGAGATTGGCTGTAAAGCCAGGAGCAAGGGACTTCCCTGAGCAAGCTCATCAGAGGAAAGTTCTACTTCAGGATTTTCCTGTAAGCCTTCAAATATGGCTTTATATCATTTTCAGAGTCTTCTCAGAAAATGTGATTCCGTGCTTCCTCAGTGGCTGGCTTCACTTGGCTTCAGAGGAGCTCTTAAGTTAGCAGACAGAATCACAGGATCATCTAGGTTGGAAGAGACCTCCAAGATCATCGAGTCCAACCTCTGACCTAACACTAACCAGTCCTCCACTAAACCATATCCCTAAGCTCTACATCTAAACGTCTTTTAAAGACCTCCAGGGATGGTGATTCAACCACCTCCCTGGGCAGCCCATTCCAATGCCTCATAACCCTTTTGGTAAAGAAATTCTGCCTAATATCCAACCTAAAAGATGCTCACTGATGGCTGCAGTTGACACCAAATACGTTATATTATTGTTTCCGTTTAATTTTGTTATGTCCTTGGTGAATATTACTATTATTGTTGAAATATATTTATGGAAAGCTAAATAATGACTTCTTAGGAAACACTGTGTTTGTACCTGCATATTTAGCAAACAAGCAACCAAAAGCCAGAAATGAACACCCCAACAAACTGACATTTATTTCAAATTCAGTATTTCTTTAGCTGAGTTTTGGTAGTGGTTGATAAAGCACAGTAAACCTGGAGTCTTAGCTAATGAACTTTCTTGCATTATCTTAATTTAACAAGAAAATAATTGCTGTGTCTAAGAGGAAATCTCTTCAATCCTGACACTAAAGGTCACGATGCAGAGACTGGTGAAGCAGTTGTTAATTAGACTTTCTGAAGGCAGATATAAGTCATTGCTGTTTTGTTAAATTAACTTTGTTAGATTATCTTCTAATAACTCTCTCCCAAATAATCGGTCCTTCTTTGTCGAGTGAATCAGCTCAACATACAAGGAATATCAGTTTAATTCCTTGGGATCTGCTGGCCAGTACAGCAATGCAATTCCAGGGGAAAAAAATGTTGGATATTATTATGAGAGCTCCTTCTCCGTGCTTTGTACGTCTGGAAGCTGTTGTGCGTGGATGGAACATGAGGAGCTGAGGAGCTCTTGCCCTAGAGGAAGGCTCACAGTGAGCAGGCTGTTTTGCTTAGAGATTGTTCGTATGTTCATTTAAGTCTACTGGTTTGGTTCTAGAACATGCCTTTTGAGGTGTCCTGAAAGTTGGTTTTAGCCTTCAGAGTAAGGAAAAATCATGAAGCTGTAGTCAGGTACGTATACAATATTATTCCAAACTCTGTCTAGTTCTTTACCCCAAATATTTTAACTACTAGTTAAGACATTTAAAAACTGTAGCTAGAATGTATGAGAAAACAAGCCATTTTGCGTAGGCAGGGGGAATGCTGAAATAATTTACCTTAAAATTGCCATACATGTCCTAATAGAAATACAGTTCAGTCAGTGGGTTTGAAATGTAGTCCTCTCTGATACTGTTGATTTATCCTCAGTGTATTTTGTAGTGTTACTATCTTGATCATGATGCGGCACTGGTACTGCTGTGTGTGTGCTGCTTGCAGCAAGTACTGCCTTCCAGTCCCTAAAAAGTGTTTTTTGGCTGGTGGCAGTCACTTGTTTGATTTACTGAAAACTCAGGTTTGTTTCCAGTAGAATGTCAGCTAGCAGATAACGACCTTTCCCTGCAAAATTAGTATCTCCAGGCATATAACACGAGTGCAAGCAGGGTGTTACCTAAGCATGTTTATCAAATGGCTCCCAGATGTACAATGCATGTAGCTGCCTTTGCTATCGTATGCCCCCTCTGTGCACGTGTGACCGATCCTGTTTGGGTTGGCCAGGAGAGAGGTACATTCATAGCAGCGTCTGGCTTGGTGCGTAGCACCGACCAGCTTATCGATGTGGAATACCTGGATGCAGATTCGTGGGTGTGGTGCTTACACTGAGAAGGATTTTTAGGCTACTTAATCTTCTTCAGCAGATTGGAGGCACTCCCTTCTTCCCCCCGCCCCCCCTTTTTTTTTGTTTTGTTTTTGAATCTCTCTGGGCAGTGTACTGCTCTGAAAGTAATACTTCAGAAGAATTGTTTTTTTGTTTTTTGGAGCGAGGCTTCTGGAAGGGAGGTAAATAAGGGGTTTTGGGACCGTGACTGCTGTCATTCCAACTGTACTGGTGTGATAATTTGTCTATTAGTGTGCACCTTTCCATCAGATTCCTGTATACTTAGCTGTTCTCCATGCTGAATAGCTTGGATATTTCAGGATTACCAGCTGGTGGCCAGGGATCAGAAGCTTTTTCAAGCAGGTGATTTAAGCATACTGCACTAGTGACATTGGAATAATGCCTTTTTAAAAAGCTTACGCAATTAGTTATCTTACAACAACAGGTTTTGCTTAAATATTATAGATTAGATAGTGATCTTAAGCCTAATCTGATGTTCACTATTCCATTTCTACTTAATGACATAAAATACTCTAAAATAATAGCATAATTTAATAGTCATATTATCACAAAAGGGAAAAAAAAAAGGCTGCTGGTTCTCAATAGGATTTTAAGTTGTTCATCCAACAGCATCAAACTAAAAAGACCTCAGACTAAATTCATACACTGAAATGAGTAGGTTGATGCTTGTTCATGACTTTTGCTCTGCATCTCCAAATAAATAGAAACTTCTCTTTTCTGATCCAATTGGCACCCTTTTGAGCTGGATGTATACAGAAGTTTAAAAACCATACTTTTTAAGGAATACTAATAAGGAGCTTTCATAGCTGAGGATGGTTTTGTTCGTTTTGCTTTTGTTTTTTACATTAAAGCTATGATTAAAGAGCTATTTCTCTGATCCTCATCTTCACGGCTGTGTGAGCTGGTCAAACATGTTGTTGGGGAAAAAAGAGGTGTTCAGTTCACGTTTCTTTCTGAGCAAGCTCGTGTTTCCCCCCCATTCTCAGCACAAAAGTTCAGTGTCACCTGGTGGCAGTTCCTGCTGGAACTGCTCACAGAAGTGCTGGCAGCAACTGGAAAACTGCAAACCAGTCCTGAAGCCAGCCTTGGGGAGCAGCGGTGCTACCAGGTATGGACTACAAGGAAAAGTCAAAAATTAAGAAAGGGCAAAACTGTAATGCAAAGTCCGTGCTCATAGCGGTTGAAAAGTTGAGGAAATCCTATTTGAGATGCAATTTAACATTGTAATTTGGTAAAGCTTTGGGCTGCTTGCTGAAAGGGCTGATCCTTTCAGCACCGATGAATCTGTAATGGGAGAAGAGAAGAGAAGAGCCGTTCCAAACAGTGTGAGTTAAAAGATGTGAGGGGGAAAAAATAGGGTAAGGAAAGGAGTAAGGGAAAAGTAATGTAAGGACAAACGAACTGAATGCTTTTATCTTTTCATTAGCCTTCCTCAAAATACAGTGCTAAGAAGACTGCTGACTTCTGAAAATCAAATTTTGGAAACCTCAGAGTATGCCAAAAATATGCGGTGCTGTGCATTGATGGAGACAAATAAATAAATAAAGATCTCAGCTTTATGAGGATGTCAGGGAGAAGATCGCTTATATTCTTACCTGAGTAGCCTAGTAGTAACCTAGACAGATATTTCAGTCTCTGTTAGATGTTCCCTCAGTATGTCACACTATTTCTTCTTGATTCTCTATTTTCTGTCTTCTTTTTTTTTTTTTTTTATATCCACATCATATTCTTTCTTTACTCTGGCAAAGTCAACTGTGCCTTGGCTGCCTGACCTTCTCCACAGCCTGCGTCCCAGCTTCCAGAGGGGCTCCCAGTGCCACCTTTCTGCAGAATGGGAGGGAAGCATCACCGTTAAGTTCGATGCTCAGAGTGCTGCTGGTGCCTTACTGTGCCTCCCATGTATAAGAAGTCATTTTTTCCTCTCCTCAGCCCTTTCCTATCGGTAGCTAAAGCCAGGGTTGCCGTGCCCCAGTGGGTGAGTACGCTGGCTGTAGTGCTTCTGCCTGGCTCAGCTGAAGGAACCATGCTGTTGTGCAAGGAGGAAGGGTAAAGGAGCTGCTGCCACGTGCACGTGGTGTGGTCCACACAGAGCAGGAACACCTTCTGGTCTTTCTCTATCTGTGTCGGCCCAAGGTAGGTGTTCCAGATTTCATGTGGCTGGGAGAAAATTCTCCCAGTTTGGGAACTCAGGTTACCGAGTTATGGTAGACAGACACTGTACGCAGTTAATCAGAAAGTATTGCCAACCTCAAGAAGTAACTTCTGTGTCTTTATTTCCCTCTGTCAAGAGCTTTATACAATGTACTGAAATTTATTTGGGCATAAACCGTATAATTTATTTTCACTATTAGTTAAACCCAGTTAGGAGTACTTCATTAATGTTTAAATACTTTAATCAGAGGAGTGTTAGCTTGAATGATCTAACGGATCCCTTTTGGATTAGCATGGTGAGGGAGGAGGAGAGAAATAGGGATGGAAAGGACTGATGCCAGAAGTGACTTCATCAGTTTCTACCTTGAATTAATCCCAGAGGCAATAGTTGTGAAGATGTTGGTGTTATCAGCAGTTTCTGGGTTGGGAGTGAGGGGTAGGGGAACTTCCACCAAGGAAAATCCTAAACACACCAAACCCAAAACTCAGCAACCCCCCTGCCACTCAAACTCTGAGTTCAAGTGTTTGTTATTAGAAGTGTTTATCACGGCTGCGTGCAATGTGAGCACGGGTGTACTTTACTAGTACTTCACATGGAGTGTAGTGTGAATTATTCTCTTAATATACAATTCCTAACTGTGTAACTGTACACTTGCTCTTCTGTGTTAGGTTAGGGCTTACCTGTAAATCAACGTTTTGAAGACTCAATTAATTGAATGCTGCTTTTGTAGTGTTCTCCTAATACACAGTTTGAAATGAAAAAAAAATTTGAAAGAAGTGAAACAGTTTTATGGAATGATGCCCAAAGCAGGGTGTGGACTGACCAGACAGTCCTACCTAGCAATTGTTCTACCAGGCACCTGATAACAACAGCACTTCTGGGATCAAATCTTTTCATGCTGCGGGCATTATCATAATACAACTGCATTCTGGGACTGAAATTTGAGTATAAGCTGAAAACAAGCATTAGGAAACCTTGAGCATGGCCTAAGAGTGTAGTCAAGTGGTGATTCACCACAGTGCTGAGGTTTTTTTGCTTTAGTTTCTACCAAAGTCCCTTAAAGCACAGCTGCTAATAACAAAGATGGTAAAGTTTATATAACGTGGGTAACCAGCTTGCTTCTTGATGAAGTATGAGCTGTGCTGTACATGTAGTTCAGGGTTTAAAGGGTAAAATACCATTTTAATTCTGTCAGCCACTATGTCAGGGTATTTTTAAACAAGCACAGAAACAACACACCTCTGTGTATCTTGACGTCATTCGGCAGTGCAAGGGAAAAGTCTGGACACCACCAAAACCCAGCAGCTATGTTCTGATGATTTACACGCTCTGTGTCTCCCTCCTGAACACCCTACTTGAGCAGGCTGGCCAATGTTTCATTATTTTCTTAAAAGAATAACCTTGGATGACTTGCTTTGTTTATACAACTAATATGTTTCATATGTCGTGAATGCAAAATTTGGCTTTCTGTGGTTAAGTCAGATCACTTTCAGGGAAAGCCATCCGTGTCCAGAAATCTTCAGCACTTCAAGGTACTGCTTACCAAATGGGAAAACTCTGTAACATGTTACAAATTCATCTCAACTTCGTGTGAGTTTGTAAGGCATCCTTCTGTTCCCAAAGGAGATGGGACTGGTGTAAGTCCTCAAATAATGCTGAAATAGTAAGAAGTTTCATTGCTGACCTCACTGAGATAACGTTTACTCACAGCATGTGTTTATATACTTGCAGAGAGGTTTGAGGGTTAAGAATATTTGTTTTTTGTAGCGTCGGATGAATGGCTTTTTGTATTATTTTCATGCTTTTTGAATGTTGCAGAAGTAGTGAATAGCTTTTGAGTCTGTTGTTTAGAAAAGATCTTCTGTGATAAACTACTGTGAAGTATTTCAGGCTTATAATTCCATGGCTTAATATTTCATATTTCTTTCTTCTTTTCATATAATGCCTTTCTTCAGTTTGTCTTGTACTGAAAAAAGGCTTGGAATATTACGTCTTTCCATTGTCTTTTCTTGAACAAAGCATTTTATGTGTAAAATGCCTGTAAATATTCCTGTCGTTACGGCAAACAGGACTGTTTTGTGTGTAACCTTGTCTTGCACAAATGATTTGGTCACAAGAGAGTGTAAGCTTATTTTCAAAAGCACAGCAAATGGGAACAGGGGATATTCGGTAACTATTTTGTAATCTTTGTTGGTTTCATAAAGCCTATCCTGACCCTCTTTGAGACTTGGACACAGGCTCCTTTTGTGTTTTGGATGTTATTTCGCAGTTTAATAAATCTCTTAATACTCTCATGCTTCATGGTAATGAAAAAAGGTAGGAACGCTGAGTGCTAGTTGGTACAAGTGGTCTCCTGTAACTTGGAAAAACCACAGTTATCTTAGGTACCTTTAGATTCACTGCTTAACAGCAGACTTCAGATACAAATACCGTGTACCAGCTGAGGAGGTATAGAGTGAACTAGTCAGCTTTGAATGTTTTTCTGTGAAAAACAATCAGCAAAAGACAGAACCATGAATTCAGAACAAGAAACATGCACGTTGTCAACCCGCAGCATGCATCCTCCCTAATGGCTTCACATACCCAGTTTAACTGGTTTTGGGTATTGTTTTTCTTTGCTAGGGTTGCAGTTTGACTTTTAATACTTACTTTTCCTAAATGTAATAGGAAGCAAATAAAACAGTTGAATGCTTTTAGAAATGTTTGCACATTCTAGAATGTTTATGGGTCTGTCCGATAACTTCTAGAAACATCGTACTCCAAAGCATTCGCACCTTTATGAACCACGATACCATCCAAAAATCTCTATGACAATATTCATGTGAAAATTATGAAGTTTGACAAACCAAGTTGAGCAGATTGCCTGGGTGAGGAAGATTTCATGTAGATCTTTTATCAGCAGCAAAATGAAAGCTGCGGAGTTGGAGGTGGAACGAGTTTATTCCCCGTCTGTACTGTGTCTTCATTTGTCTTCTGTATCAAGAACTATTAATACTTTTTTTTTTTTTTTTTTTTTCCCCCTCAGGGAGGCAATAATGCAGGGCATACAGTTGTTGTGGATTCTGTGGAGTATGACTTCCATCTTCTGCCAAGTGGGATCATCAATCCAAAAGTCACGGCATTCATTGGTAAGTGGTCCATCTCTGAAACAAAAATGGACAATAATGTAGTGACAAACTTTGGACATACTAAAATAACAAAGTATGCCTGAGGGCATACAGGATTAAGACACTTTTTCCTCATTCCCATGGGCTTGAGCTTTGCTTGTAATTCTACTACCTTGTTAATGTTGATTTAACTCAATCATGCATTTTAGATTATGGGTGTTTTATTGTCTTAGGTCGTTTTTGTTCTTATCTGCCGTATCAATGCAAATGGCTATCTACCCAGTGTATCTTCATTGTCCCTTCCCCTTCCATCTCATTTTTTTCTAAGTATTTCTTTTATTCTCACAGTTCCTCCTCTGTTTCAGTCTTCAGCCCTCCTAAATGACTACCAGTACTTACAGCAACATAAATCTTTCCTTCCTTTTCCACTGGAATGTAAAAGGAATGCTGAATCCAAGAAGATTTATCCACTATATAGATCTTGTCAAAAGGTCTTTTCAAGAGACTGCGTTAGGTTTGGGGTTGTGGCAGTACTAAGTGATGTCAGGATCTATGATCTATTTGCCTTCTGAAAGGAGGTTTAGATTGTACTATCTGTTGCTCCATACCAACATACTTACCCTCCTTTTGCTCTTGGAATCTAGTCCTACTTTTCCTCAAATTACTTGTATAACCAAACTTCTTAATAATGTTGTATAGCCCTTAAAGTTTCCTTCTAAAGATGCAGGTGAATA
Source organism: Netta rufina (assembly GCF_964035555.1). Taxonomy (NCBI): domain Eukaryota; kingdom Metazoa; phylum Chordata; class Aves; order Anseriformes; family Anatidae; genus Netta; species Netta rufina. The sequence goes on along the minus strand of NC_140125.1, from coordinate 30,484,024 downwards.
TAGAAAGTCCTACACAGCATTATAACTGTGTATGTTTTTGTGCTCTTTCACAAATCCGGTTAGTTTCTAGGTTACTTAAAGGCTATGTGACCTATCCATTTCCAGCATGTTTTTGTGATAATTTTTGAGTAAGTGCTCATTGACATTTTGCTAAAGAGCACAGCAACTAAAGTGCATCTGTCAGTAAGTAGTTTGATTCATAAACGATACCTGCTGAATTATTAGGACCAGTTTGTAGTGACTGTGTGCTTTCAGTTAGCATTAACACCATTCCTGATGGGAATTTGTCATTGATTGTGCCTCCTTTCAGCTGCTACGGTGTGACTTGGCAGTGGGGTAGTTTTGGATTAACTGGCCCTGTCTAGTACTTTCTATGGAAACTGGGCCAACAGGCATGGAAATAGATCCCAGCTGACAGAGGGGAGGTTGGGTTGTTAACTACTCCTGGTTTGGGAGGCTGTGGCAGATGCTACTACTATTACTCTGTTTTGGTGTCTTACTGTATTACATTTCTTTTAAAAGTTATTGCTGAAAAGCAGTGGAAAAAGAAATGTCCATTTGCCATGTTCTGTGTGCTCGACTCAGGGTCAGGTAGAAAACACTAGATCCTGTAGAAGTACAGCGGGCAGGTGAGAGCTTTTTACAAATCTGTATCTGTCTCCCATCTATCTCTTGGCCTGTCTATTCTGAAGTTTGCTGTTCTAGCTGCTTTGAAGTCTGACTTGAATTTAAAAACTCTCTTGGTGGTTCAGTTTTATTTAGTAGAAGAAAAAAATCTGTCAGGTTTAGGATTCCACTGAAAAGGTTTATAATTAAAAGAAAAAGGGGGAAAAGTGTTGAGGGGAAGGACAGAAAGGTTAGAGTATTATAATAGATTATTACAATTGATTAGGATTATATGCTGAAAAGTATAACAAATAAGTCTTAAATAGTTTGTATTTTGGTGTTTAGAATGCTTTTATCTGTGAAATTAGGTGATTTGCATATAATTTCAAGTGGCAAGTCCATTCTTGACAATAGTAGGTATTTTGTTATACTGGCTACTTCAAATCTACTGCGTTTGGCATGACCTTAAGATGGTTCAATACTGTATGTAGATGTGCTTCTTAAAGCACTCGCTGATACTGGTTAATTGTATGAGCTAACAGTCTTTCTGAGCAATGTGATGGTGTGGTAAATCTCTGCTTCCTGTAGGACAGTGTGCTTGCTTTTGATGGAGCCTTTTCCATATTAATTCTGCTAGTCTGTTAACAACCTGAACTCTGCACATGGAATACACTGTCTATTTACAGATGAAAAGTGCCTGAGGGAGTGCTAACATTTATAACGATGCTAGAAATGTGCTAAGCTTTTAAAAACAATTGGGTGATTAACGTGAAGTGCAAAGAGGGAAGTTAATTTTAGAAATGAGGAAGAGGAAGTTGCATTCTGAACTGTCCCACAATGCTGTAACTGTTTGTCGTGATCTAAACTGAAAGTTTATTAAGCTTCTTAAAAAGATTCAATGCAGGTAGTTAAAGATGCATACTTTGAGTGTAAGTCAGTCTTTTAAAGATACGTTACAACTTTCATTCTTAGCAATTTACTGAAAGATTAAAAACTTAAATACATTGCGTACAGAACATGAAGTGTCTTTGAATTTGAAATACTATTTTTCCACGTTCAATGTAATTCATTAAATTTTGTCTGATGATTTTCTTCAGGAAATGGTGTTGTAATTCATTTGCCAGGGCTCTTTGAAGAAGCTGAAAAAAATTTAAAGAAAGGAAAAGGTGAGAAAACTAAGTTTTACTACTCTTAAAGTAGTTTGTGGACACTTCATCAAAAGATTTAGATAGAGAATGTCTCTGCAGAGGTTACATACGGTAACTTTTTCCAGAACTGCATTTACCTGCTAGTTCCTGACAGGAGTCTTGTCAAAAAAAACTAGGGTCCTGATGGGAAGTATAGATGGGCAAAAAGAATCTCTGTACCGTTTAAGAACAGAACATGTTCTAAATATGAATTATCTGCAGACATACTTTGTTGCTTAAAGCAGTGAGCTTAATAAGTAAAACAACTTTTTAAAGTGTGTTACCAGTTTGTAGACATGCTACCTCTTGCAATCTTGTTTTGACAGCACATGGTAATGCAAACAAGTGCAATAGAAATCCTTTCTTTGGTTTCTTGTTGTCATGACAGTGGCTATGCTTGATAGCAGTCCACTGGAAGTGAGGTAAATCAACTAAATTATTCATAAGTAAAAAGCTACTAATTGGCTGCTGAAATTGAAGAACTAGTAGAATCATCAGGAGTTCTTTATCACAATAAGCCTGACTTTCTCAGCTTTAGAGGCTGATGTTAAGTTTTAATAATTCCAATCTACTTTTTTTCTCCAGAATGTGGTTGCTCATCCTTTAAATAGATTGACTGAAGACTAAACATGAAAAGTGTTTTTCCTTTACATATCAAAAGAAAAAAAATACTATATAAAACATAATTTGAATTATTTTACTTTGTCTTTTAAGGGCTAGAAGGCTGGGAAAAAAGGCTAATAATTTCTGACAGGGCTCATATCGGTAAGTTCCCAGATCTTTATTATTATTTTTTTTTTAACTTTGTTCTCTGAACTTTCTGTGGCAGTAAGAGAGTGACTGTTTTAGCCTTTCTGGCCATTTGTTGGTATGTAAATTTCATCGGGCTAAGCCTCTGTATGCTAGGCATTGTATCTGCTTTGGTTTATTAAAAATTCTAGAAAAACTTGTCCATCACTCAGGACCCTCCTAGGTTTGTTTTCCAGTGAGTCCTTAATCCCCCTCTGTAAGCGTACCTTACTCAGGAAAGCAGGCTCAATTTCCAAGCTGAAGGTAAGATGTGAGAAGCAGTCAAAAAGCAGTTCAGAAGTTAATTCACTGAAGGATTCATTTCCCTTTTCGGTGTAAAAGCAGTTTTGCTTTTCTTTCCTGAAATAGAGCAACTTTTCTGATGTGAAACCATGTGAGTGGGTGTGACTTTCAAATTAATGAGCTCCCTAACAACTAAAATGCCAAGTACTTCAGAAAAGAGACTGTATGGGAAGGGCTCTGTAGGAATTAAGAGAATGGTTTTCCATCTCTCAGAGGGAGTTCATCAATCAAGGTTTGGTTCCAACTTATGTTCCAGAAAATGCTTCAGTTCAGAGCATGGAGTAGAACGTTGAGAGTCCAAACCACGAAAACAGAACTTCAGTGCTAAAGGCTATATCTCTCCTAGGCCATCTTTATTACTTAATTTCCTCCTTTAAATTAGATATGTGGCATAATGGTTACGTAACTGGATGTATTAGGAAATAGAATTATTGCTGCTGTGGTAGTCATCTCAAGATGCAAACTTTTCAGGTCTTTATCAGATAAAAGCTTATGACATGGGGGAAAAATGCATTTTCTTCTTGTTGTTGTTTGTGTGTTACCACATCTGGAAATCAGGAGTAGCTTAGTCAGTGAACATGTTATTTCAGAATAAATATGCTTTTACTTTGATGTAATTACTCTGCATTTGAAACAGTTGAGTAACTGTTCCTAAGTTACTAAAATCCTTTTGAGAGTAGAATCACTGTAGGTGATTCCAATTATTTGGAAGTTGCTTAGAGAAGCTGTTCTGTAATTATTACGTTGCAATGGCAATACTGTGAAATTTTCATGGATAAACAGGTCCTGAGTAAAAAAAAAAAAAAAAAAAGGACCAGTTATCGACTGCCACCCATAATTGTTCAACCTGTCAACATAAATGGACTTCCAAAATGCTTCTGTTTAGAAAGTTTTGAGGGCGGTCTGGAGGTCTGTTGCCATTACAAATGCCGTCACTAAAATGGGTGTTCAGTCTGTGAACTATTAGTCTGTAACAAATGATCAACTAACAATAGGTTCAAGCTGCTGGGGATGATCTAGTCCTTGAATTATGGGAATGTGTGGAAGTAAATACAAAAGTAACTTGGTAAGGAGGATGAGGAAAATCGCTTATACTAGTGAAACATGAACACTTTTAAATCAGTAGGTTTCTTACAAGTTTTCAATCTTATCCTTGTAAAGAGTAGCTTAATTACTTCACTTTGAGGACATAGTGCTGAAGAAAAATAAGTCAGTATCTGTTGAATTGCAAAGTGTTGCCTATGTTCATATTTGCCATGAATCTGTCACGTTTATTTTTTTGCCTTTATGGTGGACAAAGAATCAATGGAAGGAGTATTTTGCATAATCTCTGTTGTTAATAATATGTAATACTTAAAATAAATCAGGGCTTGTGAAAATGACTTATGTTTTCTTCAGGTAACAATTGCATCCTTTCCATGGGTAACGTTTATGGGAGTTTCTTTTATTTCCAAATGCATTTCCATTGATGCTGTCTTGCTAAAATTAAAATGGTCTAAGAAATCTTCAGAATGAATGAGAATGTTTACTTAAAGTCTCCACCTTAAATTTCAAAATTATGACTTCTTACCGTAACCTGTTTTCCAGGATTTCTTTCAACTACATGTTTTCTTTGCTTCTTGTCCATACATTCTTTTGGGACACTAGAAGACTGTAATGTCTTAGTTTTTCTATGGAAGGTGTGTGTACAACTGCTGAACTTGGAAGGGATGGGGGGGCTATCTTGTAAAAGAAGAGAAAAAGCTCTTGTCATTTTATTTCCCTCTCCTGTATGTGCATGTTTTTTCCCAGGTTGATAAACTGGACTAAAATTGATTTGAAAAAATCATTACTGATATGGCCATTTGTTTCATGCGAAATGTCAGTTTATGCAATTTTTTTTTTTTAGTATTTGATTTCCACCAAGCTGCTGATGGCATCCAAGAACAACAAAGGCAAGAACAAGCAGGAAAGAAGTACGTAGTTTTAATGGATGGCTTAGTACAAGCATGAGTTGCTGTGTTGGATTTCCATCATTGATTGTCATTGAACTTAAAAATGTATTGATTATCCCTGTAAGTCTGTAATGTGGAGTGTTTGGGATCACTTCCAATTTCGTACTCCAGTGGCTAGCAAAATGTTGTATAATGAAAGAGTTTTAGCTTGATAGCTTGCCTTAAGGAAAAATTCCTGGTTCTTAATTTGCCTTACAAAAAGGGTTCCTGCTTCTTCATGTTTTAATTGTTTACTGGAAGTATCTTTGTATCATGGATGAAAAGTAATTCAGTCTTCCTTACTGAGAAGCCTAAAATGTCTTCATCCATGACAGTAGCCTTTAAGAGTGTCTTTTCTGGGCATATCTTCATCCAGGTTGCTATTGTATGTTAACTTGTCAATTGTTTTTGCATTCAGTCATTTTCACACTTGACTGTGCTATACCAGCTGTCTTGGTACCTGTTCTCTTAGGAATTAAAAAGAAAACAGGTAGAATGTGTGTACATTTCTAATGAGCCAGTACTGTTTTATCAGCATTATTTTGAGGAATGCTTGGGGAGTGTGAGCTAAAATAGCTCTGTGGCAATAGTTGTGATTGAAAAATGCTATCTGAGCTTCTTGTAGGATGGAACTACTATTTCATTAGTTAACGCTCAAAATTGTAAGGGAAAGCCCAATTAAAAAATTCCTGCTTTCATCTGATCTAAAGAACCCTGCTACACCAGAAAGTTACATTCAAAGCTAAGAAATTTAAGACCCTCTTAAAAGTGCTGTACATATTCTTTCTGTAGGGATTATTATGATCCTGATATTCTGCGACGATCATACAGTTCTCAAGCTTGTTAAAACTGCCAGTGGATTAAAAGCATTAATCTATTTACTTCCCCCACTACAGTGACTTAGATAGCCTTAGTATTTAGGAGGAAGTACTACTGAGGATTGGCGAAGCATGAGATGTCAGAAACTGATTATCGAAAGACTCCTGGTAGTGTGAGGGGGGGGGGAAACGCTTGAAATAGCTTGCTAGTATGTCTAACTGTAGATTTGACTCTGTATTGCATTTTATATTAAACTTGTTTTGTATGTTTAGTATCAAACACTTCAAAGCTGATCGTTACAAATAGTAAGTTAATTTTTAACTGAGTACTTTCACCTGTTCAAATGTAGCTCAAAGCCAATCACAAGTGAGGGTTCTATAGCTTCCCTTGCAGAAAGGTTATAGAAAAAGGTAATCTAATACAGAAGTATATTATGCTTATACAATTGTTCTAACAACCAGAAATACAACCTTTTGACAACTTAATTCTTTTATGAATTGGCATGTCCTAATAAATGGAAGCTAAAGCCTCTTAAAAAAATTATCTGGGAAGGGTATGAATAGGGATGGAGGCTAGAGTCAATTATTTAAGCCACAACCTCCTGGTTTGGTTACATGATACTGTATTACAGGAGGTTGGTTACCATGCTTTCGTTTCAGACTGAGACAAACATACCACACCCTGCCATCAGTCTAATTGGAACATTTGTTTTACCTTTTCCAAGATTATTGTTTTGAATCTACTCCAAACTTGTTACGGTCTGGTTAAAATGACTTAAGTACTGATCATGAACTGTATTTCAGTTCCCTTGCATATCAACTGATGCATTCTAATATGAAGTTTAGATATGACCTTGGGATTAGCCTGTATCTTCTATTTGAAATAGAATCCCTCTTGAATTGAGTTATGGTATGATACTTCCAAGACAATCTAAAGAAATCAAATTTAAGTTTGACATTCTTGCTCTACCAGTATCAGCTGAAAAGACCCATTTAATATTCAACAGTAAGAACTAAAATATATTAAAAAGTATTAGCTCTAGTCCTTGTAATGGTACATGGCAAAGGAGTTACTTTGCAGTCTTTCAGATTATCATTTGATTGATATGAAACTGTTGCTCACATTAAGCTAACCAGCTTTGTTAAATATGGTGTCATGCTTCTGAGCAAGTTCAAGTCTACCTGTACTTGACTGGCTTAAAGTCAGTGCAGGCAAACTGTGTCTTACGATGTCGCTGACTTAAGCTAGAAAGGATTGCTTTAGGTTTTAAGCTATAGGTTCTTCAGGAAGTATTGTTAGGTAAGAGTGAGAACAGTAATCTTGGTTTTCAGAATCAGCTACAGGGAAAATCTATTCAACCGTTTTGTATGTACAGTGTTTTGGGCATCAGTGTTACTTAGATACTTGGCAGTATTTGGTTTTCTGGCTCCATTGGAAGCTTTTACTATTAAATGAAATATTTCTCACAAATCTGAAATCCATGCTGGTTGTATTTTTTTCAGCTCTTCATGAAATGTGTTTTTAGGAAGGTGTATGGTTAGTTTCAGTTCATAGTATTGAAGGGTATTGTTTTAGCATTCAGTTTCTTAAGTAGAAAAGTTGGGATTTGTGTTCAAATAAGCAAATAAGATTCATTGAAGTATAAAAAGTTACTGGTCTAAAAACAGAAGTATGTAGAAGATGAATATATTTATGTCTATAAACAGTGATGTTCTGAAACTAAGTTATGTACCAAAAGAAACATGTATTTGAATGTTTAAAACGAGGTTTGCAATAACGGCATTTCACTTTATGGTAAGAATGTATTAGCTTTAAAGAAAAAAACACCTTAGTTGTATATCAATAGTAACTCCTGTTATTATCTTTTTAAAGTTTGGGAACTACCAAAAAAGGAATTGGTCCAGTATATTCTTCAAAAGCAGCACGAAGCGGCCTCAGGATGTGTGATCTTGTCTCTGATTTTGATGAGTTTTCTGAAAGGTAATTTTTGTCCTTTAATGCAAGTTTCGAGCATAGTTTTCAATATCTGGGTGTGTCCCCATGGAAACAGTTAAAGCTGGTTGCTGTTAATTTTTTTGATTTCTTGGTCTGCTTAAAAATATTTAATTGTAAAGTAATTATAAATACATTATCAGTAGATTGCAAGGTTGGTGGAGGTGAGAGAAAAGAAACAAATAAAACAAACTTTAATGAATTTTTGTCTTCCAGGTTCAAAGTGTTAGCCAATCAGTACAAAGCGATATATCCTACCTTAGAGATAGATATTGAAGGGGAATTGAAAAAGCTCAAGGTAAGCCTGCTTCTGTCTTTTAAATGATGTAATCACTGTTCAGAGCTACTGATATGTAAGTCTCAAGGTGATTGACTGTCATACTTCTGTGAAGAGTGGGAACTTAATAATGGGAAATTGATATGTATCAAGTCTGCTAGCATCCTTAAAAACACCTTTTCCTCTTTATGCAGCATTTAAAAACTTGGTTACAAGAAAACTACTGTAGACTTTAAGAAAAGATCTTACATACAGAGAATTATTTCTGACTTACTGGCTAGAAAAAACAAACAACAAAAGCATCAAGACTATAGTTGGGGAAGGCATATCTTCGTTGTAATGTGGAATATGATTTCCTTGTGTTAGAACCTTAAGCACTGAAGTAAATTACTATTCTGTGCGATAAAGCCTTAAGGAAAAAACTTTTTTTGCATGTTGTTGGACTGTAAGTTGATAACAGCAGAAGTAATGAAGCCTGATTGCCAGCAAACTATTCTTGTGGTTAAATACAAAATTTAATTTGATCCCTCAGCCCCTAGCAACTGGGTTACACTTATGAGGGTTCTCCCTAGTGTTGATTCCTTTATGCCTAGCAGTACAATTTCACAGTACAGCTGCATTCTTATTTATCTTACCCTTATTCAGCCTTTATTTTTTATTTTATTTTTTTGTTTGTTTTATAGAAGTCTAGTTGTCTGAGACTTCTTTTTTACCCCTTAGAAAACCTCAACCAAATTTGACAAATGGGTTAAAAAAAAAAAAAAAAAAGTGGAGTATGTGTGGCACAGAGGAGGGCATGCACGGTTATACATTTCTAATTCTTTTAGAAAATCAGTCCAAAAAAAATCATACTTCTCATATCTTTAGTTGCTGCTTTACTTAGTTTGCCAATTCTAGAATGGAGTAGTGGGAGTTCATCGAACTTCTGCTTGGTTCACCTTAAATGGTATCCATTACACTTGCTGAACTGAAGTATTTCTTTCAATACGTAGACCTAATTCAGTTTCTGTTACATACGTACTATGTAAATCTGCTATGATGTTCTTCCTTCCCTTGATCATGTATTATGGCATTTCTTTACGTTTGCTTTTACTTTTGAAAAGGATTAATAGCGTAAATATGAGCACTTGCACTCTGAGCTAGCATTACTATAATGAAATTGTACTGTAAGCTAAGCTACTCTTTTGTTATTTAGGCCTACATGGAAAAAATAAAACCAATGGTAAGAGATGGTGTCTATTTCATGTATGAAGCTTTACATGGACCACCAAAGAAGATCTTAGTAGAAGGTGCAAATGCAGCACTGTTGGACATAGATTTTGGTAGGTATAGCCTTAATGAGAAACAGGTCGCTATATATTTATTTTGTGAAAGAATTCAATATAAGCTCTTCTGTGCATAGCTGTTCTAATGGAATAATTGTTTTCTATTCTGGAAGAACAGTTCCATCTATTGTTAGCAAATTATTTACAGGAGAAAGCAATGTTTTTAACTACATACTTTGAAAAAGCTTAAGATTCTCCCAACATCAATCTTTTCAATGACAGGAAGGATTAGGTGATTAAACTTCTCTTCTTAAATAGAGTGTAACTATTACTTCAGCATATATGTTTCACATGGAGTAGTTTGTTTTCCCAAGATCTATACAGCTGCATTTAAGGAAGGTGGAAAGCTTTTTAATACTCCATAGCAGAGAGGCAAAGTATATGCACAAAATACTGACTTTTGAAGAGTCATACTGCATTTTTCAACTCTCTGTTTAACAATGTTTCACTGATTTACAACACAAAGAATGAACCAGGAATCTGGATTGTTACTGAGGTAAGAATGAAAAGGTTATCCCAAACAATTTGAAACTATAAGTGGTAACTAACACTAATTTTGCTAATAAAGTGAGAAGCTTCTTGATAGAAACACCTTTTGTATTGTGAGATTACTGTATTCCTTACCATATTGTAAGGACAGACATTATTCTACCTTTATGTAGGCATAAGCAAACTGTATGACAGACATTATTCTACCTTTATGTAGGCATAAGCAAACTATATGATAGGCTGCTGCATTTTGTGACATTTTTCTTCAGTCTCACTAGCATGCAACTGCATCATTTTTCTTTTTACAAAGATGCTTATGCCTGAGATAAAAGCCTGTAAGTAATACTGTCAAACGAATATGAAATTGGCATGGGCTCTGTGTTCAGCTGATTGGAGTTCTGATACTGGGCACTTTCAAACAAAACAAGCGTGAAAATCTTTTTTACTTTAAGAGGAAGATTTATCTAAGAATATCCCTTGTAAATGTAAGCACAGTTTTCCCATGATAATCTGAATGCTGGAAGAAAGTTTTAGCAAGTCAGAAGAAAGAAGTCTTTGAATAGGCTTTTACAGGGAAGTGTTTGATACAAAACTGGTATTTGCAATAAACTCTAGGGTTTGGGTGTTGTTTTTTTAAGTATTAAGAATTTTGGTTTTCATATAAGCACAGGAAATGCAGATCGTGTCTGAAAATCATCAGGTATGTCTGTAATATTGACAGATCTGTGTCACTTAGATTTTTTTTTTTTTTTCCTGCCCGTGCTGTGAGAAACAGATTGATAGGAGAATCTCTGTTCTCCTTTAGGTAGATACTGTCAGCTGGTTGGACACTTAGGTGACAACAGGCAAGTCCTGCTCAAAAGATTTGACAATACCAAATTTGATTCAGTGTTCTGAAAGAGGCTATTTTCTGTGCCTTGTTGCACAGATACATATAGCTTCTGGTCTGATACAGAAGTAAATTTTATTAGTGTGTGTGTGTCTGTGGGCACTGAAGTTGGTTAAGTCTTGCATTCCGTGTTGCTTCTCTGGAGCGTGTAGTGAGGCTTCCACACATCTCCCTGACTGTGAATCTAGTTTTCTGTCTTTTTAATTAGTGAATGAGGGTAAACCACTGTCAGTTCACCTTGCGGGGAGCTGAGAATAAGAAAGAGCTATCTCATTGACTGCATTTGTGACATCCCTTAGCTATACTACCTGCTACTAAAGAGAACCTCAGCTGTGCTGTCACAAAAAAAGATGAAGACTTAATTAGTGCTTCCAAACAGCACTTATATATGTAACATGTTACACAGGTAAACCTGTGTCTTTCTCTAGAGATTTGAGTTAAGCAAAAAAGCCACAGATAACTTCGCAAAGTCTGCAAAGCCTCACTTAACAGTCTTTAACTGCTTCCATTTTCTGTACTGCTGTATTTTTGCCTTGGCTGTCGCTTTTTTACCATTCTCTTGACTCTTAGACCAAAAAATAAAAATATGAAGCACAAGGTAGAAAACCTTAACTTGTTGTTACTGTGTGGCTGAAACATTTGTTCATGATTCAAAACAACTAAATATTAGCATACTGTTTCATCTTCCAACGTTTAACAAAAAAAAAAAAAGTGGTGCAAAACTGAAGATTTTACAGGAAGTTTAGCTGTCTTTGATGTCCAGGCTGCTCTTTAAGTGACGGCTGAGTATTTAACCAGAGGCAAACTCTCATCATTAGTGAACTGGGTTATATTGTAGGAGTTGTGCCATGCTTTTTTTGTTTGGTTTGTATTTTTTTTCACGTGTCTTTTGTTAATTTTTTTGAACGTTAGTTGTGGCAATCAATTTTTTCAAGTAATTTGGTAAGCAAAATTCTACATTTTCCAAACTTCTATATTTACATTTCTTTGTGATTTCTTACTGTTATATCATATTGACCAGTTTGTACAACTCATTATTTTTTCTTCGAAAATAGAAAATGGTAAATCCATATTTTCTAATTTCCTAATATAATTTCCTTAAGGGTGTCCTTCCAAATTCTTATGTTGTTCTGTCAGTGAATGTATTTTGTATAATATGAGGTATGGTTTCCTGGTGTCTCATTCCAATTCTTGACTGGTATGGTCATTTGGAATTGTTACGTCATCAAATTTTGCAGGTGAAGTGGTAAGATTTCTATTGTTTTAGTAAAGAAGGGGATCAGACATTGTATGTAAGATCTAGGAGCTTATTAAATCTGTGACCTCAAAATACAATTATTGTGTAGTTGGTTTTGGTTTTTAGTGTTATAAAATCTAGGTAAGTGCAATTTAGTAGTGATCCTTACCAGGTTAGATTTTTTTAGTAGTTTTAAAAACTGTTTTTAAAAAGTGATTTTAACTCATCCCCTCCCCCCATTTTATTTCTAAATAGGCACATATCCTTTCGTGACTTCATCGAACTGCACAGTTGGTGGTGTTTGCACGGGTCTGGGCATGCCACCACAGAATGTCGGGGAAGTGTATGGAGTTGTGAAAGCATACACAACTAGAGTTGGAATCGGTGCCTTTCCTACAGAACAAAATAATGTGAGCACTAACTGCCCTAGACGTGATCTGTAACTGGGTGAAATAACTCAGTGTGTGTCTTACGTTAAATCAGTATTGCTGGTTAAGTGTGAATAGAAGACAATGTGTTAGGATATTTCATCCCTCCAGTTCTATTATTTGTTTATTCCTGCTGATTGTTACTGTGGCTAGGATTCCTGCATGTGTCTTCACCAGCAAGTAAAGTGATTTCCATGTTGTTTGTGGTAGAATTTTAAGAATATTCTTAATTGCAAAGAACTCCAACATACCTTTGTTCAGTTTCTGGACATGGCAGAAAGTGTTCAGAGCTGTTTTTTGAGAATATTAATGAAGGAGTCCAAAGTCTGCAAAGTTTTTTCACTTGGAGGGTGGTGAGGCCCTGGCACAGGCTGCCCAGAGAAGCTGTGGATGCCCCATTCCTGGAGGTGTTCAAGGCCAGGCTGGATGGGGCTTTGGGCAGCCTGGTCTGGTGGGAGGTGTCCGTGCCCATGGCAGGGGTTGGAATTGGGTGATCCTTAAGGTCCCTTCCAACCAAAACTATACAATGACTCTGTCATTCTAAACTGAGTTTACAGGACTGCCAAATCTGATTGTCAGCTTCTCAGATCTCCTTGTGGAATAGAAGGCTAAAGCAGGAACAAATTTTCAGAGACTTGCTCAAATAGCATTCTCTTGAACTAGAAATAGAACTTTTTCTGTTTTCATCTCTATAGACAATGTTGTAAAAAAAAAAAAAAAAAAAAAAAAATAGGGGGAAGAAGTTTTAAGGTACTTTACAGTATTGTAAAATGGTGTTAAAATACATGATGTATACTTACTGCAAATGAAAAAAGGCTCATGTAATAGTACTACTCTTTGCTAGGAAACTGGAGAATTGCTGCAAATACGAGGTAAAGAGTATGGTGTTACCACTGGTAGAAAGAGAAGATGTGGCTGGCTGGACCTTGTGCTGCTCCGATATGCCTATATGATTAATGGATTTACTGCGTAAGTTTTCTCAGCTTTGTTGGCAACTTGACATAAAATCATGATACGCTACAGATTAAATTGTACATGTGGTAGTAAGCAACAGACTGTTAGTACTGATTTATTGTTTTGATGTTTTCATAAATTAATTATCCCTTTTCTTGGAAGTTAGTTTTTATATATGTCTTCATATCCTTTTTTTTCCTATTATATTGTAGAAATGCTTACATCTCATAGTATTTGATGCTTCAAGCTGTGTTATTCTCTTTGCCATCCCACCAAACCAAATCAAATGCATCACAAGGGCCTTAAAACATATTATAGTTTGTGGGGTTCGTGGTTTATTTTCAAAGAAAGAGAGATGGAACCTATTGGTATCTTTAGCAGTATGTGTAAGTGTAGAAAACATGTATACAACTTGGGATTTTCATTAAAATGAAAAATGGGGATGTGAAACAAAATTGGTATGAAATTCTAGTAGATCAACTTGTTTAAACACGTCCTTTACTTAAATTGTCTTGCTTTTTTTGTCCCTTGTGCTTTGTATTTAAAATAATACGCTTTGGTTATGAAACTGGATATTTACAGAGCCAGTACTTCCTTATTTTGTTGCCTTCACTATAAGGACAGAAACATTTGGCAAAGGACAAGAAGAGACAGCAACAGGCATTGTGCTGTGTAACGATGTCAAATGAATGGGCATAAAGTATCTTGGCAGCACTCTGTCCAGTTAAAATTCTACCACTTAAAACTATAGACCAATTATTTTAATTGAAGAATACTTGTTATTTGAATTTTGCCCTTTTCTAGTATTAGATCTAAGCACGCAACAAAAAAGCTGTTTTTTTTAAAGTCACAAAATAAATGGAATAGTGTCAGAGGCCATTTTGCTAAGGAAAGATGATTAATTGTAGTGTATGCAAAGTGCAGAATCCATTTTTTCCTGTATCTTTAAAATATGATCAAAGTTGAGAGTTGTTAAAAACATGTTTAAACGGAGTAATGTTTCTTTATAGATTGGCTCTTACCAAATTGGATATCTTGGATATATTTTCAGAAATCAAAGTTGGTGTTGCATACAAACTAGATGGTGAAATCATACCTCATTTTCCTGGTAAGACTACTTATTTTACACTTCACCAAAATTTAAAATTGTTATCTGATATGAGAATAAGTCAAATGCATTTAGGTAAAATGTATGACAGTAATTTGTCACTTCACCACCAAGCCATTGATGTCTTCTGAGATGCACTCTGTGCCACACCTGTACCAGTGTCATTTGTTTACTAGAAAGCTGCAAAATGTTATCTAAAGCTTGACTCCTTAAATGTAAATGTTATCTGCTTTATCCCATTATTTTAATACAGCCTGCATTACCTTCAAGCTAAATCCAAAGCTCTCGTTTTGTACTGTAGATCCAGTGTCTGATTCTCAGTACTCTGTTCATCTCATTTTCTAGCAGGACAAGTCTTCATTTAGGTGTGCAGTGAACCAGATGAGGAAACTGTGTTTGAAAAGCCAGACTTCTCTGTGTGTGTTATTTTTCTAACAATTCAGTTCCCTTTAATGGATCACAGAGCAGCCAAAACCTAGGCACACCTGCACCATGGAAAAGAGAGGGGAGAAGGTGCAAGGAGGAAATGAGCAGTTTTCATAGGAGAAAACAAGACTGTACCTTCTAATGCAGGACCAACATACACCAGCTTAGCATGATGGAAACTATAGCTCCTCTCTAAGCAGGACAGTGCTCAAAATGTATCTGGCAGTTGAAGTATTCAAAGTACCATTTTCATTGGTAACACATCTTTTTCAGTTTGTTGTAGAGATACTCCAAGAAAAAGAACATCAACGAGTACTAAGGATTGGTTTTTCTGATGTGCGCATAGACGTGTTTTCATTACTACATCAGGGTTTGAGGCTGGTCACAGGTTATAATGTTTTATATGATAGCATCAGCAGAGAATTTTTTTGCAGGTGATACCAAATGTAGTAATCAAATGCAACTCACATCAGGGTTTATGGAAGATTCAGATGTGCCTCACAAAGGTATAAGTGTGATCTGTCAGTAGTCCTTGAAATTAACATGTCTACTGGGGAAAATTTGTAACTCTTTTTCCATGTGCTCGGAAATTCTCTAATTGGTTAGCCCTCCAGTATCTTTGAGCTAACGTGTCAGCTACAGTGTGAATGCATATTGAGCATTGTGGCATGAACTGTTATTCAGGAAGTTTACTGCACATCTTACACTAAACCAGGGAATGCTTTTCTATTTGTAAAACTCAAGTATTGCTTGATTGATATCCTTTTCAGAATAGTAAGGACATCTGTACACTTTAAATATCCTTTGAATGTAATGGACAATGCATGTTTGAACTGAGGACTACTCCGCAAGTACTTTGGTGGTAGCACTGTCATCTAACCTGAGGGTTACTTGTTATTCCTGCCCCGTCATTTAAAAAAAAAAAAAAAAAGCAAAATGAAACTTTCTTTACCCTTTGTTCTGCAGGTTCTCAGAGAGGGGTTTATTTCTTACCTTGCCACTTTAACTATTTGAATTTAATTTAGAAGAATTCTAGACTGGGAACCTTTTCACCGGCAGGCTATTTATCTCTCTGTTCATCCCTACCTCCCACTTTCTTGGAGATGTTATTGACTTACCCTTCTTGTGAAATAACTGTCTCTAAATTAGAAGCACACAGAGTACCCAGCATCTCAGGAAAATCATGCTATATTTCATATATTGTTCCTTTTTTCTGCTGCATCTGAGAATCATAGGAATCTTGCTCAGTTTTTCAGCTTAGTTTTCTGTGGACACGTCCTAATCTGGTAAGAAAGAACTAAACATGCTTTGTAAATTTACGGCTCACCTCAGGTGGTAACACTGAGGCTCTAGTCTTTTGCTTTGGAGCTGGCCACTTCATTCCCATGAGCTTATGGAAGAAAGATGGAAGTTCCTACCATCTCAAAGATCATCCAGATTAAGAGCAATGTGAAAGCCATAGTCTAGTCCTGCTCGTGTACAAGGCATTGGTTGATCTCGGCACAGATACATACAACCTCTTGTTCTTAGAAGGTTGCAAGAGTGTTTCTCAGAAACTTTACTTCATGTCTGCTTCTTTTCTTTTCCTTGTGCTCTTTTCCTGGGCATTTGCTGTTGATTACAGAGCCAGGACACTGAAGTAGATGGATCTTTGGTTTGACCTATGTAACTGTTTGGTTTCTGGAAGTCTTGTAAGCTGAGATCCCAAATTCCAGCTATTCTTTTTGTGTTGGGAGTAATATCACACCACTCTTTCTCTAAATTCTAGTACCAGACTACCAGATGTCATTATATCTGTGCTCTCCATTATCCAATTCAGCTGTTAATAAGCAATGTTTCAGAGAGCCTGAAAGATAAATCCCCTCAGGGAAGAGATCAGAGAAATCTAGATGGTTACTGTATCTGTTCCTGCACTGAGCTCACTTCATGTCTTATCTTTACCACACATCTTCTGTTAACACACCTGCTGGAGCAAGATGAGAGAATCACGTGAAACATCAAATTTATCACGTCTTTTTCTTCATGTCTTTTGGGGAAGTAAGGAATTGAACAAAGAGTAATGGAAGACTGTAGGCAAGGTTAGACTACTCAGTTCTAAGTGCTTTCAGCTTTCTCCCAGTTATCATCATCAGAGGGCAAACTGTCTGTAGACTTTCAAGGTTAGGTGTTTGGTCACTCTTTGTTCCTTAGAGGAAGACTGACATCTTATTCTGGATCATCTGCAATGCCTGGAAGTTAGTTTGTGGTTTTGCACTCTGAATATAGCTATCTTACAATTTACCTGGTCAGCAGACAGCAGCTCAATTGTTACTACTCGTGACATAAAAGAAAGTGCTTGTTCTTGGCTTCTGCAACCCGACATCCTTAGTATTCCTGCCTGCTTGTCAGGGCTGACCATATTGCAGCAAGTATTGATTCAGAATCATTTGCCTTAACCTTTAAACACCTTGGTCCAAAAATTGTGCACTTCTTCACTATTGGCTCCAAAGTCAATAGAATATAGCCCTCTTCCACCCGTACTCAAAATGCCTAGCTCATAAATGCTGTGTTTACAACATCCCTACTGTTGAGCTCTTACCTGCACCAGGACAAATAGTTCGATGTGCTGAGCCTGAGCTTGTTGGCTAAGCACACGCTCGGGAGGATTAGCTATGATTCTCTATGTGCACTTTCATTGTGCCTTTTGTACCTCAAACACCCTCCCAGGTGGACTGGATGTCTTCTGTCTTTGCAGTAGTGACTTGATCAGGTATCTGAGACATGGAGCCTACGTAACAGTAATTACAGTGCTGTTGGTAAAACACTGTTGTCTTCAGGAAGGCGAGAATGCCCAGTAGCCTCCATTTCTTGTTGATACATTTTTCCTGTCTTTGGGTTTAAGGCTTTTGTTTTGCTGCCCAATGTCATTCCAAGATTAATGTTCAGAAAATTAATGGAATGATTCGATTCCAGAACAATGTATTTTTCCAGTGCTTGAGATCATCACAGGATTCAGAATTGATGGACATCATTATAGCAGGTTATTAAATAAAGGGCAAAATGGAAACGAGTCATTGCTTCTATTCTGAGAAGTAACTGGAACAGCTACTGTTCGTACATCACGTGTCACTCCACCTTCAGGTCACAGAGCTGACCTGGTAGACAAAATCTGACACTGTTGACTGTCATGGTAGACACAAAAAAGCTGTCTTTAATACAGGATGATACTCATTCTATGTCTGATCAAGGTAAATGCTTCAGGCTCTGCTGTAGGAAGAAGGTTGGTAATATATACCTTGTTGGCAAACTGCCTTCCTTGTAGTATTCTGTAGTTGAGGCCCTTAAGAGCTTAGCTGGCTGCAGACAGACAGAGGCCTGATGTAGAGTTTTGGGGCAAAGGCTCTGTGGGCATGACAGTTTTATGTATAAACAGTACATGCTATGTGCTCTTGACATGCTATGACTCTGTTTAATAAAAAGAACACTCCTATGCAATGGTAAAATGTATTTTAACTGTCTAGTACTTACCAGCTGTTACATAATTTTGTTTTCACATCATCCAAATTCCTTCACAAAGGGAGGGTTGGATCTTTGTATTTGTACAGCAAGAAGAATCAACGTTGTAAAGAATTAAACTTCCTTGAAGAGTACTCACAGTCACACAGATATGTTTTGCTTAAACCACAAACTGTACAAGAATTCCTAAAGTCTAAGTCCTGATAGTTGCTTGGGCTTATTTTCTCCACTTATATTAAGAAAAAGGTACAAGTTAGCACCTCTGGTGCTGGTATTGTCTTCTGAGAAGGTCTCTTCGTATAAGAAAAAAAACCAAAAAGCTTATAGCTGTGTTTAGTGGTAGAAAATACATAAACTTTGTGGATATATCGTGTTTCTGTTTGATTTTCAGCCAACCAGGAAGTCTTAAATAAAGTAGAGGTTCGGTATGAGACACTCCCAGGATGGGGTACAGACATATCAAATGCAAGGACATTCGATGAGCTGCCTGTAAATGCACAAAACTATGTTCGCTTTATAGAAAGGGAGTTGGGTGTTCCTGGTAAGTAAAGCAGATTTATTTTTTTTTTCAGCTACATAAAACTTCTCTCTCATGCACTCTGCCTTGAACATGCAAAATATCAAAAATTGGTTTGTATCTACAGTTAGTCTGATGTACCTGATGATACTTTTAATTACCATTTTACTTTTTTTTTATCGATTTGGCTGTTGAATTATTTTAATATGCATCCTTTCCTTGGCTTACACTGTAGCTCTTTTTCAACTGAGACTTTTAGAGATTGCTTAAGAAACTGTTTTTTAGGTTGGGTATAGTAGGGGTTTAGTTCTGCTGCCATTAAAAAAGTCAGTGAGACCACTGGTATGCTTATGTGATGTTAAATATATAAAAAAAAAAAAAAAAGGTCCTAAGCTAACAATTGCTCATTGTTCTTAAGTTTCCTAATTAAGTTTCCTAATAAACCTGGTCTTGTGATCCATCCAAAGCTGGGAGAATGAGATGAGGCAGACCTTTACTTCTTTGTCAGTTTCTGTGTCTTTTTTTTCCTATGATGTCAATGTTGTTGTGTTTTTGGTTTTTTTTATAATGTGAGCCTGAAGACTGACTGTTCTAAGTTACCTGTGAATTCTTTCTTTAAGAAGAGTAGACAAAATTATCGTTTCTTAACCTACTAATAGTATAATATTTTTCTTCATAGACTATAGTGTTTATTTTCTGAAGTATTTAAGATCCTGAGTTTGTATCTTACCTTAAGATAAAGTCTGATCTTGCTTTGTATTATGTATAATACGAGTTTGCTTTTCTCTCCTGCAGTTAAATGGATTGGAGTAGGGAAATCCAGGGAATCAATGATCCAGCTGTTTTAAAGATTTCAGATGCATGGAAGAAAGCACACTCCTCAAAAGACTGCTCATTCTTAAATGCATTGGTAGCCCGCAAAGCAAAGATGTTGGAAAGATAGATTTTTTTTTTTTTTTTTTTTTGCATGGAAAGAAATGCTAGAGTTGATGCCCCTAAATCAATTGCTATTCCTGAAAGAGACTTTAACATGAAACCGTGTCTGTTCTTATTCAGCTGCAAATTCAAGGACATTTGTTGTCATTTGTTGTTCAAGGTGCCATCAGATTTTTTTTTCTATACCTAATATTTACTTCGTAATGTAATTCCTGTTTGAAAATCGAAGGTGTCATTACTTTCATGACTGTTTGTCTTTTGTTATCCTCTCTCTGCTTTTGGCGGTGTTACTTCCCTGAAATTTTAGACAGTAAAATAATGCAGTTTTGCACAGATAGTTTTACATCCTCATTATTTGTATTCCTAAAGCTGTTGTATTCCTTATGGCTGCTCTTGTGAGTGATTAAAGAGAGGGATTCTGATTTTGTAATGCTATAAATGCTGTCTAAATTATTGTGTGATCTGTTTTTTTAAAAAAAAAAAAGTGTGATGCCAAGTTGTTAAGAATGTCCAGCTTTTTTTTAGCTGTATAGCACAGGAAACTTACTCTTTGTAACTCACAGAGGACACTCAAATGTTTACTGCAAAGTGTGCCCAGAAAGTTAGAAAATTGATATTGTAAAAAGTTCATTTGCGATTATTAAAGAACAGTTTTGATATTGAGTTAAATGTTTTATAACGTTACTTCTTTTTTAATTATTTTTTAATTTTAAAATCCCTGTACTTCTCTACTTCCAAAGTGCATGGTTCAGGAAACTGTTACATACTTACAGTTAGGCTGTTGTAGTTTCAGCAAACTAAGCTTTTATTTGTGAGAAGTCTAACGTGTTGATGCCCTTTTAAATTCCTTTTTACAAAACCTATAGAAGATCTTTCTCTGGAGAGCTAACAAAGCACAAACAATTTTGTAATTATAAATTGAAGATGCTTTAGAAATAACAAAGAATATTCCATGTATTTGCCTTAGATGTAGGGAAAACAAGTATTTGCTTTATGACATTGACATATTTTGGTTTATTAGTGTTGTAAAACAATCTAGAATGATTTTCATTTATAACCGCTATGATTTAATACAAAAAAAATCTGATTTTTTGGCAATAACCCATGATTACATATTCCTATTCCAGATTTTTTGACAATGACTTTGTTTCTATACATTATATTGTGGTACTCATGTGCTTCTTTTTCACTCCAAATAAAATTTACTTTTCCTAAAACCAAGTTTGTGTCAGGGTGAGGCAGGGCAGTTCAGTAGATTTCAGCTGTGCAGGTGAATGTAAGAAACTTTTAATGTAAAATAAAAGCTATCGGGCCTTCCATGTTATGTCTTAGATAACCACACGTTGTCTGAAGTTGGGTAGATTTATTGGATTATTTCTGCTTCTGTGGTGGTCAGCACAATGCTTATATTTTCAGGTGGCATCAAATAGGATTCTTTATCACAAGGGGAGGAACAGGAGCGTTGGGCAAAATTACTGACATGTAGGGAGTGTTTTCCTGTTAAATTGTTTGCATGTGACAGAGCAGTTAGCAGGGTGGGTACTTTACTGGCCTGATGTGGAAAGAGGAGGATAACAAACTCTGGAAAATTAACAGGTATGTTGAGAGACCCTTGTATTAGCACTGCATGCAAGCATTGTTCTCAGTAGTTTAAAACAAAAACACAACAAACCACCAACAACAAAAGACCAACTTCATACTTTTTTTTTTTCTGGAAGGGGAGAGGATAGGGACCTAGGGACCTAGTTTTGCTCTCAGCCTCATTGTTTAGGAGAAAACAATCACATTTGTCCCTAGCTAAAGCGAATCATAAATTTGAAATATGTGATGAGAAAGAAGGGTGGTGAGAGAAGAACTGTTACGTATAACTTACAAAGTTCATTTAGAATGTATTAAAAAACAACAACAAAAAAAACCACAGTATTTTCTAGGAGATGGAATAAATCATGAAGTGTGAACCATAGGTAATAATTACAAAGTGTTCTTGTCTTCTATGTAGCTGTAGGAGGAGCTGTCAGTGAAACTACCAGCCCAAGGAATGGGGGCATCATTGGCTCAAGGAGCAGGTAAAATGAGGGAATGCTTTGCTTCTGCAGCAAGGAAATAAAAGAGGGCTTACTTGTTAACTGTCTCACTTCTGGTAAGCAGAAACTTTAAAGTTAAGGCCTGTTTCAATTTTCATACCTTTGTAACTCCATTGTATGAACTACCCTTGTTTTGAGGAATTCATATTCCCAGGTGCGAGAGGGTTTCTAAGCAATATAGCTATGTCCTAAAATTATATGAAGTATTTGTGGAGTTAAAGAAACAAAACAATTGTCTTGGATGCGAGAGTGATTTATGCTCCCCTTCTAAGTTCAGCTGAGATGTCTCTTTCATTCACATGCAGGCCTGGAAGGTTGAAAGCATGCTCTGACCAGTACTTGTCCAGACAGTATGTGGTCCAGGATCTGTTGTTGGTGTGCATTTATTCTCATGACCTGAAACACAGAATTTTTCTCTTTAAGTTTTGGGTGGAACTTGGTATCTGTAAAGCTTATTAGGTTGTCTCTGAATGCCTGTTTTGTGTAAGTTTGCTTATGAGTTAACTCTTGGATTGTTGCACAGCTGCTCTCCTAATGTTGAAAAAAAAAAATAAGGTTATAGAATGGCTAAACCTGGCCTATTTTTTGCCTTTTTTTCTTCCAAATGCTATTTTTCTACCCCTTCTTTCATTTGTACATGTGGGAAAAGAAGTCTTTTGGTCAAGCTGAGATAAATGTCTGGTCACAGCCTGAATGCTGTGGAAACAAGAGCTAAAAGGTAGGAATATTTTCAAGCACTGTATGGTTTGCTCTTGAAGCCATGTTTTGTTCAACAACAGAAGCAAGGGGAGAGCCATTTCATGAAAGAAAAAGAAGAGCAGCCCAGTGCTGTACCAACAGCAGGGTGTTTACTGGTGGCAATGTTTAAGTGGCTCTGAAGGTTTTTATAGTTTCTTTTCAAGCCAAAATACACTGCTTTGCTTCCCCCCAGCACTTCCTGTTTGTGAAGTCAAGAGCCCTTTGGCCTCAAAGGAATTGCCCCAGTCCCCAGCAATAGGCTTTCAATTGTCTATCACAGGCTAGATGAGTGAACTGTAATAAAAGACACAACCTCTGTCCTTAAGCTTGCCATTGAAAAAAAGCAAGTCTGTATTTTTCAGGCCTTTCCTGTATACTCCTTTCCTCTATGAAGTCTCTTCTGTTGTTAGTGTGTAAGGGGATAGGACAGTAGTGTAGGATAGTAACTGATTCTCAACCAAACGCCCCTCTGGCTAAGGGGATGCTTTCAGGAGAGGCAGACTTGGTAGACTTGACAAGGTGTCTGACAGAAAAAGTATTCTGATCTCATGCTGTTCTTGCTTCCACTTAATATTTACGTGGTGATACTCCCAGGCTAGTGCTGTACTGCAGCATTTAGTAACCCTTCTGTCCCTATGGTTTAGCGAGTCTGCTTTGTTAACCTAATGGGAGAGGAAGTGGGGGATGCTTCTGCTTAGCCTTTCCATTTGTATTCCATGTGTAATTGGGTTTTGGTGTGCAGCTAATGGACAAACCCTTCAGATAAAGTGGCAGACAGACATGGTGATGTAATGCATGACAGCTGCTTTTGTCCATCGTTGTCCTGGAAATCTACTTTCTATTAGAAAGATCATAGTTTCCTGTTGCTGTCACAACCAGCTTCCCTAATGAAATGTAATCAAAGGCTTAGCTGGTTTAGAAAAAGTGAAAGGCAAAATGGTTGGGATCGAAGGTGAGGGATAACTCAATCCGCTGAGTTTTCTCCCACCCATACTGCTCCTAGTCTCTGAAAGAGTGAATCTTAATATACCCAGAAGTATAATAATCAAGCTTATCTCTTCTGGTGTATAACAATTTTATGTTATCAAGGTACTCTGCTGCACATAGATACGTACAGACAAGGATGATGCATTATTTTCAGGTACTTAGAATTTTATACCATTCTTTGTTGGTCAGTGTTGCAACTGTGATTGTACACAATGAGCTTACTTTTGATATCACCTGTGAATATCTTTCACATTCAAAGATGTTCAGTACAGCTTTAATCTGATAATTTTCAGTTAAATCCTAATGCTCTTCACTGCCGCTTTAGAACTGTTATATCAAATGTATTAAATCAATGTGTTTTCTTACACTACTCCTTATTTTTTCAGTGATGAATCAATTTGTTCATACATCCAGGTACTGATATACATAGAGTTAAAATATTACTGGCATGTACAGCACGTTTAACTAATAATTTTTAAATAGGAAAATGCACAAGTATCAGTAGCTTGCTTGTTCTCATCCTTTGATTGCCTTCTGTATATTAGAGAGGGAACCAGGATACTTAAGTGTTGGTAGTGAAGAGTGTATGGCTTTGGGGGATAGGTGGCTGCTCTCTTTTGGGGGGGAAAAAAAAGTGAGAGAACACTATTCACTTTTTTTCTCAATGCAATTTAAGTTGGTTAACATTTACAGCAGAGCGAACCTCCCTTGTCCTTGTTTGTCTTATGCCCCTCTTGCCAAGAAAAAAGTAATGTGTACAGCACAGTATGGACGACTTACCTGCACTGAAATAGGGCAAGTCAAATGCTGCCTTGTATGAAGTTTGATTGTACCAGTCACTGGCGGGTTTTCTCGCTATTTTTTGACAATGAACATACTTCCTGAGAGCTGCGTTGTCAAAGTCAGGTTGAAATGGAGTTTCAGCTCTGTAGTTTACTGGAGCTGGCTGCAGTTTACTGAAAGGTCTAGGCAAAAAGTATAAATCATTCTGTAATACCATGCTGACATATGGTATGTAAATACCATGATCCACCCAAAGGGTAGCCAGCATTATAAATGTACTTTCTAATCTCCTGCTGAAATGAGCACTCAGTATAATGCAGCTGTAATCTAATAGATATTAACAGCCTGAGAATGTACAGTAAGACCTTAATAATTCAGTATTGTTCTATTATCTCCATCTGACTTGTAATTAGTATGATAAGGGTTGTGCATCTTGCAGGCAAGCAACTAACTGGATTAGTTTAATATTACTAGATTTTTTTTTAAGCCTTGACTCCTGAATTGAAATAGCCTACAACACTTAAAAAAAAATAAAATAAAATGTGTATACGTGTTTTGAAGTTGGTGTGTAAAACAAATTTTTATGGGGGAAAAGTACCCAACAATTTCTATCGTGGATTCTCAGATACATAATAAATTCAGGACATGCAGCACTTCTCGTATGGCCAAAACCCCTTTGGATGTAATTTTGGTTTACTCTGCCTGGATTCTCTTGTTCCTCTTTTAGGCCAAAGTCATAAAAAATCATTAGAGTTGTTGTGATGTTGCCCACAGTAGGCGTAAACAGGAAAGGCTTATTCCAAAATACCTATGGCTTTACTCTGACACGCCAGCTTACCCTGGAGCTCCTCTGGACGTGTGTGCCTGGTGGACCCGTCCTACTTGCCCAGGGTAGAATCCATAGGCATCCTTCCCAGGGCGAACCACTAAGCTGATAAAGCAAGCAAACAGAAGATAGTGGTGGTATGAGCAGGATCCCGCCCATTCTGTGGAAAAGCAGATTGTCTATGTGGCAGTTATGAATAAGCAAAGAAATATTTTTATGCTAGTGTTGCACTTACTAGGAAATAAGGGAATTAGTTTGATAACAAGGTACAATCTTGCATCTTTTGGAAAAAACAAACAAACAAACAACTGAGCTTGCACATTCATCTGCACGCCTTTACAAAAAGTACCCTTCTGAAGAGGCAGAGTCTCGAGCAGTTTTCTTGTACAACTAACTGAGAGCCTGTGCATGTGCTGTGTGGTTCAGGAGCCTTACCCTGGTGGAAAGATCGGTGCAGGATCCCTTAGCTTGTTTGCAGAGTACGACATGACAAATTCCTACAAACAATGATGTAAAATGTTAATTTTGTTTTTTAAGGAGCTACTGATAGACCTAAAATGACTTGTTAACATGGCTGAATGTACTCATCTCTTATTTTTGGTAGCCAAGGACTACAGGATAGCATACCTATTGGGAATCCCCCATGAAATGAAGAAAAGAACCAATGTACGTGTGTAAAAGTAAAGTACTGCAAAATGCTGCATTTTTGTAGAGATTCTGAGGCTCGTAGACTGAGTTGCACAATATCAGTAGCAGGTCTTAAAATAGAAATAAATGCAGGAACTAGTTAACTTATTTAAATGGTGCTTTATAATTCAGGACAACAGTGCTGCTCTGTGACTCAAAGCAGAATTTCTTTGCAGACTGATTCATTAGATCAGTGGGTCTGATGGTCTGCTCATTTGTCACAATTAAGCAGTAATTTGCTCTACCTCCTGAGGAATGAAATTTGGCTGATACGTATAAAATAGTGACTCACCAGTATTTGGAAAACAAAGTAGATGTTTTCTGTATTTTGTTGCCCATCAGAGTCAGTGAATTATGGTTTGGCCACTCCATGGCAACTACTTCACTGCAGCGTGAATTAATATTGTAGCTTGAGGAGTTTTAAGTTAAAAGCTGTTCTCAGCAGAGATGAGAGTCACAGACTATTGTTTTGAATAGTATTATGGCACTGCTGTCTTAGAAACTCCTTGAATGTGTCCATAGTTTGATTTTTTTTTTTCCTAAAACTAAGAGTAGTGCGTCTTCCACTTAGTTGTAGAGCACTGTGTAAAAACCCCTTATCCAAATCAGTCTACAAAAGAATGTATTTTCATGCTTTAGATAATTTCAGTCAATCTTGGAAAATGTAGCTATACAACATACAAAAGTGACAACTCCAACACTCACACACAATATGAGCTGTTGAGAATCACTGTTATATTTACCAACATTTCCATATCCCTGTCAGCCAGTTCTGCACAACTGTTGTCCTCATCATAGTCAGCAGCACCAACAGAGATTCTTCTCCTTTCCCCGGCTCCTCCCCGTGGGTGATTATTCTTCTCTGGCTTTACCCTTATAGTGACTTTAGTAGGAAGCATTGCTCATATGCTCCTCTTTGAGAAATGAGGGGAGTTGCACATTGCTTCCTTCAACAGGAATTATTTACTCAGGTTGCCAACCCTGTTACCTTGCCAGTGGCAGTGACTGTGTCCCACAGAACTGACAATCTTCCTTCCAGACCTTGGGTTCACTGTCTCTTGGTGTATGCTTTAAAGGCTCTCATCTCAAAAGTTGTCCTCCATCCTGGACACAGCCAGGACCATTTTCAGTATTTGCCAAGTGAGTGCCTAGGTTACAGCTTTCTTTTCTAACTTCTCGTGCATAGCTTCTCTTACAGGTCTTGGAAGCTTTTTAGACATGATGCATTAAACTCAATGTACTGTGAGCAACGTGGCTTTGGTCTGAGCAGACCAGGCACGTAAAGCACAACAGGAACAAGAGAACCTAGGCAGGTTAAGTGATTCATGCAGAGGCCTGCAGGAAGCCTGTGCCAGGCAGGGAAAAGCAATATATCCAAGTGCCAAAGCCGTACAATTAAAATTGTAGGCCCACCTGTAACCTACCTGCCCGTGTTAAATAACGAGCAGCTATTTAAAAATGCCCTCATCCTGTTCTTGAAACTTATCTAACATGGCACACTGAAGGACATGATCCCCTTTTTCAGGATGAAATCCATTCCACTTTCTAGAATCGAGAAAGTCCATCCCAGTAAAGTTTATTTTCCCAAGTGGTATTTCAGTTTACACATCGGGTGAAGATCGAGGCTATCACGTGAACTTTCCTTCCCAAGTTCACACACCGTGGGTTTATGGATGAGACGAATCGCAGAGGGGTGATCAGGCACTGCACAGCCTGTAGGCACA
Source organism: Netta rufina (assembly GCF_964035555.1). Taxonomy (NCBI): domain Eukaryota; kingdom Metazoa; phylum Chordata; class Aves; order Anseriformes; family Anatidae; genus Netta; species Netta rufina. Next base: position 30,456,445 of record NC_140125.1, on the reverse strand, counting down.
GCGGCGGGGCTGCCTGCCCGGGTTCCATTCCCCTTGTGAAGCTGATGCAACAAAGCCCTTTCCCTCACTGTGCCTGGCTTTGTGATGCTTCTTTTCTTTCAGGTGCTGAAAGGGGAATCCTGTCCTGCTGTGGGTGAAGAGATTAGGCCTGGCACTGTCAGCTTTGCAGATTTGTCTTTGAATGCTGCTGGAGCCAGTTTGCTAGCAGTGTTGTTGTTGACTATGTGCACAATAAAATGAAGGACTGCTGTCATACTGAAGATCATAGAATCACAGACTCAGAGTCACTTAGGTTGGAAGAGACCTCTGAGGTTATGAAGTCCAACCGTTAACCTGGCACTGTCAAGGCTACCACTAAACCATGCCCCTGTGCACTGCATCTACACATCTTTTGAATACCTCCAGATGAGGGTCTAAGGACCCTGGGAGCTGGACAGGGGAGGGGAAGTCTAGTCTACCAGCAAACCTCGTGGAAACTTGTGCCCCTGTACTCCCGACCCACCACTGAGTGCTGCTGGGCTTCAGTGAACTAGGTAGTTGTGTCTTCTGGTCCCTTACTCCTAGGCCTGAGCGTAGGAGCACCTCCTGGCAGCAGGGAGATTTAATAAATTCAAAGGATGAGAAAACACAAAAGGACTGACACAAGGAGCAAGGAGCTCAGGGCTGGATATGGGGTAAACTTTTTTTTTTTTTTGTGTGTGTGTGTGTAATATATTTTAGACCTTCCAGTGCATCTTGCTGTAGACAGAAGGTAAAGCTTTATTTAGGCTTTCCGTAATTAAAGGTGTAGGTGTAGTTTGAGTCTGGAACTTCTTTTATGCACGCTTCTGTCATGTGAGCTACAACCAGCATCTCAGCAGTGAAAGGGGGGGGAGCTCAGGATATCAAGGTGGAGCAGGGAAGAAGGAAGAGCTTTGTTTGCTTCCTGGGACAGACCCTGGAACCAGGGAGAGCCACAAGGGGCCTTCTGGTCAGTGGGGGCCTGGGATGGGAGGGAGGACTCTGCCTTCGCTGGGCCAGGCAGATACTTGAGTAACCTCCTGCCGTGAGACTTTACAACCACACAGAGGATCTGCTCCTCTGTTTTACCATCAGAAAGTTTCCCCTGCTATCCACTCAGATCCTTCCTGCTGCCACGTTAAGCTTGCTGTTTGTTATGTGTTTGGAGGATACATTATTCCCCCTTTCTCAACCTTTTGCTATATCCTGGTATTATTATAATTTTTTTTTTCTTTTTTCCTCAGACTGATCAATCCCAATTTTCTCCTTATTTGCTTGGAGATCTGAGCCTGTTTGTGACTCCCTTGTTTTTCCTCTGTCACTAGGGAGTTGGGACCTGAAAAAAGTCAGTTTGTTCGCTGATGCTTGCAATACTGAGGAGAATGGATAGATGACTGCATATCTTGCATCAAGGAGTCTACTTTTGGATTCCAGCACAATGTTTTCCATCTTTCCAATGCCATAGCTTTGCTGATTTATATTTCATTCCATTTTGCATTTGCTGTCAATACTTTATTTTTGCTTACATGTAGAGCCTTGCCTAGAGCCTCTCTGCATTGCACCTATTTTCCTCAGACCATTTCTCTGCTTTGTTGAAGCCATTTTGAACCATTATCCTGTTCTCTAGCATCCGTGCAGCTCCTCTCAGCTTTGCAACACCTGCATTTTACGAAGTGTATTCTCTTTTCTGTTGCTGACTTCAGTATGAAGAATGTGATCTGTATGGAAACAGCCTCTTGCTGAATGCGTTTTGCTGCTTTGATGGTGAATCACTTTCTGGGATGTGATTTTTTTTCCCTTTTCCTACTCTGCACCTACCCCAGCACAGGTCTACCTAGACCACATTCCTCGCTTGCTCATGAAGGCACCCTGCAAGCCGGAACGTGTTGCTGGTTGAGGTGATACCAGAGGCTTGCTAATACTTGAAGAAAACATCCTGATCTTCATCCTGTGACTGTGCCAGCCTGGTTCCCTTCAGCAGGCAGAGGATGAGCGAGGGGGCGAGGAGGTCCCTGTGGATGTGGCTCTGTGAAGGCCCAGAAAAGCAACAGGCAGCTCCGTGCTGGGCTGGCATGAGGCCTTGGCCTGCTGTTCCCCATGTCCCCTCAGGAGAAAGGTTGGGTTTGCCCACTGGGTAAGGGGTCAGAAGGCAAATACAAACAATGTTTTCATCAATTTCTAACTAATCGTGACTTATTTGTAACTAATGATCAAGCCTAAGGTGGTTGTAGGTTATCTTATCTTGTTAGATGATTTGTTGTACCGCTGCTTTTTGTGTGAGAACATCCTGAGCATACTTGTTCAGTCAGCCGCAGTCCATTAATTAACGTGGATGGCAGCTCTGTGTACTGGGTTGCTGGAAAGCAGTTCCAAAAATCCCGCACATCCTGTACCTGTTACCTTTCCCTCACCTCGGCATCCCCCTGGCTCCACAGTACGTCCAAGGCTGTGGTCACTGCTGGAGAGGCTGCCTCAGCTCTCATCCAGAAATGGGCTGGGAAGGTCAGAGTCAGTCCTTCTATTTTGTAGCCCTTTTATCTTCGGTTTCTCTCCCCTCAGGCAGCACTGTGTGCACCCAGTCACCCTGGCACAGGTGGGGAATTGTTCCCGAAAAGCAGCCATCAGCACTGGAGCTGCAGCACGCTGATGCTGAGGACAAGCACCTGAGCAGTGCCTCTGCAGCCCCAGGATTTGCTGGGCTGGCAGTTTAGCAGAGGAAGAGCGGTCGATAGGTTCAGCACAGCGAGGAAATGCATCAGATGCCCTACAGAAAGCAGCCTGCAAGGTAATTTTCGCAGCCACTCCTGAGGGCAGGTCTGGACTCCGCAAGCTGGGGCTCTCCCCTAGCAGAGCAGAGCACCTGCCCTCGCCTTTGCCGGTGCCCAGCCCGGGGGCTCGGCGTTTGCCGGGTGACAAAGCCAGGCGTGCTTGAGCTGCGCGGGGGCTCAACTTGCCGGAAGAAACCTCACAATTCTTATTTACCAAATTGACAAAATCCTATCATCGCAATTAAGGGGATATGTAATTAACTGTGTCTTAATTACAGCAGCTGCCACTTCATCTGAATGCAGCAATTTGCGGAGAAACCGGGGGAGATGCTTTAAATCCGTGTGTGCAAACAGGGAGAGCGCACACAGCGTCAAGTGCGGGGCTGCCGGGGTGGTGCGGCCGGCCCTGCCCGGAGACACGGGGTGGAAGCAAAGCTTTGCTGCTTGCCACCCTGCAAGGGAACCTGTTGCCTGTGGGTTTTGGAGCATTTTGTTTCACCTTGGCTCCCTCAGCCGAAGAGCTGAGTGTGGGCCAACTTCACGGAGCCCTTGTGGTGCAGAAACATTTGTGAAGAGCATCTTGTTCCTGATCCCAGCCTCTCACGCAGGAGCTCTGGTGGTGCGTGACGAGCTGTGCTGGGCCATGGTGAGCTCATGCTGTTCCCCATGGTGTCAGCCTTCTCAGCTGGAGCATGTTATGGGGACGGGCAGCTCACCCTGTGCCTCTGCACCCACCTGCAGGTACTTCTCCAACCCCTTGGGCAGCACCAGGGTGTGCTTGCAGCTCAGCAGCAGCTCACGGTGAGCTCCAGCCCCAGCGCACAGGCAGGATCTGTGCTACAGAGGGGAAGGGCTCAGGTCCTCTTGGCTCCACAGAGCCACAGACACCATTTGGGCTCCATAGAAGTGTGAACGTGCCCCGTATGTTTTGCACATGAAGCGGGGTCGGGGCAGGAAGAACATCCTGCTGTGCCGGGAGTGCTCCCTGGTTTACTAACCAGCACCTGAACCATTTTCTGAGTGTTTCAGTACCTTGTGTTGCCAGAAAAGATTGTTTTATTAACATGCACATCAAAAACGTGATGTGCCATTGCTATTTAAAAAAGGGCATGAGCTCCCACGGACTACTGTGTGACCAGGCTGTCCCCAGCAAAAGCACTGCTTAGCTGTCTGAAGCGGCCCTCACATCACGCTGCAGGCCTCGAGGCTGCAGTCAACATCATCTCCAGGAAAAGAAAAAGTTAGGCTTGTTAAAACTTGTCTGTACTAATCTTTTAAAAAGCATTTATTCCTAGTGTATTTACACTCTGAATGAGGCTTCACAGGGAAGTTTTGAGAGCATTTCTCTTTCTGTCTGATTTGGGATGGAGTGCCAACCCCATGTTGTTGTTAATAGCAGTTATATTTGCATGGAAACATGCTCTTTGCCTCACTGGCCTTTGAATTTGGCTGCCTACATTTCTAAAAGTGAAATAATAGAGTATTCTGACTCAGTTATTTCCACATCAATTGTCTGTGGTGTTACTGACTGTGCTTTGGGTATGGTCCTACCAGGAGACACTAAAAAAATAAATAATTTTTAAAAAGATGATGATGAAAACAAAGCAGCCTTTCGATTTGTTTAATCCCAGCAGAGCCTGTAGGCAGAAATGATGTGATTTTTGTAGCCACCAAGCACTTCCACTGATGTCGTTTGTGGGCCTCAGTACGGGTGCCAGGCATTTAGCTTCCAGTAACAGGGTTTGAAAACACCACTCAGAGGTTCCCACTTTGTCTGAGTGTCCTCAGCAACAAGCAGAAAAGAAATGTAGGAAATACAGGGCATGAGAAGAACGTTTTTTTCTGCAAGTCTCCTGCTTTGTAGGTGCAGGGTTTCCATGCTGGATGTGCAAAACGTTGCCAGCAGAGCCACCTGGTGAAGACCTCCCCTGCCCTCCCACAGGTTACACGAATCCCGTTTGCTCTCCCACTCATAAAACTGGTGAGACAAATCTGCAGCTGGTCACACTGAGGCAGTTTTCTTCAAACATCTGCTGTGCAGTCAAAAATAGTTGTTTTTTTTTTGACATCAAGGTGTCTGACGGCAGCTCGCGTTCGACTTCCCGGAGGTGGTGTGACGGTGCTGCCGCTCTCCAGAAGTGCTCCCCGCCCGGCTCCTGCTCTTTCAGGGGCTGTGAAGGGATGGGGCCAGGACCCCTGCATCAGGGGGGGGCTTTCTGGCTTTTGCTAATGCGCCCCGCCTCTGACCTGCAGCATCTCTGGTAGCCAAATGCCAGGCCTCTCTCCACACGAGGCCACCGGCTGTGTCAGATCGTGGCATGTGAACAAAGGGCCGGGAGGAACGGGAATGAGATCACCAAATCCATTTGATTTATTCAGGCCTGAGACTGGGTCTTCTGGGTGAAAGTGAGTGCGTTAACCCACTGTGGGAGTTAATTCCTTGCCTAGTAATTATTCAGGCATCATTAAAGCACACATTGTGCTGGAGGTCAAATGAGATTACTCTAAAGAATTTGGAATGGGAAAAATGTTGGTATTTTTTTTCATCAGCCTAAGTGTTTAGTTATCTCAGTGTTTAGCTATTTATATTGAGGCTGTCACTGTGGCATGTCACTGTATAAACACAGGGATGCTCTAAATCTCTTATTATTTTAATGCCATTAATGTTCTTCAGCTGGGAAAAAAAAAAATCCCCCCCCGGATGATAATAGAATAAGTGGCTTAAAGTAAGCAGCAGCTCTGGGAAAGCTGCTGGTGCAGACGCACCCAGGCAGAACGGTGCTGGGCTCTGCATCACCCAGCACCCACGGACCGAGACGGCTCTGCCTTCACCTGCTCCTGCCCCCCAGAAGGCTGCCCTGCACCTGCAAACATGCACGGGAGCATGGCAGTCCAGACCTGCTCCCTGCTTTTTATGTCGAGAGAGAGGAAAGGGGAGCAGCACTGCGTTATTCTCAGCTCTCGCGCCCGAGTGCTACTTTGAGCAGAGCTCCCCTCCGCAGAGGTAGGCTGGGTGCCTCGCTCAAATCATATGCTCTGGCACCAGGGGGGAGAAGCAACACATGGGCTGGATCAAGGAGCATTCTTTTCTTGGCGATTCACAAAGATACAACGTGTAATTGCAGATCCAGACATATGCTGTCCTTACTTCTGAAAAGGAAAATGCTTGGGTAATGGCACCGGGTGGAGGGGGATCCAGGAGCAAACCCAGGGCATACAGAGGAGTCGGCTCCTACCCTGGAGAAACCTGCCTGGCTTTCTGGTTGTAGCAGCTGGGGGATAGGAACTGGAAATTGGAAAACTGGCCCAAATGGTCTGGAAGTGCAGCAAGGTGGTGGGCCCCTGGGGAACATGGGGTGGCTGGGGAGGAAGTCCTAATGCTGAGGGTGTTTCAGTGCTGAGAGGGTCCTGGTGTCTGGCACACTTCTGTGTGGAAGAAAGAGGAAGGGTGAGAGCGTGAGCAGGGCAAATTAGGGACAACAGGCAAGGGAACCGTAAGCATGAAAGAAGCAGCCATACATTTTAGCCTGTGGGTTTCTTAAAGCCTAGAAACAAAGCTTGATGATTGGTCTGCTAGCTCCTTCCAAGTAACTTCTGAACTTTCCAGGCAGCTTGGCTGAGGGTGGTGTTCTCAAAGACATTCAGTTCTCACACTTCTGTTCCTTTGTGAAGAAACATCTGGGAAGAAAAGGTAAGTCCAAACTCACGGGAGCTTGGGTGCAGCGTTAGATAAAGGAGGGAGGTATTGTGAGCACTGCGGCTGCACAAGGAGCACTGCAGAAGCAAAAAGTGGTGCTAGAGGGAGCATGGTGGGCATGGGGAGCAGGACACGCAGTGGTAGGGATCCAAGCCCCATGCATTCACCCACCCAGCAGTAACCACACATAATTCACTTCAGCTTGAATCTGAATCTGCACTACTGTGCCTGGATGGTGCGGGAGGAGAGCACCAAGGTGTGCAGACCCCAGACCAGGAGGAGCTCCCTCCTGCCATCTTCACAATTCCTAGTGAGACAGGCAGGCCTCTGGAGGCGCTTCCAGCCCCACTGGCTGGGAACCTGGCGCACAGCTGAAGGAGCGCGTAGCTGAAAGGCTTTGTTCCTGGCCCATAAAGCAGAGAGTGCTGAATGCCAGGCAGGGATCCAAGCGGCATCACTCATGTTTCAGCCTAGCATGCAGGGGACTGGTTCTGCATGTCGAAGCGGAGATACAGATTGCTGCCTGGGTTTCCACATGTCCTGGTTCAGGCCTTTGCCCTGCAGCAAGGGATCCTTGAACACAGCCATTTCCTAAGGAGGAAACTGTTTGGGACATGGGAGGCACCCTAAGGGTGAAAAGCACGTGGTGCAGCAGCAGGGGAGGTCCTGCTTTTTCACGTGTCTGCATTTCACCTCAGGTGTAAGGGCTGGTCTGTGCCCCAGCTGGGAGCAAGAACCATTGGTAGCCGTGTGCTACCAAGCACCAAAACATAGAAAACTGGGAGCACTTGTGTCCTGGGGTGCCACATGATCAGGTACTGGGGGAACCAGAAGAAGTGTCCTTTGTGGCTGCTTTTGCCTTCTCCCCGGGTTCATCTGGAGCAGCTCCTTGTTGCCTCCCTGTTCATTGACCTAATGGCCTTACACCTCTTATATAATGATTTTGCAGGGTATATCTGGGAATCCCCTAGTCCATCACTTCTTCCCATCTTAGATGACGGTGTACAGGGCTGACCTTCCACAGCTGGTGGGACAGAAGGCTTGGGAGCAAGCAAAACTCTTCTGGGCAGGACCATGCAAATACCTGTTGATCAGCATGACTGTTTTTCCAGAAGCATGGACTCATTTTACAAGGCAAACTAGGCTTGCTGCACTCCTAGGGCATAAAGTCTGCCTGCTTTGCCTACCTGCTCCAGCCTGGCAGGTTGCTGGGGTCTCAGATTCATCTGTAATCAGCCTGTAGTGGCTGTGGGAGAGCAAGGATGGAGCCCTGCCCTGCTCTCCTGTAGGGTGAGGCTGCCTGAGAGTGAGCTGAGTGCTGGGGGAGCTGGCTGGATGCACCTATAGATATGTGGCAGCCAGCAGACTGGTGGCAGTCTGCCCTGAGCAATGGCTGTGGACCATTCATTTTCTTCAGTTTTTCTTTAGAAATATTACAGAAGAGTTACGCTGGGGCTT